>NC_058088.1:88730116-89034667 GCF_014858855.1 Bufo gargarizans
TACTGAGGGTTAAATGCACTTGGTGACGGGCGCAGCTTGCCCCTGATGTAGTATATGGCCAAAAAATGAACAGACTATTGCTGGTTAAATGCACTTGGTGACGGGCGCAGCTTGCCCCTGATGTAGTATATGGCCAAAAAATAAACAGACTATTGCTGGTTAAATGCACTTGGTGTGACAGCTTCACCCTGATGTAGGCTTTAGCCAAAAAACAACCACACCATTGAGGGTTAAATGCACTTGGTGACAGGCGCAGCTTGCCCCTGATGTAGTATATGGCCAAAAAATAAACAGACTATTGCTGGTTAAATGCACTTGGTGTGACAGCTTCACCCTGATGTAGGCTTTAGCCAAAAAACAACCACACCATTGAGGGTTAAATGCACTTGGTCGCAGCTTGTGCTGGCGCACCACAAGACACAAAATGGCCGCCGATCAACCCAGAAAAATGTGACTGACAAACGGTCTGGGCAGCCTAAAAACAGTGAGCAATTGAGGATCAGCAGCTCAATGATCCACAGCTGCAGATCGATCAATAATCAAGTACTTTGGAGGAGTTAATCTGCCTAATCTCGCCCTACTGTCGCAGCCGCAACCTCTCCCTACGCTAATCAGAGCAGAGTGACGGGCGGCGCTATGTGACTCCAGCTTAAATAGAGGCTGGGTCACATGGTGCTCTGGCCAATCACAGCCATGCCAATAGTAGGCATGGCTGTGATGGCCTCTTGGGGCAAGTAGTATGACGCTTGTTGATTGGCTGCTTTGCAGCCTTTCAAAAAGCGCCAAGAAAGCGTCACAAAAGCGCCAAGAAAGCGACGAACACCGAACCCGGACTTTTACGAAAATGTCCGGGTTCGGGTCCGTGTCACGGACACCCCAAAATTCGGTACGAACCCGAACTATACAGTTCGAGTTCGCTCATCCCTACTAATGACATCAACACCCTATATCAGGTGTGCATAATTATTAGGCAACTTCCTTTCCTTTGGCAAAATGGGTCAAAAGAAGGACTTGACAGGCTCAGAAAAGTCAAAAATAGTGAGATATCTTGCAGAGGGATGCAGCACTCTTAAAATTGCAAAGCTTCTGAAGCGTGATCATCGAACAATCAAGCGTTTCATTCAAAATAGTCAACAGGGTCGCAAGAAGCGTGTGGAAAAACCAAAGCGCAAAATAACTGCCCATGAACTGAGAAAAGTCAAGCGTGCAGCTGCCAAGATGCCACTTGCCGCCAGTTTGGCCATATTTCAGAGCTGCAACATCACTGGAGTGCCCAAAAGCACAAGGTGTGCAATACTCAGAGACATGGCCAAGGTAAGAAAGGCTGAAAGATGACCACCACTGAACAAGACACACAAGCTGAAACATCAAGACTGGGCCAAGAAATATCTCAAGACTGATTTTTCTAAGGTTTTATGGACTGATGAAATGAGAGTGAGTCTTGATGGGCCAGATGGCTGGATTGGTAAAGGGCAGAGAGCTCCAGTCCGACTCAGACGCCAGCAAGGTGGAGGTGGAGTACTGGTTTGGGCTGGTATCATCAAAGATGAGCTTGTGGGGCCTTTTTGGGTTGAGGATGGAGTCAAGCTCAACTCCCAGTCTTACTGCCAGTTTCTGGAAGACACCTTCTTCAAGCAGTGGTACAGGAAGAAGTCTGCAAGGTAAGAAAAACATGATTTTCATGCAGGACAATGCTCCATCACACGCGTCCAAGTACTCCACAACGTGGCTGGCAAGAAAGGGTATAAAAGAAGAAAATCTAATGACATGGCCTCCTTGTTCACCTGATCTGAACCCCATTGAGAACCTGTGGTCCATCATCAAATGTGAGATTTACAAGGAGGTAAAACAGTACACCTCTCTGAACAGTGTCTGGGAGGCTGTGGTTTCTGCTGCACGCAATGTTGATGGTGAACAGATCAAAACACTGACAGAATCCATGGATGGCAGGCTTTTGAGTGTCCTTGCAAAGAAAGGTGGCTATATTGGTCACTGATTTGTTTTTGTTTTGTTTTTGAATGTCAGAAATGTATATTTGTGAATGTTGAGATGTTATATTGGTTTCACTGGTAAAAATAAATAATTGAAATGGGTATATATTTGTTTTTTGTTAAGTTGCCTAATAATTATGTACAGTAATAGTCACCTGCACACACAGATATCCCCCTAAAATAGCTAAAACTAAAAACAAACTAAAAACTACTTCCAAAAATATTCAGCTTTGATATTAATGAGTTTTTTTGGATTCAATGAGAACATGGTTGTTGTTCAATAATAAAATGAATCCTCAAAAATACAACTTGCCTAATAATTCTGCACTCCCTGTATTTCCCTTCTTCAGCACAGCTCTCCCTGACTAACACTGAGCCAAACACATGTCATTGCGTGCTATATAGCCCCCAATGACGCGTTCCGGCCAGCTAATCACTGTAATGCCAGTAACCAACATGGCTACGGCATTACAGTGAAGGGCAGTAAATATCTGCACATTTATTGGCTGCGTAGCAGCCACCAAATGTGTGGGGAGGAGACACATGTGCTGAGCATCGGGATGCTCGAGCTGAACTGGTGTTCAGCCAACCGTGCTCAATCTACACTAGTCAGAACCACCAGGTGCAATTCCACTTCTGCCTTGCTAGCCACTCCCTCTTCCACAGGGCCAGGAAGATGATGACTCAGATGCCTGTCCATGTCAATCAAGCGGAAGAGGAAGTGGTTAGCAAGAGAAAATAGAGAAGCCTTTCTGCACCAAGTGGCTTGAGCTTGCCCTTGGTGCACTTAATGTACAATTTGAATATTGATTAAACAGCATTTGTCTGGGAATTTTAGCAATGGATTGGGTAGAGAGAGGTATGGATTTAATTAGCTGATGCAGCCCTATCAGACTTTGTGTCTGGTTTAAAGAGGATTTTGAAGGTGGCAGATTTCCGTTAACCCTTTACCTGCCAAGAACATTATCTCATACACGCTTGCAGAGTAGGTACTTCAGTAGCCAAGGACATATCTTATACAGTACTTCCTTGCTACTGATGGCTTAATATCAGACTGCGCAGCAACTAGAGATTTAAGCCAGGTCTTGTTTTAAAGTTCTTGGTGCTAGCGATAATTTATTGCTAGTTACAGAAGTTAGAATTGAGTCCCAATGAAAGCTATATTTACCTGCATCTCTCACTCTCAACCCGATATTTAAGTTTGGTCTGTAGCATGCAATCTATCATGGCTAATGCGGAAATCTTGGTCTTGTTTTAAAATGTATCAGTTTTGAAACAAGACCTGACAGCCTGAAATATTCCATGAAAAAGAAGCCCCCCCCCCCTTCAGCTGACTAAGATTACATCCAGCATGGAGGAGAAAGAGGCCAGTGAGGGATATGCTGATAGGTTGCATACAGGAGAGACATAAATTAGCTCTCCCTGTCTTACTGTACACGGTCCCAAGGGGAGAGTAAAATGGACTTCTGTGCATGTTATCAACCCCATTCACCAGTTAATCAGAGTGCATGCTTGCTCATCTAATCAATCCTCTGACCCTAATTAGGCCATTTATTGACGCCATCACTCATTTACCAACTTCCGTCAATAAAGTTTTCATTTTATACTGTCCCTATCCTGTCTAGTGATGAGCGGCAGGGGCAATATTTGAATTTGTGATATTTCGCATATATTGGCACGAATATTCTCCATATATTCGTGAATTCAAGAATTCGTTATCTCCAGTCATTATTTTCTTGATTGTGGAAATCTGCAATTGTGTACTAATTTTAAAAAAATCTCGAATATTCGAAATTACGAATATATATCACTATATTCTAAATATTCGCGAAATCTTGAAAGTGCCGATATTTGCGATAAAAATTAGCAATTCGAATATTCGTGATCAACGCTAATCCTGTCCACACAAGATCTTTACCTTAAAATATACATACCACTTTTCTAGTGATACCTGTTACATGCTACAATAATGGGGATAACAACTATTACTAGTGGGAATCTAATATATTTCTAAATCATGGAAAAGATTTTTATTAGCCAAAAAATACATTTTCGCTTATTGACTGTCACCATAAATGATTGTTTTCAATTACCATAGTTACTTTTTATTTAAAGAAAAAACAGTATTCATCCACTTTTCTGATGGGTATAATACAGGGGCTTTTTGCTTCAACGTTCCAAGTTATGAATGCAGCACCTGGACTTCCTGCAGTTCCTTGTTTCTGTGTCTAATAATTAAGTTATGTTTGCGTACACAGTGGGGGTCATTTATCAAACTGGTGTAAAGTAGGACTGGCTCAGATTCCACCTTTTATTTTTCACAGGTCATTTGGAAAATTAAAGGAGGAATCTGATTTATTGCTATGGGCAACTAAGCCAGTACTACTTTACTCCAGTTTGATAAATGAACATCAGTATGTTTTGTGCTGTCAGAAAATGTAGATTTTGGTAAAATGCTTGTGGTAAATATGAGCTTTGCACACTTTAAACCTTTCGCTACCAGTGCCGTACATATATGGCGCTGCAGCGATAGGCAAACATGGCGCCTGCATGCATGTGCAGCAGGTGCCATGGCCGACAGGTCTCTGCTGTTTACAACAGACAATAAGTCCAGTTTAAAAATACATGATTGTTCAAAGTTGAAAAGCAGATTTTGTAGGCTCATATATGATCTTCAAAATCATTATAAAAAATAGATTTTTTTTTTAAATATTAAAAAATTAAACAAATATAAAAGGGCATGGGTCAGTGTTACCAAAAATGGAATGCCATGTGAACAAAACCTGTAAAATGTGGAGGAATTTCGTTTTTTTTTTCCAATTCCACCCCATTTTGAATTTTTTTATCGCTTCCCACTACATTGTATGCCATAATTATTGGTGGCATTAGAAAGTACAACTTGCCCTGCAAAATAAGCCCTCATACAGCTATGTGAATGGAAATATAAACAAGCTATGGCTCAAGGATCATAGGGAGGAGAAATGAAAACACAGAAATGAAAAAAACCTGCGGTGTCCTAAGGGTTACTATATTACATTTACATTGTTTTTATGTGTAAATCTCTGCTCTGATGTAAGTTTTGGATGCTAAATATTTGTTTTGATAATTTTTTTCCCAAATAATTCCTATTTGTCAGTTATATGAAGGTTGTCTGCTTTCTGAAAATATATAGGTTTTGGAGGTGTACTTATGTTTCAAGGACTGTAATCCCTGTAGTTTCCAGTTTATTTTAATTTTTAATTGTAGCTTATAAATAGAGATGAGTGAATCGAAGTTGATGAAGTGGAACTCGATCCGAATTTCTGTAAAAATTCAATTTGCACCGAACCCGAATTTCCTGACGTTTCGCAAGGAACTCTGGGAACGAGGTATCACCCACAATTCCATGCATGCAGCCAATAAGCAGCCAGCCAGCCCTGTCATTTCACAGCCCTATAAATAGCCTCAGAAATTTAGTATTTCGCCATTTTCCAGAGTATTTAGTGCAGGGAGAGACGTCAGCAGGCGCTAGGGACAGTGGTAGAAAAGACTTTAAAACTTTTATTTTGCAGTATAGAAGTTTAGGGAAAGGATAGGGAGGAATCATTTCACAGTATTGAAGCAGAACAGGGTTCAGTAGGGGAGTTTACAGCCTGGGAAATAGGAAAAATTCTATTATACCTTGCTGCACTAACTGCAGATCCATTATACAGCTCTGTAATTCCAGCAAACTGTTCTTGTTATTGGGGTGCAAGTGCTGTTTGATACAGCCATTAACAGGGTTTATTACAAGGAAATATTTCTACATCTTATTTGCCCTTGTGTGGTGCAGTTATATGTTCTAAAGCATTTTTGGGCTTGTATGAGTGGGAAAAAACAAGGCATATTAGCCGTTGGGTGGTTAAGTGAGAAAATGACAGCCCTTTTAGTCGTGTATTATTGGCACAAAAATATATATTATTTGCAGTTCAGAGGTGCAGTTATATGTTCCAAAGCCCTTTTTGGAGTGTATTAGTGGCAAAAAATAAGGGCCTATTTGCCGTTCAGCGGTGCAGTTATATGTTCTGAAGCCCTTTTTGGCATGTATTAGTGGCAAAAAAATATATATTATTTGCCGTTCAGAGGTGCAGTCATATGTGCTAAAGGCCTTTTTGGTGTGTATTAGTGGCAAAAAAAAAATATTATTTGCCTTTCAGCGGTGCAGTTATATGTTCTAAAGCCTTTTGTGGCGTATATAAGTGGGAAAAAATAAGGGCCTATTTGCCGTTCAGCAGTGCAGTTATATATTTTAAAGACGTTTTTGGTGTGTATTAGTGGGAAAAAAATATAATATTATTTGCCGTTCAGTGGTGCAGTTATATGTTCTAAAGCCCTTTCTGACGTGTATTAGCTGCACATAAAAAAGTATTTGCCGTTGTGTGGTGAAGTGAGAAAATGACAGCCCTTTTTGGCGTGTATTAGTGGCAAAAAATATATATATTTGACGTTCAGCAGTGCACCTATATGTTCTAAAGCACTCTTTTGCAGGTATTTGCAGTTGTGTGGTGAAGTGAGAAAATTACTGACTTTTTTGGGGTGTTTTAATTTCCTTTTTATTTATTTATTTGATCTAACAGTATGTCAGACAGAGAAGTGCCCTGCACAGGGGAGTGGCAGAGGCCTAAATGTTTTTGGCGCAGGCACAGGTCACAGCAGATTAAGGGGGCTTGGCAGCAGGAGTCGCTGCGAGAGGCCTAAGCTCCCGTGTCATCTAGTGGTCGTGTCTTGACCAGCAACCCAGCGGTTCTTGAATGGTTGAATCGATCATCCACTTCGTCCCAAGTGACATCAGACACCCCCAGCCAAGAGTCGGTGGGTTCATCAGACACAACCCTTAGTTGGCATGGCCCGGGAGCAAGCCCTGTACCCTCACCTGTCTTTAACCGGCTTCTGCCCTTTTCCGTTCCCTCAGCCAGGCAAGTATTATATGCTGTGGGCTCAGGTCCACTATAAAGCGAGGACAAGCTACTAGAGGACAGTCAGCAGCTACTGGCCAGCCAAGCTGTGAAGGAGACGTCCGCTGCTTCCTCCGGTAGGTGGGCAAGTAGTGATGAGGAAAGTGGCATGGTAGCTAGTGTTGACCCAGAGACCTGACCCAGAGAATGTTGAGGAGTACATCAGTAATGTGTAGACAGTACTCAATGATGATGATGTAGCTGATCGCACTTGGGAGCCGGGTGAATTAGGGGCTTCATCATCATCAGGATGGCAGCTTGCCCATGAAGCAGCGGAGGAGCCAGCAAATCGCTAGCATGGCCGGGAGTCAGCAGGGTGGCAGTAGTGGGAGGTCGGAAGCCAAACATGTCCGAGGTAGACCACCAGCTTCGCAGGAGCCTACCTGCCCAGAAAGTAGTGGTGCAGAGGTTCATGGAAGCAGCGGCGGTAGCAGTCAGTCAGGGTGGAGTGTTGTGGGTAAAATCCACAGTGTGGCAGTTTTAGTTAAGCCGCTGGATTTGGTGAACATGGCCATTTGTGGAATCTGTGGGCAGAAGGTGAAGAGTGGCCAGGGAACCGAATTTTTCAGAAAAATTTGAACCGGCCGAATCGAATTTTTGAGAAATTTGCTTATTTCTACTTATAACCAAATTTCTTTCCATTTCTGATGATTTTATGAAGAAATGTGCATGTAAATTTAGACCTAAGTTGTTTGTATGAACTCTGCACATGTTGAAAATGTATTATAAGGAGGTGTGGTTGATTGAACTTTCTGACTGGGTTATACTTTCACCAATTGATATAAACTTTTAATCAATTATTATGAAAAATTATATTTGATGCAACATTTTATTAAACGGTCTGTGTTTAGTAGCGGCCACTGGATTGACCCAATATTCTTAAAAAACATTAACACTTATTGCAGCACTCATAGTCTCTCTTAATATCTCCCTTACTGGAAAGGGACAGCAGTGATCCATCATTTTAATGAATTTATTCCAAAATATTAATGACATTTAGTCATTTTCTTCAGAAGTAACAAAACTATGTCCAAAAGCAAGAGACACCCATTTGTAGATAGCTGTTTAGGGGTTCTGAACCCTTATCAGTACAGAGCAGGCTACTGGTTGGTCAGGATGAGATGCTTTTGCTGAAGCTCTGGGAGGGCGAAGGTTACTGGTTCTCAATGAAGTGTAGTCCATGGTAAAATTATGTAAATGAGTTATTTTCCAGAAGCAGACTGCTTCAAAAGATAGAGACATCTGTAGACACATAAAATGTAAAATTATGTATAGTACAGTTGTCAAAAACAGTGGGAGTACATTCTCATTTATTTTAAAACATTTTAGGCCTCCAAGACAAATTTTGAAATGGGTCATCTGTTGTCAATAATAGCAGAGAATAAAGAGAGTATGTTAGGACAGCTGCCCATGGCCACGCCTTCACTACTTTCCCCTGTGAGCTGGACCACTGCACTACTCACCATGCTTCTGCCTACTGTAGTACTCCAGCCTCTGTCCTCTTAGAGTGTATTCATGCTGACCTCTGGTCTCTTAACTTCCATTTGGAATTAAGCAACAGTGTGTATACAAGCAGCTCAGAAAATCAAACATAATGGATAGTGTGGTCTAAGTCAATTCTACTGTATTGTAGTCAGGTTGGGGCTTACAAAAAATAAATAAAAGTGTGCATAACATTAAGGGATGTGCATAAGATTTAGACAGGCCTGAATAGAAAAGGTGCTGGCTGCACAAACTCAGTAGAGAAGCACATCTTCAAGCCTTGGTACATCATATAAGACCTTGGTCTAAGGCCTTAGACAGAGACAAGATGGAGATCATAATCACTTCTCTCACAAATTCCCCCTTTTGTGAGTAATTTAAGGTATTACTCAGGAGGAACATTAACATGTGCTAATCATTCATCCAGGACTTATCTTACCACTTCAACTGATTCCCTATTGAGTATCCCGCAAATTACTTCACAATCACACCAACTTGGATCTTTCTCAAAATAAATTTTTCTTGTGAAGAGATGTACGATTCTTGATGATCCGTAGCAGTTATATGTCTACTGCAGGCATGGCTGATGGGGCAGCCTCCATTAAGGGGAGTAATACTAACTTTCTGGCCACCTGATTTGACAATGCATTCCCGAGAGCTTCAGGGATCTGCACTTTGGTCTGTGCTGACTCATTCACCACGTCTGCCCTTTTATGTAATATCATTGAATCCAGTAGCTGTCTTACAGCCTCAGCATTTTTTATAGGGTTACCTCAGGGGCGTAGCTATAGGGGGTGCAGAGGTAGCAGTCGCTACCGGGCCCAGGAGCCTGAGGGGCCCAAAGACCCTTGTGCCATATAAGAGGACACTGGAATCATAGAGAGTACATAATGGTCAAGTTACACCTCTGGCTGAAGGGAAGGGGTTAGGTCAAGAATTTGGGGGGGGGGGGGGGAGCTGCAGTTTAAATTTTTGCCTCAGGTGGTATGAAGGCTATGTGTTTCCCTGTCCCTTGCCACAAAGTACCGAGGGAAGGGGGGCCCAAGCTGAACTCTTGCACCAGGGCCCATGAGCCTTTAGCTACGCCCCTGGGTTACCTGCAGGGCTCCAAAAAATTGTAGCTCCACTAAATGGCTCCAAAGTCATGTGCTACACCAGATGCATACCTGGAGTCCATATGAATGTTCACCTCTTTTCCCTTACTCACGCTGCAGTGAGTGCTTTTTGTGCCAGGCAACTAAAAGGGAGTGGTTCCTGTATGACCACCTCAGCATCTTGGACTACAGCATACCCAGAACTTTTGAGTAATACCCCAACAGTTTCTGCCTGCCTCCATGGTCTAGGGTGAGGACTCTACTATCTTGCCCTGCTTGTTCATGGCAAAATAATACAATAAAAAAGTCTTGGCATAGTCAGGGATGCCTAGTGCAAGGGAAGCTGTCAATGTACATTTCAGGATATAAAAGGTGTCTATTGCCTCTGGAGTAATATTAAAGTGGTCGGACTTGAGACATGCAAACAATGGGGCCATAGTACTAGAAGCATTCCAGTTCCCAAGTGTCCAGTAGGCTTTTCAGAGTTGTTGAGAACAGTAAAGGGGAGGTTAGCTGCTTCCTCCCCTTTATGTCATCTAATTCCATCCTTCTTGGTTGGGCTATGTGACCTTCCTCTACTAGTCAGTTTTCTATTTGAACACATGAGGTCAGATCCCTGGTCCACACAGACATAACAAGTAACAGACATAACATTCAACGTATAATCGAACAGACATAAAGAAATGTTTCCAATACATTAACACACATTTATATAAAGGGTTCGGACCGCAGGCAATGCATGTAAAAATAGAAAAAGAACAGAAAGATCACAAAATAGTACTACAGTACACAGTATTGTGAAAGGCAAACCATTGGAAGTAGTGGGAGAGATGACATGCCATAGCAAAGGGGTCGTATATGTACTGGAGTGCCCATGTGGCCTCCAGTATGTAGGCCGTACCATCAGACCCCTTAAGGTCCGGATACAGGACTGGATACAGGAGCATATAAGAAATATCAAGAAGGGGCTAGAAAATCATGGTGTCTCGGCGCACTATAAAAAATATCACCAAAAGAACCCAGAGGGACTAAAATTTATGGGGGTAGAACTAGTACAAAACCATTGGAGAGGAAGAAGTTTCTTAGAGAAAATTAATAAAAAAGAAAGTAGGTAGATATATGAATTGAGTACGCTACAACCGGGGGCCTGAATGTAGATTTTTATCTGCAAGCTGTTTTAAATTAGTTACAGAAGTTGGTGGAACCACTATTCCCATGTGAATTAGGACCTAAAGATTTGCGTTTTTTTCCCATTGAGGACTAAGAGATACAAGTGTAGGGTTAAGTGATAGAAAAAAAGAGGAGGTGTTTGGAGTAACGCTAGCCTACCAAATAAAAAAGAAGGGGGAGGGAGAGATGATGTGTGCCCCTGACGAAGCTCAAGGAGCGAAACCTGGGTCGGGCAAAGGAAAAAAAGATGCTGGGATTTTTAATGCGATTTTAAAGTGCATATTTGTAAGTATGTACTGAATAAACCTTTTAAACTAGCTATTGGAGCTTCACTATGGTAGGAGCCACTAGTATCCACAGAAATTTTTAAACCAAAAGAAATTGGGAATACTAGCAGACTCATCTGGTGTGTGCTGGAATTAAGTCCGTGGTTGAACTCTGTGCGCTGGCGTGTGACCTTCGCTGCGAAGAATAAAACAAGCTGCAGAGGATACCTTTGATACGCCTGTTGTTGGTGGAGTGCCGTGTAAGTACAATCTGCGCATTGCAGGATAGCACAACCATACAGATTTACACTATTACAATTTTTTACAAGTTGCAGGATATCCACAAATAGGACATCTGCAGACCTCGGTACCTTTCTAAAAGGAGAAAAAAAACTGTTTGTATACTGTCTATTTATGATACACGCGGTCCGAACCCTATATATAAATTCTATGAAAGTGTGATCGACCCCACAACACTCCTCGGACCTGCAGCAGAATCTTTTGCGGACTGGTGATTAAATATCTTTCTTTTTTACTATATTAACACACATGAGTCCTTTGAACAAAAAGATTTTCTGAAGCTCCATACACATTATATAAAAACACATAAAACATGTAAGTGATTTCTCTCCACACACTCAGTACCTCACTTTTATACATTTCCCTTGCTATTACTATGCCTTGTTATTAGCTCCTAGTATTGCACACACTCCACTTGCTGTCACACTCACAGCTAAGTTGCTTCCGCTGTCTGCCTTCATACAAGTACCCAGCTTTCCTGTAACTCAACAACACATTCACACACAGATATTCATAGCCACAAGAAGAATTTCAATAAGAGAGAGAGACATATTATAAACTCAATTGCCCATTTCTGTCTAATAATGCACATTCTTTTTATCTTCTCCCCTAGGAACAGAAAGTTATAACAGAATCAAATCCAATTATTCAAGACAGGACATTAAAAATGCATATAACAGAGTAATAAAATCAATACAATGCTACGTGGACTTATTGATCTACCGGTATATATTGTGGGGATTCGCTCTGGTAGACAGGCTTAGTGGACGCAGTATAGAGGCCATAACAAAGTCTTTGAATTAAACGGTTCAGTGTTTATTCACACATTGAGTCCAAAGACCAAACAAAAAGTCAGTTTAAAGAAAAACAGTCACCTTGTGATTCTGTTGTTCATTCACACCATGCCGCTAAGAAGAAGTCCTTGGATAAAACAGAATCCAGCTGCCTTCACGTCAACAAGGTAGCAGACCTTAATCCAGGCCTATACTCCAAGGTCCCAACACAGAGACTGACAGTGATCCACTGTTAGAGAGGAGTAATCCACACCCAGCTGACCCTGCTGGCTGAGTTTGGTATAGGCCAGTAAAGACCCGGCCTGGAACGTGGGGAATAGTCACCCACCCAGCACTTTTGACTACTCCCAGTAAGAGCCGTCCCAGATCAGCTATAAAGCCATACTACAATACCAAAAGTGTCAATCAGCATTAGCTGCCGCTGACACCTGAAAATACCGGCTCTTACTTCACCGAGACCAGGAACCTCGGTGACACATACCTTCCATTAGCGATGGACCCTTGCGCCTTCCTACTATATATATAGACTCAGTCTGTGTGTGTATATATATATATATATATATATATATATACAGTTGCAAGAAAAAGTATGTGAACCCTTTGAAATGATATGGATTTCTGCACAAATTGGTCATAAAATGTGATCTGATCTTCATCTAAGTCACAACAATAGACAATCACAGTCTGCTTAAACTAATAACACACAAATAATTAAATGTTACCATGTTTTTATTGAACACACCATGTAAGCATTCACAGTGCATGTGCGTTTCCTGTAGTTGCAGATCAGACGTGCACAACGGTCAGGAGTAATTCTTGACCATTCCTCTTTACAGAACTGTTTCAGTTCAGCAATATTCTTGGGATGTCTGGTGTGAATCGCTTTCTTGAGGTCATGCCACAGCATCTCAATTGGGTTGAGGTCAGGACTCTGACTGGGCCACTCCAGAAGGCGTATTTTCTTCTGTTTAAGCCATTCTGTTGTTGATTTACTTCTATGCTTTGGGTTGTTGTCCTGTTGCAACATCCATCTTCTGTTGAGCTTCAGCTGGTGGACAGATGGCCTTAAGTTCTCCTGCAAAATGTCTTGATAAACTTGGGAATTCATTTTTACTTAGATGATAGCAATCCGTCCAGGCCCTGATGCAGCAAAGCAGCCCCAAGCCATGATGCCCCCGCCACCATACTTCACAGTTGGGATGAGGTTTTGATGTTAGTGTGCTGTGCCTCTTTTTCTCCACACATAGTGTTGTGTGTTTCTTCCAAACAACTGAACTTTTGTTTCATCTGTCCACAGAATATTTTGCCAGTACTGCTGTGGATCATCCAGGTTCTCTTGTGTAAACTGTAAACGTGCAGCAATGTTTTTTTTGGACAGCAGTGGCTTCCTTTGTGGTATCCTCCCATGAAATCCATTCTTGTTTAGTGTTTTACGTATCGTAGATTCGCTAACAGGGATGTTAGCATATGCCAGAGACTTAGCTGACACTCTAGGATTCTTCTTCACCTCATTGAGCAGTCTGCGCAGTGCTCTTGCAGTCATCTTTACAGGACGGCCACTCCTAGGGAGAGTAGCAGCAGTGCTGAACTTTCTCCATTTATAGACAATTTGTCTTACTGTGGACTGATGACCAGCAAGGCTTTTGGAGATACTTATATAACCCTTTCCAGCTTTATGCAAGTCAACAATTCTTAATCATAGTTCTTCTGAGAGCTCTTTTGTGCGAGGCATCATTCACATCAGGCAATGCTTCTTGTGAAAAGCAAACCCAGAACTGGTGTGTGTTTTTTATAGGGCAGGGCAGCTGTAACCAACACCTCCAATCTCATCTCATTGATTGGACTCCTCACTCCAATAAGCTCTTGGAGATGTCATTAGTCTAGTGGTTCACATACTATTTCCACCTGCACTGTGAATGTTTACATGGTGTGTTCAATAAAAACATGGTAACATTTAATTCTTCGTGTGTTATTAGTTTAAGCAGACTGTGATTGTCTATTGTTGTGACTTAGATGAAGATCAGATCACATTTTATGACCAATTTGTTCAGAAATCCATATCATTCAAAAGGGTTCACATACTTTTTCTTGCAACTGTATATATATATATATATATATATATAGAGAGAGCGAGAGAGAATCTCATATTATATACAATCATTATCAAAAATCACGTATTAATTAAGTACACATACAACAATGAAGTTTTTTTTTCACATGCTGCACATCCTCCCTAAAAGATAAGAACTCTGCTTTTGCCTGTAAAAGAAGCTGGCCTCCCTTCAATCGGCACAAACAATAACTCCAGTGTGTTTCTTTAGTGCTACGTTTGTGCTGCAAAAATTAACATTTGTGCTGCTTTTATTTTAAAGTTAACCATCTATTAAAAGGTCACCAAAGGTCACCCAGCCCCCCACCACAGCCAAAAAACACGAAACCGGGCTGGTTGGTTAGTGCTATGTTTGTGGTGGTTTGTGCCATTTAAATCTACATTCTACCATCTTTTGTTTTCGAGTTATTAACCATTTATTGACAGGTCACCAAAGGTCACCCAGCCCCCACCACAGCCAAAAGACCAGAAACCGGGTTGGTTGGTTAGTGCTACGTTTGTGCTGTGATAAATGAGTAAATTAGCAAATTAACATTTGTGCTGCTTTTATTAGTAAGATAATAGCAATTATTTTTTTTTTTAAGATGATGACATCACCAGCCCCCCCGCAACAGCCAAAGGACACAAAACCGGGCTGGTTGGTTAGTGCTGCATTTGTGCTATAAAAATTATCATTTGTGCTGCTTAATTTTATGAACTCCATTAACAAGGCTGAAGCAGAACTATCACTAACTATCAAGAAGTAGAAGAGTAAAATGTGTCTTAAACATTTTAATTCTACAAATTATTTTACAAACTGTAGATCATAAAATTTTCATGAAAATCAATGACAAATGAAGAACAAATAAGGCTACTTTCAGCAGAAACTTGGAAAGAAATGGTTCCGGATACAAAGTGAGATCCTCTTTAAAACTTCCTTTTTATTCAATATTCCATTTACAGCAGACCGTCACTTGGCACACAAAACAAGTTGACGCGTTTCGGGTACAAGACCCTTAGTCGTAACAGTACAGCACAGTGAAACACAAGAATTTAACTAGATATTGAGCCCACCCCTCCAATACTCTGGAGGCGACAGCACCTTTTCATTGGTTGCTTCACTGTGGTGAACACCCATCTTCCACACTGCTAATCACAGAGTAGATATCATTCACATTGTGCTGAAGCTCCCAAGCCCATTAACCCCTAGTGGGCTGGGCCTAGTTGAATTGAGCTAAACTGAGGAAAGGAGAAAAAGCCGCACAATGTGAATGGTGTCTTACATATAAAAACATATAAACACATATAATGACATTACTAGACTGGCCATATTAATGCCCATGGATTCTTAACATAGGGGTCTGTTAATCACCTCTAGAAGGAGGATATATATACATACAAATAATGATACATATAAACATATGAACATTACTTCCTTTCAGCAATTTTGTTAATAAATGTACATTAACTCCCTTTTTAAGTTTAATCCAGCCGGGACTCGAGTATTTAGTCTAAATATCCAGAATGCCTCACGCAGAAGCAGTTTTTTGCGGTGGTCTCCACCTCTTGGGGGTGCAATTACCTTTTCGATTGCATATGCACTAAAGCTTTTAACCCTGCGTGAGTGCATCTGTACGAAGTGTCTCGCTGCATTGGAGATATGGAATATTGAATAAAAAGGAAGTTTTAAAGAGGATCTCCATTTGTATCCGGAACCATTTCTTTCCAAGTTTCTGCTGATTGCAAAGAGGACACACCTCACAGGTTCCAGGAGTCGGGTGAATACAATTGACCAGGAAGGTGAGCTGGATAAAGTGTTTTAGTATAAGGCTACTTTCACACCGGCGTTTCTGGGTCCGCTTGTGAGATCCTGTTTCAGGGCTCTCACAAGTGGCCGAAAACGGATCAGTTTAGCCTCCGTTCAGCCTCCATTCCATTCTGGAGGCGGACACCAAAACGGATCTGTTTGCATTATCATATACAAAAAATAAATATTTTTTTTAAATTTTTGTTAATTTTTTTTGTTCATGGTAATGCAAATGGATTCGTTCTGAATGGATACAAGCGTTTGCATTATAGGTGCGGATCTGTCTGTGCAGATACCAGACGCATCTGCACCTAACGCAGGTGCACCTGAAAGTAGCCTAAACCAAAACATAGAGATATCCATATTAAGTTCTGACTTTTTCACAGTCTTAATTAAACGGTAACTGCACTTGTCCATGCGAAGTGCATAAAAAAGTAGATTATCTCAAACTAAAACCTTTGCTACCTACGCTTAACAAATGGTAATTGGGAACTGCAAGCAGCTAATAATCCCAAATCACCTGCACTCCATACAGCGTACAGACCTTGAGTAAGAGGTTGGTGCTTGAAGTGACAACATGGATGGCGCCGTGTCAGATACAGTCCACAATAGAAGTCACCAGCACTCGATATGTGGCACAAGTAAAGCACTTTTTATTCAATCGTCACATGCGTCAAACACTTCGGGGCCACACAGGGTCCCTTCTTCTGGGCGACATAGTGACCGTTGCTATGTTGGCCAGAAGAAGGGACCCTGCGTGCAGGGGAGGGCTGGCAGCCTTAGTCCTGGGGGGCAAATCCAGTCAAGTGGCCCATTTTAGCCCTGCCCATTATTTAAAGCCCCTCTTACATATAATAGGCCACTCCCAACAAACACTGTACAGCTGAAATTCTGTTGTTGAGGCCTGTCTCTACACTTCATGCGGAGAGGGGACCCTGTTCTGGCTGCACTGCCTGCTTCACATTATACAATAAACAGCAGGCTACAGCCAGGAAGCTCCTCCCTCCCCAGATCCTGCTCAAGGCCTGTGGTTCCCACCCACCATCTGCTACCCGCTCATGGCCTGCTGCCCCCTTTGGCCGTCCACACCCAGCTCTGAATCCTCTTTCTGCAAATGGCAGGGGGAGGAGCCGGAGCATCTCCTCTCCTACATAGCGCCCCCTACCTCTTACATCCAGTGATGTCACCTTTGTTGTAGACGTTCTCTTTCTTTATCTTCTCCATTCAGACTAGACCACCATGATGATTTTTTCATCCCTCTCTAGTCTCTGCAGAGATTGACAAACAGACATTAGTTTCTAACATTTACATAATCTTCACATCTTCTGAACACCCTTTCCTACCACCCCCAATACTATACTGCAGAAACAGTCCCCTTGTAAATACTACTACCACACAGATAGTGCCCCCTTCAACAATTATTGGCACATAGTGCTGTAAAAAATAACTGCGCCCAGACACTAATAGTATAAAGATAATGTTCCCTAAAAATATTTGTGCTAAGCTGATACTATGCCAGGGTGCCCCCAAAGTAACAGTGCTTCCCAAAATCCCACCAATAGAAATAATTCTCTGCCAGAGCACACTTAGTAGTAATAATGCCCCTATAGTGTGCATACTAGTAATCATGTTCCTCATAGCCCCCCAGTAGTAGTACAGCTCTGCATAATACTTCCTAGTAGTAATAATTCTCCCCCACCAGCCATCGGTCCCCAGTAGCTTCTCAGTCCCCAGTAGCTTCTCAGCCCCCAGCAGCCTCTCCATCAGCCCCAGTGCCTCTCATCAGCCCCCAGCAGCTTCTCAGCCCCCAGCAACCTCTCCATCAGCCCCCAGTGCCCTCTCCAGTCCCCAGAAGTGTCAATCAGCCTCATAAATATAAAAAATAAATAAAACACTTACCCTTCCTGCTCCTGGATGCCACCGCTCCTCTCCTCCAACGCAATCTGCATCCTGCTACTATTGGCTGTGCTGTGAAGGCTGCGCACAGCGTGACGTCACAAAGCACCTTACGCCTGTGTGCAGCCCTGTAATGACAGCCAGGGCCGATGCATGGATTCTTGCCAACACAAGCAAAGCTACATTTTGGCACCCCCACCACACCCAGAACTCGGTGGGGGTGATGTAACATGGAGGTGGTGATGTAACATGGAGGGGGAGAAATGTGACATGGAGGGGGGAGAAATATGACATGGAGGGGGGAGAAATATGACATGGAGGGGGGAGAAATATGACATGGAGGGGGGAGAAATATGACATGGAGGGGGGAGAAATTTGACATGGATTGGGATGAGAAATGTTACACGGAGGGGGGAGAAATGTGACATGGGGGGAGAAATGTGACATGGAGGGGGGAGAAATGTGACATAGAGTGGGGTTAAATATGACATAGAGGGGGAAAAATGTGACATAGAGGGGGAGAAATGTGACATCTCTCCCCCTCCATGTCACATCACCCCCTCCTTTTTACATCACCCTTTTTGTGTCACATTTCTCCCTCCATGTCACATTTTCCCACCATGTCACATTTCACCCCATGTCACATTTCTCCCCCTCCATGTCACATTTCACCTCACATGTGCCATGGAGGTGGAGAAATGTGACATGAGGGGGAGAAATGTGACATGTGAGGTGAAATGTGACATGGAGGGGGAGAAATGTGACATGGGGGGAGAAATGTAACATGAGGGGGAGAAATGTGACATTTCACCCCCCATGTCACATTTCTTCCCCTCCATGTCAAATTTCTCCACCTCCATGTCCCATTTCTCCCCCTCCATGTCCCATTTCTCCCCCTCCATGTCACATTTCACCCCCTCTATGTCACATTTCTCCCCCTCTATGTCACATTCCCCCCCCCCATGTCACATTCCCCACCCTCCCCTCTATTAATGTTGTGTAAAAAACATTATGCTCACCTGGCCCTATCTGCAGCAGCTCCCCTTCTCCTCTGTGTGGTCCTGGTATCTTCTCTCTGGGCTCCAGACAAGTTGTTGAGTACCTATCCCACTCAGCCAATCAGTGGCCACAGCTGTGTCATGTGTCAGGCCAGTTATTGGCTCAGCAGGAAATCACTGGCCTGACACGTGACAGAGCTGCAGCCACTGATTGGCTGAGTGGGAAAGGTCCTTAACAACTTGTCGGGAGCCCAGAGAGAATATACCAGGACCAGATCGGTGGTGCACAAGTCATTTCACCGCTTCCTGGACCTCTGGTGCTCAGCGGGCAGCCGTTTTTAACATACTTTAGGGCGGCCTGGGGGGCAATTGCCTCCCTGCCCCCCGTCCCAGCCCGCCCCTGCCTGCATGGCCCTGAAACGTTGGCTGTTTGACGCATGTGACGATTGAATAAAAAGTGCTTTACTTCTGGCACATATCATTGTGTGCTGGTGACTTCTATTGTGGACTACAAGCAGCTAACTCTTGTGCACAGATCTTGGTATGCGGGCAGATCTTGGTATGCAAATTTACCACTGCCATACCATTTGTCAAATCATCATTATTTTCCCATGTGTAATCAGACCTTTTACAGTAGGCTATGTAATGGCCTAGAGAGCTTCTGGTAGCTGGTTGGCAAAATGCAACAACAGCTCTTAAAGTGAACCTGTTCTCATTTAATTCAAGGTAGGGTGGAAATTCAGAGAGTTGTGCTTCAAGAAATATTTCTTCTGAACCTTTGCTTCGTGTTTCACCAGATGCCCAGAATCCTATATCAGTGTCAATCCAAAGGTGCTGTCCTGTTTTGAAGGTGTGTCCTACAGTACCATTACAAAGAACATTTCCAGAAACTGAAGGGTCAAAAAACTGCATTTCCATGGGTGTATGTTGCACATCATGGATGCGTGACAGGCATTTTGAAGGTGGTAAGGTAATGTGTTTGTTGACTGCTTCTCGTAGAGCTTAAACTCCTCTGGATTTTAATGTGTCTTGGTCAACTGATATACATGCAATATTTCTTGACGCTCCAACATGTCGTGAACATGTTTCATGTTTTTGAAGAACATTTGCTCTCAGCCACTATACTGGGCACTGTTGAGAACACATTTAAAATTAGTGATGATATGTTTCACTTAGCTTTAACCAGCTGAAGTCCTGCTTTTATTTGTTCTGCTCCAAGTATGGGGGGACAAAATCAGGTGTGCACTGCGCAACGCCATCTGTGGCAAAGTCCACCTAACTACGTATACGTGAACCAGTAAGCACGGTCAGGGACGTTATATCTCCCCAACAGCTGGGCAAATGCAGTGGCGGCTGAGCCTGAGGCGGATAGCAGTTTGGCGCATGTCCTTCCACCACCGAGGATTGCAGGGCGCTTCAGTTTGCCTCCTGTTGCTTCCTCCTCCTACTCTGCATCCTCATCCTCTACCGCCTCCTCATCCGGTCAGCGTAACACCTTCACCACCAACTTCAGCACAGCCAGGGGTAAACGACAGCAGGCAGTTTTAAAAAGTATCTGTTTGGGGGACAAACCCCACACCGCGCAGGAGCTGTGGACGGGCCTTGAACAACAGACCGATGAGTGGTTGGTGCCAGTGAGCCTCAAGCCTGACCTGGTGGTGTGCAATAATGGGCGAAATCTCGTAGAAGCTCTGGGACTAGCCGGTTTGACACACATCCCTTGCCTGGCACATGTGCTGAATTTGGTGGTGCAGAGGTTCCTTAAAAATTACCCCGATATCGCAGAGCTGCTGCATAAAATGCGGGCCGTCTGTGCGCACTTTCGGTGTTCTCACCCTGCTGCTGCTCGCCTGTCAGCGCTGCAGTGTAACTTCGGCCTTCCTGCTCACCGCCTCAAATGCGACTGTGCCATTAAGGTGGATCTCCACCTTGCACATGCTGACCAGACTGATAGTGAAGTTTCAGCTGCAGAACGCACGGGTGAGTGGCTCTGCGGAACAGCACCACTTCACCACCAATGACTGGGCCTCCATGCGAGATCTGTGTTCCTTGTTGCACTGTTTCGAGTACTCCACCAACATGGCCAGTGCCGATAACGCTGTTCTCAGCATTACTATCCCACTTCTATGCCTCCTTGAAAAAAACGCTGCTGGCGATGAGGGAAGAGGATGTGGCACAGGAGGAGGAGGAGGAATAGGGATAATTTCATAGGGTTTTTGGCCATTCATTCACAAGTGGCTCCGAGGGTGGGTTCCTGCACCCACAAATGCCAGGTACACAAATGTCTAGCCAGGGCACAGTTCTGGAGGATGACGAGATGGAGGAGGAGAAACCGTGTTCACAGCAGGGTGGCACTCAAACCAGCTCATGGCCATCACTGGTGCGTGGCTGGGTGGATACAGAGGACACAGACGATTACAAGCGCACGCTGGTAGAAGCGCTGCTAGTGGCATTCCCACCTGACAGCGGGGGCACAGTGGAAGCACAAGGCGAAGGCAGAGGTGGAGGAAGAGGTCGCCAACACAGCTGAGGCACCACTAACACCTCATAAGGCAGGGTTAGCATGGCCGAAATGTGGAAAAGCTTTGTCAACATGCCACAACAACCAGCACCACCAGCTGATTTGGAACGTCTTAGCAGGAGGCAGCATTTCAGCAACATGGTGGAGCAGTATGTGTGCACACGCCTACACATACTGAATGATGGGTATGTCCTCTTCAACTTCTGGGTCTATAAATTGGGCACATGGCCTGAGCTTGCCCTTTTCGCCTTGGAGGTGCTGGCCTGCCTTGCAGCCAGTGTATTCTCTGAACGTGTGTTTTGCACGGCAGGGGGCGTTAACACAGACAAGCGCAGCCACCTGTCCACAGCCAATGTGGACAAGCTCACGTTAATTAAAATGAACCAGGCATGGATCCCACAGGACTTGTCTGTACCTTGTGCAGAATAGACATGTATACCGGCCTTAACCAGCCATTGTTATACTTCAGCGCAATTGCTCATTGTTGTATTTTGGATATTTCACACTCTTTTGGAGTGTACCCTAATAAAAAACAAAAACAAATTGAAACCTTGTCCTCCTCCAGCGCCGCTTCCACCTACACCACTACGTCCACCGCCTCCTCAAACTCCTACTCCATATGGAACTCCACCTCATAAATCAAATTTATTTATTTTTTATTTGTACGTATTTTATTTTATGTCATTTCACTAATTTGTCTGTTACATTTTTGGGTGAAATTCACCAATTTTTGGGTGTGATATACCCCTGCTATACCTAGGAGACAGATTTAAAAAAAACACTAATTTGTCTGTTACATATTCGGGTGAAATTCACAAATTTTGGGGTGTGATATACCCCTGCTCTCCCTAGTAGACAGGTAACATTTCACAAATTTGTCTGTTACATATTCGGGTGAAATTCACCAATTTTTGGGTGTGATATACCCCGGCTGTACCTAGTAGACAGTTAAAAACATTTCACAAAATTGTCTGTTACATTTTCTGGTGAAATTAACCACTTTTTGGGTGTGATATACCACTGCTATACCTAGTAGACAGGTAAAAAAAATTGATTAATTTATCTGTTACATATTCGGGTGAAATTCACCAATTTTTGGGTGTGATATACCCCTGATATACCTAGTAGACAGGTAAAAACATTTCACTAATTTGTCTGTTAAATTCTTGAGTGACATTTGACCATTTTTGCCATGATTAAACCCCTGCTCTGCATAGGTGATAAATTTGAAAAAAATCATCTGTTACAATATCAGGTGACATTTTACCAATTTTGCCGTATACAAACCCCTGCTCTGCATAGGTTATAGGGAATTAAATTTTAAAAATTCTTCTTTAATTGATGCACGCCCCCTCCTTTCATTTAATGCTTGCACTTTAACAACTTGTCCCACATTTGTGCTTCAATAATTTGTTCCACTTTTCCGCTCGATCAAATTTAATTTAAAAAATTGAACCTCCCTTGAATGTGGTCTCTCTTTCTCACGCTCCCTCTCCGGCGTGGAACCCTAATTCGCCTCTAACCATAATCAACATGGTAGGCACAGAAAAGAACATAGAACGTTGATTGAGCAGATATCCAATTGGATCCTGGACATCACGGGGATGTGCGACATGGTGGAGCAGTATGTGTCCACACACCTACACGTACTGACTGATGGGTCTGCCGCCTGCAACTTCTGGGTCTCCAAATTGGGCACATGGCCTGAGCTTGCCCTTTACGCCTCAGAGGTGCTGGCCTGCCCTGCAGCCAGTGTATTGTCTGAACTTTTTTTAGCACAGCTGGAGGGAGTTATCACAGGTTATATTTCCCAATGTTTTGTGGTGTACCCTAAAAAAATAAAAATAAATTTAAACCAAAAACCAGTGTAGGCTACCTCCTCGTCCTCCACCGCCGCCTCCACCTACACCACCACATCCTCTGCCTGACGATGCGGAGACAAACTGATCTGCTCTGACTTACAATGTAAGTCAATGGGGACGGATCCGTTTTCACTGACACAATATGGTGTAATTTAAAACGGATCCATCCCCCATTGACTTTCGATGTAAGTCAGGACAGATCCGTTTTGACTTAAAGAATAATGCAAACAGATACGTTCTGAACGGATACAAACGTTTGCATAATCGGTGTGGATCCGTCTGTGCAGATACAAGACGGATCCGCACCCAACGCAGGTGTGAAAGTAGCCTTAGTTGGCATGGCCCAGGAACTGCCTCTATGCTTCACCTGTCCTGAACCTGCCTCTTGTTTTTGCTTCTCCATAAGTTAGCAAAGTAATTATAGTCTCCGGCTCTGCTCCGCTTTTCAGCTAGGATGACCTTTCTGAGGACAGTCAGCAGTTACAGGCCAGCCCAGTCTTGGAGGGAGGTCCGCTGCCAATAACACTGATGACAGGTGAGAGCACATGTTGTGAGAGGTCAGGGACTTGTAACTGCACCGAACAAGGGCTAATAAGACGTAGAAATATTTCCTAGTAATACACCCTGTTAATGACTATCACATAGCACTTGCATCCCAATAACAAGAACGGTTTGCTGGAATTACAGAGATATCATCTATTGCAAACCTGAAAGCAGCAGTATTAGATCCCCAGTCAGTGCAGCAAGGTGTAATAGGATTGTTCCTATAACCCAGGCTGTACACTCCCCTATTAGACCCTGTTCTCCTTTTATAGTGTGGAATAATTCCACCCTATCCTTTCCCTACACTTCCAATGATCTTTCCCTGAACTTCTATTCAGGAAAATAAAAGTTTTCAAGTATTCCTAGCACTTTCCCTAGTGCCTGTTAACGTCTCTCTCTGCACTAAGTACACTGGAAAATGGCTGAATCCAAGATGACCGAGGCTATTTACAGGACTGTGACATCACAGGGCTGGCTGCTAATTTGCTACATGCATGACATTGTGGGTGATGCCTCGTTCCCAGAGTTGTTTGCTCCATGTCCTGACATGTGCAGCAGCCATTTTAGAAAAAAAATGAGATTCGTTACCCCAAAGCGTCAGGAAATTCTGATTCGGTGAGAATTACATTTTTCCTGAAATTCGGATTGAATTCCACTTCATCAACTTCGATGATATCAGCTGGTTAATTCACTCATGCATCACATGATATGTCTATGGTGTGTTCAGAATAAAGTCTCATTCGACACTCTTCTTCCCTTATCAATTCCCAAAGACTTTACCATGTTCCCAGCGTACTTTTTCACCATGGAAATTTTATACTGGTTATGTTTTTCACACACACCTTTTCCCTCCTTGTGTCTCCACCTACTGGAATCCCTCATCAATCAGGGACTTATTCATTTGTTCCTCATAGATCACTCACTCTCTTTCACCTTATTATTCATGGATTCTCATTAATCCTATCTCTTAAGAATGGCTAGGGGGTCCTTGGATAGTTAAAGTGCCCTATCCATGCAGAGGGTGCCTGAGCTTTCAGGTTCCTGGTAACCACCAAAGGTTTTGAAGTCTAGTGTTTATGTAACTCTCTTACGCTTTGCCTGCGTTTATTCTGAGTTGGTTACAGTTTCAGTTTAAGTTAAATTTATGTTAACCTTGTCCATCTGCTTTTTTTGTGTTCCTGTTAAGTATCCAGCCTGCTTCCGTTGCCTGTCTTCACTTCAACCCAGCCTGCTGGTTTGTCTTGTGTCTTCATTCATCTACACTACCAAAATGCACTCTGGATCTAGTAACCTGCATCTAAGCCTTTGTGACTGTTCAGACTGCTCCTGTGGTTTTTCTGTGGTATTGGTGTGTTTTCTGTATCCTGAGATCCTGGTGCACCGTAGAACCCCCTCCCCTATGGTATAACGCCCTTAGGGTTTAGCCCAAGCCAAGCCAGTTACAATAGTTGGCATAATGCATCAATACTCACTGGTCCAAATAAATGTACAGACAAGCAGTTCTGTTAAAACATATGCTATAATGTCAAAATGACACTTTGATACAGATAAACTAATAGATGAACAGACATTATTAGCTAATATTCCAAATATAGTCCCCCAATAATTGTGTATAGAGAAATTGTCTCACAGATACTGAATGAATCCTGCCATACAGTCCCAAAATAGATACTACATACAGTTTCTAGATAAATAGTAGCACAAAGTGGGACATCTATTCATCATTCCTACTCCAGTTTTCTTGCTGCAGAAAAGTCCAGTCCAGTTTGGGCAAGAATTTGCAACTTTTGGCTTCCCTATTCTCTCCTTACCAGGAAAAAGAAGCGGGGAGGCATCTCTTTACCTGACATTACCTCATATCTGCAGGCCATACATCTGGAGAGATGGCTATCATTGACACACCCTGATCCACTTCCTATGCATGTTGATATGGAAAAATCTCTGCTGGGGAGACATAGGGAATTTTTGCTTTGGTGTAAGGCTCCATTGCCGAGTAAACGGGAACTACCGTATGACCTACTCAGGTGTACAATCCGTAGTTGCCAAAATTCAGAGGAGCTTAATCTGGGAAGGGGTAAATTGTCACCCCTGACGCCCCTTCACGTACTTCCACAGATATTGGCAAAGCAACCCTTAGAGGTTACAAAAATATGGGCATCTGTGGCACGCCTTCGATTGGGTGACTTGGGTAGGTCCAAGGCTAACAGTGATTTCTACACGGCTATCACAGGCAATAGCGATGTTCCTGGTGACATATTACAAATCTGGGATTTCGAGAAATCTTGTGCCAAAATCCGGAAATCCAATCGTTTTCCCCTGCCAGACCCCACGTGGCTAGAGATCTATGTAATGCTTCCTAACTTGCCAAGTAAATGTTTATCTATGATATATAGACAGATATCTAGCAATAAGAACCCTCAAGACCCTACATACCTAAATAGCTGGGAACGGGAGTTGAATATGAAACTAGATGACAGGAATAGAGCAAGTATTCTGGCCAATTCCCATGGGTTCTCCACGTGTATCAGAGTTCAGGAGAATTCCTATAAAACATTATCAAGATGGTATAGGACCCCGGAGTTTCTCCACAGAATAAACATATCCCCTTCAGACAAATGTTGGAGATGCTCTTCAGATGTTGGGAGCATTTCTCACATTTGGTGGTTTTGCCTTTAGAGTCCTGCTCTAAAATAGAGGATATCATTAATGCTGTATGCCCTGAGAAGGTCAAACTTACGGCCTTGCTAGTATTGCTTTGGCTACCAGAGGGTAGTTTTAAACCAGGGAAAATGAGCCTAGCTACCCACATGATTACTGCAGCTAAACTATTGATCCCCCTAAAGTGGAAGGATGTGAACCCCCCGCCAATAGCGCTGTGGTATGAGAAGATGACGTATCTGTGCCGTATGGAAGAGATAATTGGTTGGGAGAATAAGACCAGGAAGGCTTTCCTCCAAGTGTGGCAGCCGTGGATAACACATATAACAGAGAAGAGAGGGTTAGATATGAGGGATTAAACTCAGCAACAAACCTGGGGTATCCAGAGACTCAAGGCTCCATTAGTTTTCTCTAGAATTTGCTACCTCAAACTAGAATGTGCTTTTGGTCGACCCCTCCCCCCCTCTTTTTTCCCTTTCTGTAGTTACACTATTTTTATAAAAGTCTGGTTATGCGGTGTCCAATAAATCTTCTCTGTGTCTTATCAACAGGGCATGTGCTCCATGCCGCCTGTGTTGTCAGGCATAGGCCTCTGATGCTGTATTTTTCTTTGCCTATGTCTTGCATGGATCAGGTTCTTTAATATGTGGTACCACACTGTTATGTAAATTTGCTATCTCTTTTGGACTAACTGTATAACATAAGTGTATGCTTATCATTATTATCACAAACATCTCAATAAAAAGAGATTTGTTAAAAAGAATTTGCAACTTTTGACTTTTATTCAGTGAAAGTTGGGTTGGCTTATAGGCGTAGCTTTCATTTGGCACATTTTAAGCCACTGTATTTTTTTTTTTAACTAGCAGAATGACCCGTCTTTGCATGGGTATATTTCATCTATTTCATTTAATATTTGTGTCGTTAAAATATATCGACAGTATCCCTCAGAACAGTGGCCTCTACAGCACCCCACCCCTTTAACAATGAACTCCACAGTCCCCCACCTCTTAACACTGAACCCCCCACAGTGCCCCACCACTTTAAAATGGGACCTCCACAGCAGCCCATCCCCTTAACTTTAACCTTCACAGCAGCCTGCCCCTTTAACAGTGAGTTTCACAGCACCCCACTCCCTTGACAGTGACCTCCTCAGGGGCCCGCCCCCTTAACAGTGACCTCCACAGTAACCCCTGCCTTAACAGTGACCTCACAGTACCCTGCTGCCTTAACAGTGACCTTTACAGCAGTTACCCCTTTAACTTTGTCCCCTGCCCCCATAACAGTAACATCCACAGTGAACGCCTCTTTAACAGTGATCTCCACAGCGCCCTGCCCCTTTAATGCTAGGGCTACACAACGACATATGTCACGCGTCATTTTGTCTCAAGCAAATTTTATAATGATAGGCTATGGTGTTGCACTGCGACATGTGACATGCTGCGTCTGCAACGTGACAGTGGCAGAAACACAATCCAAGATGGATTTTTTGCAACTGCCGTGTCGCAGTCGCAGCAGGTCACATGTCACAGTGCAGCATCATAGACTATCATTTTAAAAGTTTTCACCCGACATTGGTGCAACATCAACAGTGTCGGACTGGTGTACCTAGGGCCCACCAATAAAATGTATTTAGGGGACCCACAGTACGGATGCATTCAAATATAATAAATAATCTAACAAGTTTTTTTTATCTGAACAAAGGCTGGCTAAGGTGCTGTACATTTAATGATATGTAGTACAGTAAGTAAAATGTGTTATGTACCACTTGTGCAGGGGGTGGGAAACTAGGGGCCTACTTTGCTCAGGGGCTTCCCCTTTATCCCTGTGGGCTAGTCCGAGCCTGGACATCAATGTCGCGCAACACATGTAGCAGTGTAGTTGTGCCCTATGTGTCGTGAGACTTATTGTCTAAAGCTGACCTACAGCAGTGAAGAAAAATGTCTGGGTTGTTATGGAAACCTGGAGTAAAACTGTGTATATGTAGAGACTAAGGGCCATGAGAGCTTCTATTGGCTTATAAGGGACATGTGACCGTGTGTATGGCAGTTGGGATATGTAGAGAAAGACAAGCAGGCTTGTATTGGCTAATGCAGGTAATTTTTTGGAAACGGGACTCAGGAACGGTATGTCCTAGAGAGCTGTGACCCCCACAAGATTTCTTTCCAGGTAGCAAGGGATGTGTATCGTTATAATCGATGGTTGAGTTGTTTTTTTTCAAAGCTTTATTGAAAAATAAGATTAAATATACATATTTAAGATGGACTGTACAGTAAGCAACTGTAAAGAACCATACAGATACTGTCACCGCCAGTTCTGTGAGAAGGTCTGGCAGACGTTCTTCTCTACCTCTTGTATGATGTTCTTTGTTTTGGTTTCACTTAGTCATCTCCTTTCCTTCTGCCAGGAGTCACTTATTTAGACTAATCGTCTTCCTTTATATTCCCTCCCATACTGCCTCACTTTGCGGTTTATACTACTTCCTGGATGAAGTGTTCACTGCTGGAGGCTGCTGCTGCTGTTTGCTCAGATAAGGCTTTTACTTTATTGTGTTTCCTTGCTGGCTTGATTCTAGGTGACCCTGACTTTGTCCATATTAAGTGCAGGGAGCCAGTGGTCGTGTCCCCTCACTATTATAGAGTCTGCACTGTTTTGTGGCGGAGAATTAGGAGGATTGGTATTCTTTTTTGTCCCTTGCTGAGTTTGCCGTTTGCGTTAAATAACCGTCGTCAGGAGTCCTCTGATAAGTCACCATTTTTTGGTGCATATGGGTTTCATCTGCAATTTGGGACATTCTCTGGAGAGGGGTCTTCTGGTTTACCTGATGAGGAAAGATTTTCCTCGTCTTTGTCATTTATTTGGCAAAGGATTCAGGTAATCTGAAGAGGATGAGTGAGAGATATAAGCATGTGGAGGATAAGAGACGTGTGTCTGGTCCGGGCCTGAATGTGGGTGATCTGGTGTGGTGGTCTACAAAGAATATCAAACTGAAGGTTCCCTACTGGAAGTTGGGTCCTAAGTTTATTGGGCCTTAAAAGATCTTGTCCGTCATCATCCCATTGCCTTCCGTCTTGATCTTCCTCAGACTTGGAAGATCCATAATGTTTTTCACAAGTCCTTATTAAAACCTTATGTCCAACCCACTGTACCCTCCTCTTTGCCTCCTCCTCTGATTTTTGTTGATGGTAATCTTGAATTTCAGGTCTCTAGGATTGTGGATTCTCGCATTATCCGCGGCTCTCTTTAGTACCTTGTTCATTGGGATGGTTATTGTCCTGAGTAGAGGATGTGGGTCCCAGTGGCGGACATTAAGGCCTTTCGTCTCATCAGGGCTTTCCATAGGTCTCATCCTGAGAAGGTGGGCTCTGAGTTTCTGGAGTCCACCCATAGAGGGAGGGGTACTGTCATCGCCAGTTCTGTGAGGGTCTGGCAGACGTTGTTCTCTACCTCTTGTATGATGTTCTTTGTTTTGGTTTCACTTTGTCATCTCCTGTCCTTCTGCCAGGTGTCACTTATTTAGACTAATCGTCTTCCTTTATATTCCCTCCCATACTGCCTCACTTTGCGGTTTATACTACTTTCTGGATGAAGTGTTCACTGCTGGAGGCTGCTGCTGCTGTTTGCTCAGATAAGTCTTTTACTTTATTGTGTTTCCTTGCTGGCTTGATTATAGGTGACCCTGACTCCGTCCGTATTAAGTGCAGGGAGCCGGTGGTCGTGTCCCCTCACTATTATAGGGTTTTCAGGTGTCACACAGTCTTAGGTACGTGGGCATGCAATTGTCTACCATTGAGACCCTTGCATGTGCATAGCAGTCAGGGAGAGCTCTTAGTGTTTTAGAGTAAATCATTTTTATTGGCATTTTAGGGAAACATAAAGAATAAGCCATATGTCGAAGTTTTGGGAATTGCATCTGTAAGTGCCTATACAATAGGCTTGCATATAGAACTACATAAAATGTAGGTAATTTGCATAGTAAGAATAAAGTACAATAAGGTCCACAACAAATAGACCATAACAATCAAAGGTAATGGGGGAGGGAAAGGGGGGGGAGGGAAAGAAGGGCCTTAAAGTAACCATTGTTATTATCTAATATAGTTGAGCAGTATATATCTATCCAATTGTCAGTGTTCCATCTATATCCTAAGTGTGCGGAGCAATCCTGATATTCAGGGTGAGTAATTGGGGTTATGGAGCCAAGGGCCTCAAGTAAGTTGCCTGGATTTGAGGGAAACAGTCGTGTATGGTATTGAATGTTCATACCTACAAGACGTATTGACCTCTTGTATGACCTCAGCTAAGGTCGGTGAGGCGGGTTGCTTCCAATGCCGCGTAATAATTAGCTTAGCACTAAGTAAGATATGTCCCATAATATTTCTGCATGCTGGGGGGATAGTGTGTATACCCAGGAACAAGAGAGACAGTTCAGGAAGAGGTTTTATACTCTGAGATCAAGTCGAAAACACTGTGCCAATAGGAGGTGAGTATTGGGCAATCCCACAAAATGTGAAGTAGGGAGCCTCTAGCGCCGCATCCTCGCCAACAGTGAGGGGAGGCTGAGGGGTAGATTATGTTTAATCACTGTGGAGTAAAATACCACTGTAGGAGGCTCTTAAGCCCTGCTTCGTAATGGGTGATACATTTAAAGTTAGAAACCAGAAATCTAATCGCTAGGGTCCAGTCTTCGTCTAGTAAGGTCTTCCCCAGCTCCAGTTCCCATTTTTTAATGGGTAGAGTCTTGGTGAACGTGGCTTTGTCTCCTAATACGTCGTATACGTATCGTGTGGTGTGTCTTTTGAAGAGGGATGGGAATTGGAATAGTCTTAGTATGCAAGAGTTTATTGAAGGTGGAGATTGGGTAATTTTTGCAATAAAGTGTCGGATTCGCAGGTAGTTATAGAATTCTGTATGCGGCAATGTGAAAAAAAGGTGAAGTGAGTCAAAGGGGAGGAGATGGCCATTTGGCATTATTTGGGATATGGAAGTGATCCCTTTTTCACGCCAATTCGTCAGGTTGATGTCAGTGATGCTGAGTTCCAATGTGCTTATAGCGGCCTGTGGTAGGAGGGTGGAATTGGAGTCTTTCTGCGTTCTGTGAATTGTGGACCATAGATTACTAACGTGTTGTATTGTTAGTAATTCATTGTGCGATTGGGACGGGTTCCATAACAAGTGGATCAGATAATCTTTCGATGTAGCTTGTTTGATTGCATGGGATTCAATCTGAATCCAGGCTTTAGTGTTGTCCGGGGTCCACCATTCCCAGGCAAATGAGAGTGTTATGGCTCGGAAGTAGTCCTTAATATCTGGAAGGCCTAGTCATCCAGCATGTTTTTTCTTGGTCAATAATGCTCGAGATACTCTGGGTTTGGTTGGACCCCAGACATACTTGCCCAAAATCAACTGTGCTTTTTTGAAGAATGTTGCAGGGATTGGGATTGGGAGGGCACAAAATATATATATAAGCTTGGGGAGGGTCATCATTTGGAAGGATGCTACTCTACCCACCCAGGACAATGCCTTCATAAAGAAGCTAGTCAAGTCATGCAGCAAGGTGGCTAGAAGGGGATGGTAGTTCCTATTATAGAGAAGGGAGCAAGGCGAAGTAATCTTAACTCCTAGATACGGGATTTCCGACGTTTGCCAGTCTAGTTCATGAAAGGATTTTAGAGAGGCCTTTTCCTTCGGCGGTATGTTAATGGGCAATGCTTGGGATTTAGTGTTATTGATCTTATAGTAGGAGAGGGAGCCGTAATGCAAGATCATTCTAAGGGCAGTGTCTAGTGAGTTGATGGGGTCGGTTAGTGTGAGATTGATGTTATCCGCATAAAGTGTGATTTTATGGGATCTTCCCCCAATCTCCACCCCAGCTATTAAAGGTGAGTTCCTTATAGTCTGTGCTAAGGGTTCCAGTGCTAGGATAAAAATTAGGGATGATAAGGGGCATCCCTGTCTAGATCCATTGGTAATTCCAAATGAATCTGATAGTACTCCATTGACCCATACTTTTGCAGAGGGAGAGGAATATAGGCAGTGGATGGCTTGTAGTATTTGTCCTGAGAAGCCCATGTGACGGAGTGTCGAAAATGCATAATCCCAATGTAGGCGATCAACCGCTTTTTCTGCATCTAATGTAATCGCAGGCATTGGGAGATTATGCACCTCAACGTAATTGATCAATTCCACTATCTGCCTGGTGTTGTCTAAAGCTTGTCGGCCAGTCACAAACCCGGTTTGGTCCGGGTGGATCAGTGATGGGAGGAGCGGAGCTAATCTATTAGCTATGATTTTGGCAAAAAAAATTATGTCAGAGATAAGCAGTGAGATAGGTCGAAAGTTCTGGGGTATATCAGGTGTCTTGCCAGGTTTTGGGATAGTGACTATTAGTGCTTCTAACATGTCTTGGGGGGAAGGAGTGTCCCTCCTGTATTGTGTTAAACATTTTCAGCATGTAAGGAGCAAGAATATGTTGGAAGTGGCGAAAGTATTCATTAGCGAGCCCGTCGGGGCCTGGAGATTTGCCTATAGGGAGTGATGTAATTACTTTTTTGATTTCTGTGATTGAAAATTGTTAATTTCTAACGATAATTTGTTTTCCCTTAGAGCTAACAGCAGCACAGATGGGGTTAACTTCCCCCCGTGGACTGGTAGGACCAGAGGAATTTTTAATGAGCCCAAAAGAATAAACCAATAAAAGAATTCCAGCTCCCTTAAAGGGAGGGGTTCATCCCCCAGCCCACCGTGTATATCGCAAGAAAAAAATACTTTAGGGCGGGAAATTTGTGTGCTGCTGTTAGGACTAAGGGAAAACAAATTATCGTTAGAAATTAACGATTCCCTTACGTCCTACCAGCAGCACAGATGGGGAGATAGCAAGAAGAATCCCGTAGGGAAGGTCCTCATGCTCGGCAGAAGTAAGGACTGTCTGCCCAAAGGCCGAGAACTCTGATACCCTAGCATCAATCCTATAATGGGAGATGAAGGTTGATTCAGAGCTCCAGGAAGCTGCCTTACAGATCAACTCTAGGGGGAGAAGACTTCTCTCCGCGACAGAGGTAGCTACGGCCCTTGTAGAATGGGCCCTCACAAACTCCGGAGGATCTAAGGATTGGGAGATGAAAGCTTCCCTAATGGCTTCCTTGACCCAGCGACTAATAGTCGTTTTAGACGCCTTACGGCCTTTAGACTTACTGGCAAACAGGATAAAGATATTTTCATCCATCCTGAATTCTTTGGATCTATCCACATAGATCTGAAGGCATCTAGATATATCCAGTGGATGTCGGACTGGAACATCAGAGGAGGAGGCAGAGAGTAATACAGGTAGAGAGACTACCTGATTAATATTCTGAAAGGTTGGAACTTTAGGCCTAAAATAAGGTAGAAATTTTAGAAGGACCCTATCCTGTAGGAACATGGTATATGGGTATAACGCGGAGAAGGCTTGTAGCTCCAAAATTCTTTTGGCCGAGGTTATGGCCAGAAGAAAGACCATCTTAAGTGTTAAGAATTTAAAGCTTGCCTCCTCCAAGGGTTCAAAGGGGGGGGGGGATGCTAGCCCCCTGAGAACAACTGACAAATCCCATTGAGTAACGGGTTTCAGTATTGTAGGCTTCAATCTTTCCACTCCTTTAAGGAAGTGCTTGATGAGCGGGCCCCGAGAATATGGTCTGTTAAGACAGGCCGAGATGGCAAATACTTGGACCTTCAGGGTAGATGGAGAGAGACCTCTGTCTATCTCATCCTGAAGGAACTGTAAGATCGCTGCGAGGGGCGTATCTGCAGACGCCACCTGGTTGGAGCTACACCAAGAGGTGAAGATCCTCATGATCCGGGAATAGGCCTTTTTGGTAGACTCTGCTCTGGAATGCGATAAAGTTCTCAGGACCGACTCAGAGAGCCCATCCACTCTGGGAAGGGACTGATCAACCTCCAGGCTATCAGGTTGAATCTGTGCAGATCTGGGCAGAGATGCGTTTCCCATGACACCAGGGTCTGCTCCTGGGGGAGTCTCCAATATTGTCCCCGACTCATCTGAATGAGCTGGGTAAACCAGGATCTCCTGGGCCAAAATGGTATGATGGCTATTACCGAGGCCTGATCCTGACGGATTTTTATCAATACCCTCGGAATCATGGAAAAGGGAGGGAAGATGTACGCTAGCCTTAACCTCCACGGTATTGTCAGAGCGTCTATCGCCAGGGGGCTGTCCTCCCTGTATAGGGAACAGAACCTCTGTACCTTGGCGTTGAACTTGGTTGCCATGAGATCTACCTCTGGCATCCCCCATCTGAGGACTAATTGTTTGAAGATCTCCGGATGTGGTGACCATTCCATGGTCGCGGTCCGCGATGACGTTGAGGGAGCCTCGGATGTGAGTGGCAGATAGATGGGATAAGTTCAGCTCTGCCCACCGCAGAATTACCCCAATCTCGGAAAGAAGGGGTAAGGATCTTGTGCCTCCCTGCTTGTTTATATAAAGCACGGCAGTTATGTTGTCTGACTGGACTTTCACTGCTTTGCCCCGAATCTGAGGGGCCAAGTGAAGGAGGGCTAGTCGGATAGCACGCCTCTCACGGAGGTTCAAAGAAAGATGCCGCTCCTGAGGAGACCAGGATCCCCGAACTGGGGACCCGTCTAGATGAGCGCCCCAGCCTACAAGGGACGCGTCCGTGGTCAATATGAGCCAAGCTGGTTGGGTCATAGACTTCCCTTCTGGTAGATGGAACCACCATTTCGGGTGTGGTTGGATAGGGAGCACAGGGAATCTAGCCCCATAGGGCTGCCGTTCCATTTGTTTAAGACCTCCGACTGAAGGGGTCGGAGGTGCCATAAAGCCCAAGGGACTGCATCCGCAGCCGCTGACATGAGCCCCACCATCTTCATGAGGGTCCGTATGGAGACTCGTCGTGGTACATAAAGGAACCTTGCTAGGTCCTGAATCCGCGTTCTTCTTTCTGGTGTCAACTGGAGGGACATCTCCAGAAAGTCGATTATGAATCCTAGATAATGGATAGAAGTTGAAGGGCTCACGTTCGACTTCTGCCAGTTGATAATCCAGCCCAGGCGGAGCAGAAAGGAAATTGTGACATGAAGATGATGGGAAAGTAGAGGGACTGAAGGGGCTAGAAGAAGCCAGTCGTCAAGGTAAGGGACAATGGTCAGACCTTGGAATCTCAATGCTGCCACTACCGATACTACCACCTTGGTGAAGATCAGGGGGGCAGACGAGATTCCGAAGGGAAGGGCGGCAAACTGGAAATGTCTGCACACTCCTGATATCTGGACCGCGATCCTGAGAAATTTCCAGGAGGAAGGATGGATCGGGATGTGGAGGTAAGCGTCTTTGAGGTCCAGAGTGGCCATCACATCCCCAGGGCTGAGGAGGTGGCTGACTGACCTTATGGTTTCCATGCGGAATCTGGTCCTCCTTTAGAAACGATTGAGATATCTCAAATGAATCTTCCTGGGGGGGAGAGAAACAAGCTCTATTAGATAGCCTGTGGCTATCTAATAGACGCCCCCCTACAGGGAGGTGGGGGAGGGGTATGGGAAAATCCAGAGGCGTAACGACAGGGATAGCAGGGTTTATCCAAGAGCCTCTGAGAGGCCCATAGTCAGGAGGGCTTTGCCTCCCTAGTGGGTTTGCGGGAGCGTCTAGAAAACTTTCTAGACGGCCCCCCCCAATCTCTACGTCCAGCCTGCTGTCCTGGTCGGCCCCCGCGGGCTTGTCTGCCCCTGCCTCGAAAGGGCTGTTGGGGGAGACTCTTCCCCTTCTTATCTGAAAGACCCTCCATAATGGTGTCTAATTCGGATCCAAATAGACGACCTGGTTCAAAGGGGAGCCCACAGAGGTTATACTTGGACGCATTGTCTGCATTCCAAGGTTTAGCCACAGAGGTCTCCTAGCGGCAGACACTAAAGCCATTGTCTTGGCCTCCAATTTTAGCTGAAGTTGGGCCGTATCACATAGAAAATCCATGGCCAAATTGACGGATTTAAAGGCAGCGAGGATATCGTCGCGAGAGACACTCTGGTCGACATCCGTCTGGATCTGATTCAGCTTAGCTCTCAGGAAGGAAGAAACCTCTGTGGCAGCAATGGATGTCAAGGCCGAGGCTGCGGCTGCCGAGTAACCCCTTCTGAGGGTGCACTCTGCCCTCCTATCTAGAGGGTCCTGCAGACTAGACCCATCGTCTGCAGGAACCAGAGTGCACCTGGACAACTTGGCAATCGCCATGTCCACCTTAGGAATGGAACCCCATGATTCCACTAAGGGTTTAGCCATTGGGAACATTAGCTTGAATTTCCTGGTAAGGACTGGGCCTTTCTCCGGCTTTTTCCACTCTGTGCGCATCACAGAGAGAAGGGTCTCATCTGCCCTAAAGACCCGCTGGGTCCGGCAGGCAGGATAGGAAGACTCACCTACGTCAACATCATGGTCCCCCAACCTGATGGACTTTAGAAGCTTCTGTGTCTTTTCAGGTGGAAAGAAACAAGAAGTCGATTCTTCCTCATCAGAGGAAGATGACCCCACAGAAAGGGGCATTGGTCTATCGGTGGGGGCGGCCACCTCCATAGGAGTTTGAGAGGGAATAGGTAGCCTCTCATTAAGAAGACGTACGACCCCTTTAATGGAGTCGTCAACATAAGTTTTGGCCCACTGGTACATGTCCTGCATCGAAGGTTCTGTAGCAGTGGCGGAACGGCAACTGTCACACCTGGAAAAAGGGCAGCTCTCGTCAAGAGGCGTATTACAGTCATAACAAGCCAGGTGTCTCCTCTTGGTCGCGGACTTCCGTGGCTGATCGGGCTCTCTGGGAGAGGCCATAGCTGAAAATAGAAAGGAAAAATTAAAGCATCCTAAAAAAATAAGGGAAACCATCCATTTGATTTAGGAGCATGAACCAGAGGAGAAGCCAATACAATGATAAGCTGAAAAGCAAAGAAACCGGTCTGATAGCACTATCTCACAATAGCAGGAGACTCTGGAGCTAGCTTGTGAAAGCAATGTAGCCAGAGACCGACTGAAGGAAATCAGGGAGCTTATAACAGAGAAGCTCTGCCCAGGGGAGTGGTTTGCATGATAACCCCTCCCTCCTAATGATACTGCTATCCATACCTGTTCCCTTAGAAAAAAGGCTTAAGCCTAAGTGAGGAGAGAAACCTCACACACACATCCCCCCCTGGAATAGAACCCCGGCCACAAACTCAGCCTGCAGGACGCAGACGGCCGGGCCAAGAGACCGGTAGTGACGCCGCGGCTAGGTTCGCGTCACTTCCGGTCATGGTGGCGCCCATGCAGTGGAACGCCACCGAGTCACGTCGCAGGAGGGGACACAGCAGAGGCAAGCATGCCAGGTATCGCAAGGCGAAAAATGTAAAAAATAAGGCGCAGCATATAAGCGCTCTTAGATAAATTAGGAAAAAAGAGGAGACAAAGAGTGACTCAAATGGAGTCAGAAAAAAACATCTCCAACTCCCCAAAGGAGAGAGAAAACTCACCAGTCCACCTGTCCAAAGGACAGAAAAAAACACGGTGGGCTGGGGGATGAACCCCTCCCTTTAAGGGAGCTGGAGTTCTTTTATTGGTTTATTCTTTTGGGCTCATTAAAAATTCCGCCGGTCCTACCAGTTCACGGGGGGCAGTTAACCCCATCTGTGCTGCTGGTAGGACGTAAGGGAATGGTGCATTGAGTGACTGTAATTGTGACTGGGAAAGAGAAGGAAGGGACGCTTGTGAGAGGAGGTAGTAGAGTGTCATCTTTTCGATTGTAGAGTGTTTGATAGTACATTTTAAATTGGTTGGCAATGTCTCTGGGATCTATTAATTTCGCCTTAGTTGTAGGATGTACCAGATGTGATATTTTGTGATATTTAGCTGTTGTGCCAAAAGTCTGCCCGCTTTGTTCCCTTGGGAGTAGAATTTGGATTGGAGCCTTAGGAGGGATTTGTGGTAGTTTTGGAGTAGTAGGCTACTAAGTTTATTCCGTGCAATTCTAAGTTCATTAGAACCCTGAGGGGTTGGGGAGGGTTTATTTATTGCCTCAAGGTTAGCAATGTGTTCTAAGGTTTGTGTAATATCTCGTTCTCTGAGTTTCTTTACTGTGGAGTTCAGCTTAATCATAGATCCCTGTATAAATGCTTTGTGGGCTTGCCACAAGATAAATTAGTTTGAAACTGATCCGCTATTGAAATGAAAATATTCATTCAAGTGTGTGGAAAGTTCCTAAACATGCTTCGGTTTATTGTAGAGAAATGCGTTATTCCTCCAGATAGGGGCTCTTGGAAACTCAAACTGTTCCTCAAGGGTGATAGTGATTGGGACATGGTCTGACCATTTGATAAGACCAATATCAGTGGAGAGTGTGTGGAGTAGGGAGGGGTGGTCTACGATAAACATGTCTATCCTTGAGTATGTCATATCTACTGGGGAGAAAAAGGTAAAGTCCCTCTCTAGGCTATGTTGAGCCCTCCATATGTCCGTTAGGCCCTCAGAACATAAAAAGGAAGTAACCCCTGTATCCAGTCTCCTTGTAGCGGATGTGGAGTCTATATCAGGCTGTAAAATGGTGTTGAAATCTCTGCAGAGGATTACTTTCCCCTGTTTGAGCTTATTGACATTGCGCATCAGTTTATGTAGGAAGGCCAATTGGCGGGAGTTAGGGGCATATAAGTTGACTAGCGTATATGTAATATTATTGATGGAGCAAACTAGAATAATGTAGCGACCTGTAATGACCGGTGTCATGCACAGGGAGGAAAACAGGGAAAGCCCTGCCCAAGGGAGAGGGAAAGGTGGTGACCCCTAACTCACCTTGCGGCTGACACCTGACTGCCCTGACGTCCCTAGACGGGTTCCTCACCCGTGCAGCGATCACGTGCCTAAACCCTGGCTTTCCCTGAAATGAGCCCTAGATAGTGAACGGGCCGGTGGGATCGCTAGTCCGCACCACTGCACTAAGAGGGAAACACCAGGGAGAGGACAGACAAATACAGACAAACACATACACCCAGGTGGGCGACCACAGCAGTCCACAAAGGTCCAACAGGGATCCGGAGGGTAGCGTTCTGAATCAACAGTCAGAGAACGCAGCAACACAGCTCCAGTGGGTCAGGATAGATGTCCAGGCAGGAAGCTCTATCTCTGGCAACCAGAGAAGTGTGAGAGAGGAATATAAGGAGGTTTGGGAGTGCTGGACAAGGAACAGCTGAGGAGAAGGAGCTACGGATCCCTGAGTGAGCCAAAAGGGTTTGCAAAGCAAACCCAGAAAGCTACCATAAGGAAAACAGCCCTATCTTAAATAGAGCGTGCAGCCAACCGCTGCGACTTCCTGACCCCGGGTATAACAGAGTCAGGCGTGGTTCTCGATACCCTCGTGACAGTACCCCCCTCTCTACGAGGGGCCTCCGGACACTCAGGACCAGGTCTCTCAGGATGAGAGGCATGAAAAACCCGAACTAACCTGTCGGCGTTTACCTCAGACGCAGGAACCCACATTCTTTCCTCGGGACCGTAACCTCTCCAATGCACCAGATATTGAAGAGAGCGGCGGACCAGACGAGAATTAACAATTTTGGATATCTGAAATTCTAGATTACAATCCATGACAACAGGAGGGGGTGGCAGCGGTGATGGTTCTAGAGGTGGAACATATTTTTTGAGTAACGACTTATGAAAAACATTATGAATTTTAAAAGTCTGAGGTAACTCCAGGCGAAAAGCCACGGGGTTGATGATGGCTACAATTTTGTAAGGGCCAATAAACCTAGGACCCAGTTTCCAAGAGGGAACCTTCAATTTAATATTCCTAGTAGACAACCACACATAGTCATTCACTCCTAGGTCCGGACCTGGCGACCGTCTCTTATCAGCCATGCATTTGTATTTACCTCCCATATTTTTCAAGTTAGCTTGCACCTTCTGCCATACCGATGAAAGAGATGACGAAAAACGTTCCTCTTCGGGAACCCCAGAAGACCCCCCCTCTTTGAAAGTACAGAATTGGGGATGAAAACCATATGCACCAAGAAATGGTGACTTGCCAGTGGATTCCTGACGACGATTATTTATGGCAAACTCAGCTAACGGTAAATATGATGACCACAACTCTTGGTTTTCAGACACAAAACATCTTAGATATGTCTCAAGGTTTTGGTTGGTACGCTCAGTCTGTCCATTCGACTGAGGATGGAAAGCTGAGGAAAAGGACAAGTGTACCCCCAAACGGGAACAAAAAGCTTTCCAAAATTTAGAAATAAATTGGGTACCCCGATCCGAACCAACATCGGAGGGGACCCCGTGAAGCTTCACGATTTCACTGACGAATACCTGAGCAAGAGTCTTAGCATTAGGTAGTGCGGGTAACGCAATGAAGTGTACCATTTTGCTAAACCTGTCCACTACTACCAAAATAACTGTTTTACCCACAGACAAAGGTAAGTCAGTGATAAAATCCATTGACAGATGTGTCCACGGTCTATTGGGAATGACGAGTGGTAATAGAGACCCTGCAGGACGTGTATGTGAAACTTTTGCGCGCGCACAGGTAGTACAAGTAGACACAAAATCCAATACATCCTGACGCAACCTTGGCCACCAAAAATGACGAGACAATAGCTCCAAGGTTGCTTTACTACCCGGGTGCCCAGCAAGTGCCGAATTATGATGTTCCTTTAATAATTCGAAACGTAGGTTCAACGGTACAAACAATTTCTCTGAGGGGCAAGAGACCGGGGCGTCCCCCTGGGCCTCTAACACCTTCCCCTCCAAAACATAGTGTACCGCAGAGACAACCACTCCTCTTTGTAGAATGGGCACCGGATCACTCACATTACCCCCTCCAGGGAAACAACGAGGTAGTGCATCAGCCTTGGTGTTCATTGCCCCAGGACGATAGGTAATAACAAAGTTAAACCTGGTAAAAAATAGCGACCACCTAGCCTGTCTAGGGGTGAGACGCTTAGCTGATTCGAGGTACAGGAGATTTTTGTGGTCCGTAATCACAGTGACGGGGTGGACTGCCCCCTCTTAGAAGTGACGCCACTCCTCAAACGCAAGTTTAATAGCTAATAGTTCCCTATTGCCAATATCGTAGTTCTTTTCTGCTGCAGATAGTTTTTTCGAAAAGAAAGCACAAGGACGCCATTTGCCAGGAGACGGACCCTGAGACAGCACCGCCCCCACTCCCACCTCTGACGCATCGACTTCAACAATAAAAGGCTGAGAGACATCAGGTTGGACTAGTACAGGTGCTGAGGTATACCTCTCTTTTAGAGAGGAAAAAGCAACTTTAGCGGCGTCAGACCATTTAGAAAAATCAGTCCCCTTCCTAGTCATGTCAGTAAGCGGTTTTACAATAAGTGAATAATTTTTAATGAATTTCCTATAGAAATTCGCGAAGCCCAAGAACCGTTGTAGTGCTTTGAGGTTCTCAGGAAGATCCCAATCTAAAATTGCCTGGACCTTCCTAGGATCCATACGGAAACCTGAAGCAGATAAAAAATAACCCAGGAATTGTATTTCCTGAACGGCGAAGACACATTTTTCAATCTTAGCATATAATTCATTCGTCCGTAGGACCTGCAGTACTTGTCTGACATGCACCTCATGTGTTTTCAGATCAGACGAATAAATTAAAATATCATCTAGGTATATTACCATAAACCTGCCGATTAGATGACTAAAAATGTCATTAACGAAATGTTGAAAGACGGCAGGAGCATTGGTCAGACCGAAAGGCATAACTAGATTTTCATAATGCCCCTCAGGGGTGTTAAACGCTGTCTTCCACTCATCCTCCTCCTTAATACGAATCAGATTGTAGGCCCCCCTAAGATCAAGTTTGGAGAACCACCTAGCACCCGCAATCTGATTAAACAGGTCAGGAATGAGAGGAAGAGGGTATGGGTCTCGGATAGTTATCCGATTTAATTCGCGAAAATCCAAGCAAGGACGCAGGCCCCCATCTTTTTTTTTAACGAAGAAAAACCCTGCAGCCACGGGTGAAGAAGAGGGCCTGATGTGTCCCTTAGCCAAGCTCTCGGAGATATAATCTTTCATGGCTTGTCTCTCTGGACCCGAAAGATTATATAACCTGGTCTTGGGTAATTTTGCGCCGGGAATAAGGTTAACCGGGCAATCATAAGGACGATGAGGTGGTAACTTCTGACAACCCTTTTCAGAAAAAACATCCTCAAAATCCGAAATAAATGTAGGTAGGGTAGTTATGGAGGCGACTAAGCAATTGCTATTTAAGCAATTTTCTCTGCACTGCTCACTCCACTCCAATATCTCCCTGGCCTGCCAATCCACTACTGGATTGTGCGCTACCAACCAGGGAAGACCCAGCACCACCGGAGTGGGAAGCCCCTCCAGAACATAACCTGAAAGCATCTCGTTATGGTGGTCCCCTACCCGAAGGTGTAAATTATGAACAATGTGGGTGAGGTTTCTCTGAGACAGGGGAGCAGAATCAATAGCGAATATGGGAATGGGTCTCTGTAACGTACAGAGAGACAAACCCAAAGTGCGGGCAAAATGGGCATCTATCAAATTTACCCCTGCTCCACTGTCTAAAAAGAAAGAAATTGTCTCCGTCTTATCACCAAAAATAATAACCGCTGGCAACACAAATTGCGATGTACGTATGGAGGAGACGTATACCCCCCGGCTGACATCCTCCACACAGCCTGGGGTTAGTAGTTTTTCCGACGGTCTTTTGTTTCTGAGGAAAGAAGGACAGACATTAATGAAATGACCCCTCTCCCCACAAAAAAAACAAACCCCACGCCTACGGCGAGCCTCAGGAGGACGGACCTGACGAGTAGTTCCTCCTAGCTGCATAGGCTCGTCTAAGTCCGTACAGACTAACTGCTGCTAGGGAGGAGTTACCAATTTCTCTGGTTCTTTCAACCTGTCCCTAAGGCGTCTCTCTATACGGATAGAAAGGGACATAACCGCATCAAGGGAAAAGGGGGTCTCTTATAATGCAAGCGCATCCTTAACCCTTTCGGATAACCCAGAGCAGAACTGACTCCTGAGAGCCGAGTCGTTCCATTGGGTATGCGTAGCCCACCTACGGAATTCAGAGCAATACTCCTCTACCGGCCGTTCTCCTTGTAAGAGTCTCCGTAATCTTGATTCAGCCAGTGCTACTCGGTCAGGGTCGTCATATATGAGACCCAAGGCCCTGAAAAACTCATCCACTGACCGAAGAGCCTGGGAATCAGTAGGTAAAGAGAACGCCCTGGACTGCGGGTCCCCCTGCAGCAGGGAAATAACAACCCCCACCCGCTGATCTTCATTACCAGAGGAGTAAGGGCGCAGTTTAAAATATAACTTACAGGCCTCACGGAATGTCAAAAACTTGTCCCTTCCCCCAGAAAATCTGTCAGGGAGAGGGACCTTGGGTTCCGCAACAACCTGGTTACCAGTAGCAACCGCTGGGCTTGCGGTCAGTTGTAATTGCTGCTGTTGCTGGAGGACCGACGCCTTCAATCCTACCACCTCCAAAGACAGGCCATGAAATTGTTTGGACAGAGCAGCAATTTGATCCATACTGGATTCTAAGTAGGTAAAAAAAAAATATATATATTTTTTTTTTTACCTACACAAAATAAGGGCCAGAGATAATGTAATGACCGGTGTCATGCACAGGGAGGAAAACAGGGAAAGCCCTGCCCAAGGGAGAGGGAAAGGTGGTGACCTCTAACTCACCTTGCGGCTGACACCTGACTGCCCTGACGTCCCTAGACGGGTTCCTCACCCGTGCGGCGATCACGTGCCTAAACCCTGGCTTTCCCTGAAATGAGCCCTAGATAGTGAACGGGCCGGTGGGATCGCTAGTCCGCACCACTGCACTAAGAGGGAAACACCAGGGAGAGGACAGACAAATACAGACAAACACATACACCCAGGTGGGCGACCACAGCAGTCCACAAAGGTCCAACAGGGATCCGGAGGGTAGTGTTCTGAATCAACAGTCAGAGAACGCAGCAACACAGCTCCAGTGGGCCAGGATAGATGTCCAGGCAGGAAGCTCTATCTCTGGCAACCAGAGAAGTGTGAGAGAGGAATATAAGGAGGTTTGGGAGTGCTGGACAAGGAACAGCTGAGGAGAAGGAGCTACGGATCCCTGAGTGAGCCAAAAGGGTTTGCAAAGCAAACCCAGAAAGCTACCATAAGGAAAACAGCCCTATCTTAAATAGAGCGTGCAGCCAACCGCTGCGACTTCCTGACCCCGGGTATAACGGAGTCAGGCGTGGTTCTTGATACCCTCGTGACACGACCTTTTGGGTCAATTTTGGTCTTAATGGGAGTATAGGCAACAGTGTTTTTGACAGTGATCAGGATACCTCTCTTTTTCCTGTCACAGTGGGAATGCAAAATACTAGGAAACAGCGTCGGCTTACAGTATGTGGGTTTCCTGTATACACAAAACATCGACATTAAAGCTTCCACATTTAAGACCATTTCTGAGGACAATTAAGGCTTTTAACATTAGGGGGCATGATCTTGTGACCCATGATGTTAAAAGAATATAATTATCCTAGCCCCTGAAAACGTGAAGAACAACACAGTAATAGTATACAATATCAATATGTCAAGATTGCAATTACCAAGACTCTATTGCGGGTAAGAGAGGGAGGAAAGAGGGAGGGTGGGAAAAGCAACAAATAAGACAAGTAAGACGGGGATAGCCATCTAAATCTCAGTAGGTAATGAACAAGACGGTGGTAATCGTCTAAGTATAGGTAGGGCGGGAGTTCGGTGCTAGATTTGAAATGAACTGAACAGGTGAGTGGTATCAGAGGGCCTGCACCAGATCGTCTGGGTGCTTTTAGGACGCCCAAGTAGGATGTCACAGAAAATCCTAGGGGGGTAAGAATAATCAGAATTTCACCCCTGTGGAAGTCCTGAGTTGTCATCTGTTGGGAACAAACCTAGGGCATCAGCCCTCCACTGCGAGTGTAGCACCAGAGGTCGTGGAAGCAGGGTCAGTGTCTGCTTTACTTGAAGGCAGCGGAATTTGCCACAGCTGAAGTAGATGTTTCCCTTCTTCCGGGGTCTTGATGGCATGTGTCTGTCCATTTTTTCGGACAAGGATCTTCAGGGGGTAACCCCATTTGTAGGGGAAATCATTGTCCCGAAGGGCCATCGTGATGGGTAGCAGTGCTTTGCGCCGGCGAAGAGTGATCATGGAAAGATCTGTGAAGAGTTTAATTTTCTGGTACGGAGCAGGTAGTGGGGTATTGTTTCGTGCCGCAGCCATAAGTGCTTCTTTAGTGTGGAAGAAGTGGATACACGCTAAAGTGTCACGCGGGATGTTAGGACCCAGGTGTGGAGGTTTAGGAAGTCTGTGGGCCCTATCAATAATCATGTCTGGCGTCGGGATCTGTGGTAAGAGTGCTTTTATTAATCCTTTTAAATAGGTTTGAAGATCTTGGGGGGCAATGTCTTCATGAATACCCCTAAACTTTACGTTATTTCATCTGGAACGGTCTTCCAGGTCTGCCATTTTTAGATTGCCAGCTTCCAGCTCATCAGCCTGGGTGTTGCGGGCATCAATGATAGCATTCTGGGATGAGGCAACATCACCCATCTTTCTTTCCACATGTTGAATTTTATCTTCTGCTGTCTGCAGTCTAGCAGAGAGAGGGTTAATCAACCCTGCAATATCCGTCTGCAGTGAGGATTTTAAAGCTAGCAGCATATTCTTTAGGGAGTCCTCAGTGACCGACTTGTCATAGGTGGGGAGCAGTTGAAAGGGATCTGGGGTCACACTATTGCATGAGGTGTACTCACTCAGCTGGGTTCTGCTTCCCGGAGTGCCCCGCAATCAGTTGTGGGTGAGGGAATCTAGGCAGCTGGTCCCCCTGAGCTGGAGGACGGTCACCATCTTGAATCCTATGCTGAGCATGTCCTGCAGCCCTGGCCTCCTCTGGTGTCGGTGGGAAGGACGGAGGCGATTGATGTAGGAGGTTAGTGCTGTCAGAGATGTCCGGTGGGGAGGGCGACCGAGCAGTATGCGCTGGAGACATTGCACTTATAGGCGATCTCAGTGCCGTTTTGTCCGTCTCATCGGCACCATCTTTAAATTTTGTCCAGTCAAAATAACTCTCCAGGTTGCCGTCTTGCAGCTCCTGTAGATGCTTTCTTGTTTTTCCCATAATGTCGACGGGGGGGGGGGGGTTGTGCATCTGTGGGAGCAGTTCGGTGACTCTGCAATGTGATTTAAGACGTACAGGCAGGATTGTAGTCGCTGAGGTGCAGGAGCTCTTCACTCAGGCGGCCATCTCGTTCAGCAGCCTGAGAGAGTGTTTTATAGAGCTCACCTATATGCTCCTTAGTTTGGGATCAAGCCAGTCGGTCGTTTATAAGTTCCAGCTATTTGCAAATTCATCCGTGACAGATACATTGTGTAAACATGATGGTACTTTCAAAACCAGAATGACATGTTAGTTGACATATCTATGATTTTACATATCAGATTGAGCGTCAGATGTGGGTTTTCAGAATTTTTCCCAATCTTTCCATTTAGTTTTGAACTTGTGATGTGTGTGACTTTCCCAGGAGGCTATCTCTTCAAATCTATGCAACAAATCCATCTTATTGATCCAGTGGTCAATAGCTGGTAGATCAGGTCATAACCAATGGCAAGGTAGAAGAAGATGAGCTGCTAATAATAGTTTTTTTTTTAAAAAAGAATAAAAGGACCAAAGTGGCACTGCCGTGAGGAGACAGGTGTAAGAGAGACAGTTGTGGGGCTATAGGAATAGAAGATCCACAGATGTCAATGCTTCTCTTAAAAATTTCAGACCACCATTTATTAATTAAAAGCAAGTTCACCAGATATGGTAGAACGTGCCTCTCCTCACCACAGCGCCAGCACAGGTCTGTTTTAGAGTTATCGCATGTGTAATGTTAGGGGTCTTATAACACCTCGTCATGATGGTCGCGTTTTTGAGTGATCGCGGAACATGCATACATACACACTTATATCTTCGTCCTTCTTTATATATATATAGATAAAGGGAACCATGAAAATATGAAGTAATCTGCAGGCAGCATGTTATAGAACAGAACGGGCTGAGCAGATTGATGTATAGTTTTATGGGAGAAGAGTCAGTAAAACTTGTATTTCATTTATTTATATTCCTGCTCATTCAGGACTTTGAAGTCAAGGGAGCGGTCCTATCAGTGATTGACAGTTATTTATGTATACACAGTCAACGAGGAAAGGCTATCAATTACAGATAGGACCATCACCTTGATTTTGAAGCCCAGACTGAGCAGAGATATACATGTATAAATTTCAAGTTGTACTAAATCTTTTTTCTTAAAGCTATATATCAATCTGCTCAGCTTCTCTTGTGCTATAAAAAGATGCCTTCAGGTCAGGCACCTTGTTCAATATAACAGGTTCCCATTAGGACTGGCATTTCAAACACTAGTAATGTTGGTGCCATTCCAGAACAGTGAGTGGTTGCTTAATTAAATATATGTCCCTTTGCTCATTAATGCCCCTTTTCTTGCACCTTATCACACCTTTGAGAGGGAAAGATCTGGTTACGTTTACCAATACCATATACTGTAACTCCTAATAATACTGAAGCCAGTTATGGATAAAGTTTAGTTACACTAAAATCTAACAAAATGTATTCTTGTAAAGAAAACAAAAAATAGTCACTTTTAATGCAACACCGCAAAGGGACAGTCGTAAAAAGATCATCAAGTTGGTTGAATACTGCTTGTATCTGCATGGCTGCATACATTTTATGGACTTGTGGACTTCATAATAATGCACTTTTGTTTTGTGCTGAAAATAATGTAATAATGCTATAAAATGTATTTTTTTTTAAATATAAAGCAGATTTACAATTTATTTGAGTTTGTGCCCGTGTTTCCTCAGGTGTATACCGTACTTAAGGGAGGAACATTTGGTAAATATTTTAATGTGATATTTCCTTCAGAGTTGAAGATTATCATGAGAATGCTGAATATTTACTGATCGAGATGGCAAGAGAATGAGAATGCAAGTGGGATTTTCCATGTTTACATGGTGGTACTGATGAAGATATAAGAAAGAATACCATACATAAAATTCACTAGCAAGAAAAAAAACTGGTTACTGATCATGCAAAGATATACAAGCCGGCAAGAAACACAGATTAGATGTAACATATTTACATCCATGAATACTCAGCTAATAAATTATTAAACTGAGCTGGAAATTGTAGTTGCATTCAAAATGGGGGTGTCAATTGAAGAAAAAACAATTGAGAAATAGAAGTGATGTGATTGGTGAAACGTATGGTTCCATATTTAAATATTTATGGCTAAATCATGGATTCACAACTCCTGGAAGATCTTATTAACAATGGTCAAAGTTAAAATATTGGTATTACAAATCCATGTGTACATTGTGGGCTGTCAGCTACCTATTGTATACAATTTATAGGTACAGTAATAACAAAATAATTGGACACCCTTGGGGTATTTTATTGTTACTTAATTGGAAGAATTTTTACCAGAATTTTTTTTTTATTTTAATAATTTTTAGCTTTATAAGTTTCACTTGTACTGTACTTGTATCACAGTACATAGCAGTCTGCAGTATGCCCTTCAAAGTGATTAGTTATAGAGAGCTCATCTCACTGCTCTGTCTACAGCCTCTCTCTTTCCTCTGCAAAGCTGCAAAAGCCAAACAGTGTAGAAATATTTACCACTCAGAACATATTTATATGGTGGGTGGTCCAGGTCTCTAAAGGCTATGGCAAAGAATATTTATGGGCCACCTGCCCAAGGGCTGAGGCTACTGAAAGTTTGGTCCCCTGCTGTCTCAGAGGGAGAATAGGTTTGTTCAGGAGCAGCAACACAGACGGCTTGTAAAGAGCAAAAAATGGTGAACACGCAACAGCTGGGCAGGGGATCGCAGATCCAAAGCGGTCCAACGGCATGTAGAAAAAATGGAAGGCCACAGCAGCGTCTCGCCAATAATCTTCTTTATTCAGGATCACACCTCACAATCAAGGCATACAAAATATTTTGCGGCAACGTTTCGGCTAGAGATAGCCTTTTTCAAGCATGTTAGCAATTAAAATCACAGCCTATAAATAGCACATGATAAACCCACCCACACCGCTAAGCAACCAATGGAGTTTCAGTATATGTGTAACACACCTGTAGGATAAATCAATGAGCACTGGCATGATGAGACAAATCGGCCAGCTGCAACAAATCGCAATCCTACCTGTGTGGGGTCATCATGCACAGACCTCCTCCGTCCATCCAGCGTCCCATAGTCGGCAATGCGCATGTCCGCATACGTCATTGCATACGTCACCACAAGGCGACATGCGTATGACGTGCCCAACTGAATCCAGATGCATAGTCTGCGCCGGACTTCTGGAGCGCCAGGTGGGAGTGGCCTTGTGACGTCCGCCGGCCGCGGCCTGATGACGAAAGTAGTCCGGCGCAGACTATGCATCGGGATTCAGTTGGGCACGTCATACGCATGTCGCCTTGTGGTGACGTATGCGATGACGTATGCGGACATGCGCATTGCCGACTATGGGACGCTGGATGGACGGAGGAGGTCTGTGCATGATGACCCCACACAGGTAGGATTGCGATTTGTTGCAGCTGGCCGATTTGTCTCATCATGCCAGTGCTCATTGATTTATCATACAGGTGTGTTACACATATACTGAAACTCCATTGGTTGCTTAGCGGTGTGGGTGGGTTTATCATGTGCTATTTATAGGCTGTGATTTTAATTGCTAACATGCTTGACAAAGGCTATCTCTAGCCGAAACGTTGCCGCAAAATATTTTGTATGCCTTGATTGTGAGGTGTGATCCTGAATAAAGAAGATTATTGGCGAGACGCTGCTGTGGCCCTCCATTTTTTCTACTGCTGTCTCAGAGGGTCACCTGAGAGAGAAGACAGCAGTAGTTTTTACAGTTTCTATGTACAAAATTCTATGTACAAAATAAATTAATAACACGCCCCCCCACCCAAAAAAAAAAAAGGCTCACTGTGTGAATCATCCATATACCCAGAGGTAAAACTTAATTACCTAAAATTGGACATGTAATATATCAGAATTTACAGGCATACAATAACATACATAAATAAAAAGTTATTTTCAGAGTAATAAATATAATACTGTATTGCCAGACAAAAAAGTAGCTAAAATGTAAAAAGGCAGATGTTTTACTAGTTTGTGTTTTCAACTTATAAACCTAAAAAAAATAACAAATAGCCTAAATTATGTATATCAATATAATATGAAACGAAACCTGAATGAAAAAAAAATCACTTGTCTAAGTAATCCAAAAAAAAAAGGTATAGTTGTTAACCTAATGTGTAAAAAAAAAAAAAAAAGGCTAAATCTGCTGTGGTCCAAAAAGCTTAAAGGAGTTGTCCGCTTTTTTATATTGATGACCTATCCTCAGGATAGGTCATTAATATCAGATCAGCAGGGGGGCAACTCTCGGCACCCCCGCCGATCACCTGTTTACTGTTCACTGCTCATTAGTGTTGAGCGCGAATATTCGAATATCAAATTTTTTTCGCGAATATCGGCACTTCGCTAATTCGCGAATATTTTGAATCTAGTGATATAAATTCGATATTTCGAATATTCTTTTTTTTTTTTTTTTTTTTTATTGTTATATTTTTTTCTTTCCCACTTCCCTAAAGTTGTTCTTACCTGTCCTTTGGATTCCTGGCTTCCTGGCTGCTCCAGTCAGTGCCCGTTGCCGCTTCTGCCGACTTCCATGCTCATGGAGCGTCCCCATCGCCATGGGAACATCTCCATATACTAGAATGTACTGTCGGATTTGAGAATTACGTTGAAATCGCAATTCGATTATTTCAAGTTATAATAATCGAATTTCGATTTTAACTTAGCACTGCTATAGACCATATTAGGCTAGAATTAACCAATATGGAATATAGCAGTGCTAAGTTAAAATCGAAATTCGATTATTATAACTTGAATTAATCGAATTGCGATTCCAACTTGGACCTGGTTTACTATATGGTTGGCTTCAATGGCTTGGTAGAATTAGCGAATTGACGAATATATTCGTTATATTCCACAAAACGAATATAACGAATATATTCGTCATATTCCACAAAACGAAGATAACGAAGTATTCTGCATAGCTACCTATTCATCAACTTCGCTAATTCTAGCAATGATATAGGAAAGTTGACTATAGACGACAGCTAAGTATAATTCGCTATGCGATTATATTACAGCTTTTTTTTAATAAATAGAATAATTATAATACCTGATAATTATTATAATTATACTATTTATAAAAAAAAGAAGTCCTATAATCGCATAGCGAATTATACTTAGCTATCGTCTATAGTCAACTTTCCTATATCATTGCTAGAATTAGCGAAATTGACGAATAGGTAGCTAAAACGAAGATGCAGAATACTTCGTTATCTTCGTTTTGTGGAATATGACGAATACATTCGTTATATTCGTTTTGTGGAATATAACGAATATATTCGTCAATTCGCTAATTCTACCAAGCCATTGAAGCCATATTCCATGCTTATGGAGCGTCCCCATCACCATGGGAACGACTCCATATACTAGAATGTACTGTCGGATTTGAGAATTACGTTGAAATCGCAATTCGATTTTTCAAGTTATAATAATCGAATTTCGATTTTAACTTAGCACTGCTATATGCCATATTAGGCTAGAATTAACGAATATGGAATATAGCAGTGCTGTTAACCCCTTAAGGACACAGCCTTTTTACACCTTAGGACCAGGCCATTTTTTGCAAATCTGACCAGTGTCACTTTAAGTGCTCATAACTTTAAAACGCTTTGACTTATCCAGGCCGTTCTGAGATTGTTTTTTCGTCACATATTGTACTTCATGACACTGGTGAAATGAAGTCAAAAAAATATTTTTTTTTGCACCAAAAAATACCTAATTTAACAAATTTTGGGAAAAATTAGCAAATTTCAAAGTTTCAGTTTCTCTACTTCTGTAATAAATAGTAATACCCCCAAAAATTGTGATGACTTTACATTCCCCATATGTCTACTTTATGTTTGAATTGTTTTGGGAATGATATTTTATTTTTTGGGGATGTTATAAGGCTTAGAAGTTTAGAAGCAAATCTTGAAATTTTTCAGCAATTTACAAAAACGACATTTTTAGGGACCAGTTCAGGTCTGAAGTCACTTTGCGAGGCTTACATAATAGAAACCACCCAAAAATGACCCCATCTAAGAAACTACACCCCTCAAGGTATTCAAAACTGTTTTTACATACGTTGTTAACCCTTTAGGTGTTGCACAAGAGTTATTGGCAAATGGGGATGAAATTTGAGAATTTCTTTTTTTTGTCAAATTTTTTATTTTAACCCATTTTTTCCACTAACAAAGCAAGGGTTAACAGCCAAACAAGACTGTATCTTTATTACCCTGACTCTGCCGTTTACAGAAACACCCAATATGTGGCCGTAAACTACTGTACGGCCACACAGCGGGGCATAGAGTGAAAGGTGCGCCGTTTGGTTTTTGGAGGGCTGATTTTTATGGACTGGTTTATTTACACCATGTCCCATTTGAAGACCCCTGATGCACCCCTAGAGTAGAAACTCCCTAAAAGTGACCCCATCTAAGAAACTACACCCCTCAAGGTATTCAAAACTGATTTTACATACGTCGTTAACCCTTTAGGTGTTGCACAAGAGTTATTGGCAAATGGGGATGAAATTAGCAAATTTAATTTTTTTGTCTAATTTTCCATTTTAACACATTTTTTCCACTAACAAATCAAGGGTTAACAGCCAAACAAGACTGTATCTTTATTGCCCTGACTCTGCCGTTTACAGAAACACCCAATATGTGGCCATAAACTACTGTATGGCCACACAGCGGGGCGTAGAGGGAAAGGTGCGCCGTTTGGTTTTTGGAGGGCTGATTTTTATGGACTGGTTTATTTACACCATGTCCCATTTGAAGCCCCCTGATGCACCCCTGGAGTAGAAACTCCCTAAAAGTGACCCCATCTAAGAAACTACACCCCTCAAGGTATTCAAAACTGGTTTTACATACGTCGTTAACCCTTTAGGTGTTGCACAAGAGTTATTGGCAAATGGGGATGAAATTTGAAAATTTCATTTTTTTGCCTTATTTTCCATTTTAACCCATGTTTTCCACTAACAAAGCAAGGGTTAACAGCCAAACAAGACTGTATCTTTATTACCCTGACTCTGCCGTTTACAGAAATACCCAATATGTGGCCGTACACTACTGTACGGCCACACAGCGGGGCATAGAGTGAAAGGTGCGCCGTTTGGTTTTTGGAGGGCTGATTTTTATGGACCGGTTTATTTACACCGTGTCCTGTTTCAACCCCCTGATGCACCCCTGGAGTCGAAACTTCCTAAAAGTGACCCCATCTAAGAAACTACACCCCTCAAGGTATTCAAAACAGATTTTACATACGTCGTTAACCCTTTAGGTGTTGCACAAGAGTTATTGGCAAATGGGGATGAAATTGGAAAATTTCATTTTTTTGCCTTATTTTCCATTTTAACCCATGTTTTCTACTAACAAAGCAAGGGTTAACAGCCAAACAAGACTATATCTTTATTACCCTGACTCTGCCGTTTACAGAAACACCCAATATGTGGCCGTACACTACTGTACGGCCACACAGCGGGGCGTAGATTGAAAGGTGCGCTGTTTGGTTTTTGGAGGGCTGATTTTTATGGACCGGTTTATTTACACCGTGTCCTTTTTCAACCCCCCTGATGCACCCCTGGAGTCGAAACTCCCTAAGGCTACTTTCACACTAGCGTTCGGGCGGATCCGTTCTGAACGGATCCGCTCATAATAATGCAGACGGAGGCTCCGTTCAGAACGGATCCGTCTGCATTATATTAGCAAAAAAAAGCTAAGTGTGAAAATAGCCTGGGACGGATCCGTCCAGACTTTCAATGTAAAGTCAATGGGGGACGGATCCGCTTGAAGATTGAGCCACATTGTGGCATCTTCAAACGGATCCGTCCCCATTGACTTACATTGAAAGTCTGGACGGATCCGCACGGATCCGCACGCCTCCGAACGGCCAGGCGGACACCCGAACGCTGCAAGCAGCGTTCAGCTGTCCGCCTGTCCGTGCGGAGGCGAGCGGAGCGGAGGCTGAACGCCGCCAGACTGATGCAGTCTGAGCGGATCCGCCTCCATTCAGACTGCATCAGGGCTGGACGGCTGCGTTCGGGTCCGCTCGTGAGCTCCTTCAAACGGAGCTCACGAACGGAAACCCGAACGCTAGTGTGAAAGTAGCCTAAAAGTGACCCCATTTTGGAAACTACGGGATAAGGTGGCATTTTTTGGGGGAGTATTTTTAGGGTAAATATAATTTTTGGTTGCTCTATATTACATTTTTGTGAGGTAAGGTTACCAAAAATTGAAATTCTGATATTTCATCTCCATTTGCCATTAACTGTTGAGGAACACCTAAAGGGTTAATAAAGTTTGTATAATCATTTTTGAATACCTTGAGGGGTGTAGTTTCTTAGATGGGGTCAATTTTAGGGAGTTTTTACTCTAGGGGGGCATCAGGGGGGCTTCAAAAGGGACACTGTGTCAATAAAAAAGGCCATCAAAATCGGCCTTCCAGAAACCATGTCGGTCCTTTCCTTTTGCAGCCTCCCTTTTACGGATACAGCAGTTTACGACCACAAATGTGGCGTTTCTGTAAACTGCAGTATCAGGGTAATAAATTTTAACTTTTGTTTGGTTGTTAACCCTTGTTTTGTTACCGGAAAAAACGGACTGAAATGGAAAAGTGCCAAAAATAGCGGTTTTGGCACCGTTTTTTTGTTTTGTTTTTTAACCGTGTTAATCTGGGTAGTTAGGTCATGGGATATTGTTATAGAGGAGATTCTTACGGACGCGGCAATATCTAATAAGTCTACTTTTTTTTTACAATTATTTAGGTTTTTGACTATATTATCTTTTTTGATACAACATTTTTTTTTGGGTATCTCTAAAGTCTAAGTGTCATTTTTTTTATTTTCTTTTAGCCAATTATCTTATGTGGGGGCTCATTTTTTGCGGGATGAGCGGACGGTTTTATTGGCACTATTTTGGGGGCTATATGACTTTTTGATCGCTTGCTATTAAACTTTTTGTTATGTAAGGTGACAAAAAAAATATTTTTTTGCACCTATTTTTTTTTTTTTTTTTTTACTGTGTTAATCTGGGGGGTTGGGTCATGGGGTATTTTTATAGAGGAGATTCTTACGGACGTGGCGATACCTAATAAGTCAACTTTTTTTTTACAATTATTTAGGTTTTAGACTATATTATCCTTTTTGATACCCTAAAAAAAATTTTGTATCTCTAAAGTCTAAGAGTCATTTTCTATTTTTTTTTTAATCTGATTATCTTATGTGGGGGCTCATTTTTTGCGGGATGAGATGACGGTTTTATTGGCACTAATTTGGGGGCTATATGACTTTTTGATCGCTTGCTATTAAACTTTTTATTATGTAAGGTGACAAAAAAAACCTTTTTTTGCACCTTTTTTTTTTTTTCTGGACCGTGTTAATCTGGGGGGTTAGGTCATGGGGCATTTTTATAGAGGAGATTATTACCGACGCGGCAATACCTATGTCTACTTTTAATAAATTATTTTAGTTTTTTTGGGTGTCTCAAGTCTGAGAACCATTTTTTTTTATCCGATGTCAGTGCTAAATTGGGATATAAATTTAGTACTCCATGGAAGTGTGATACTCCCTGAAGCAACCGTCAATGCAGAGGCCCGGATGATCGGGGCATGTGTCGCACTGAGTAGTCGTGTCCTTCCGTATCCCCCTCCTGCGACACACTCTGCACTTTTTTGGGGTTCGTCCCTTCTTTCCAGTATGGGGGACCACACCTGGAAAGTGTTGGCCAGGGACGATCCGGGCGCCTACAGTTCCCGAGGTACTCCGGCCTGCTCTTTCCCGGTCCGAAAAGATCAGGGCCTTGAGGACTGCCTCATAGAACTGGAGGAATGTCCCTGTGCTGCCAGCGCTTCGGGATAGTACAAAAGAGTTGTACATGGCAACCTGTACCAAGTAGACCGCAACTTTTTTGTAGCATGCCCGGGTTTTGCGCATGGCGTTATATGGCTTGAGGACTTGATCCGAGAGATCAACTCCTCCCATATACCGATTGTAGGCGACGATACAATCGGGCTTGAGGACCGTTGCCGCGGTACCTCGCACAGGGACAGGGGTGATGCCGTTACCATGAATTGTGGACAGCATAAGGACATCCCTCTTGTCCTTATACCTGACCAGCAACAGGTTTCCAGTGGTAAGGGCACGGGTCTCACCCCTGGGGATAGGTACCTGGAGGGGGTGGGCAGGGAGGCCGCGTTGATTTTTCCGCACGGTCCCACAAGCGGACGTGGATCTGGCGGCAAGGGACTGGAACAAGGGGATACTGGTATAAAAGTTATCCACGTACAAGTGGTAACCCTTATCCAGCAGTGGGTGCATAAGGTCCCACACAAGTTTCCCGGTAACACCCAGAGTGGGGGGACATTCTGGGGGTTGAATCCGGGAATCTCGCCCCTCGTATACACGAAATTTGTAAGTGTACCCTGAGGTACTCTCACAAATTTTGTATAGCTTCACGCCATACCTCGCCCGCTTGGAAGGCACATACTGGCGGAAAATGAGTCTCCCCTTGAACGCAATGAGAGACTCATCAACCACAACCTCCCTTCCAGGTACATAGGCCTCCATGAATTTGGCCCCAAAGTGATCGATGACCGGCCGTATCTTGTACAGACGGTCATGGGCAGGATCACCTCGGGGTGGACATGCTGCATTATCGGAATAATGCAGACATTTCCGGATGGCCTCAAACCGGGAGCGTGTCATAACCGTACTGTAAAGTGGGGTCTGATATAGGACGTCCCCACTCCAGTACAGCCTGGCACTGGGTTTCTTGACCAGGCCCATATGCAGCACGAGGCCCCAAAATGTCCTCATTTCGGCTGCACTGACCGGCGTCCAGCCACCGGGCCTGGCCAAAAAGGAGCCCGGGTGTTGAGCGACGAACTGTTGGGCGTACAGATTCGTCTGCTCCACCATCAGATTTACCAGTGGGTCACTGAAAAAATGACAAAAAAAGTCATATTCAGTGTAGCCCACTGTGGAAATCTGGATTCCTGATTGGCCTACGAAATCGGGAATCACGGGCTCGTATCGCTCTGGGCTACACCAGACAAGTTCACCGGCAGGGTGCTCCGGTGGATTTAACTGGTGGGCCGGGAAACCAGTACGAGCCCCAGAGCTGCTCGTACTAGTGTGGGCCACAGGGTCCCTAACATGGCGGTCCCCTTGCTCCGCCTGGCGGCGTCTCCGCCGCCTTGGGGGCTCATCATCATCGCTAGATGATGAGGAGGATGCGGATGACAACAGGAATGTGGGGTCATCCTCATCCTCACTGGGACTCTCGGACTCGGAGGCAAGCTGGGCGTATGCCTCCTCGGCCGAGAACGTCCGGCGGGCCATAGGGGAGTGTGTGTCTGCGTGTATATGTGCGTGTGTGTAACTCTTTATTTGGTGTGCGTGTGTGAGGGGGCACGGGTGTTCACGAACTCACCCTAAAACTAACAGAAAAAATAAATAAACTAACTAAAAAAAGGGCAAAAAAGTGAGGAAAAAAATTCAAAACTGCTGATCAACCGTCCGAAGTTGATCAGCGGTGGGGTGTGCGATGCGCTAACAGTGGCTGGACGCTAAGTGCCGGTCACAGTCAGCGAACTCAAAAAAAAAAAAAAGAACCCCAAAAAAGGTGGGGGGGGGGGCAAGTGGCAGGGGCAGGGGGGCAAGTGGCAGCACCCCTGGGGGGTCTAGGGTCACACAGCTGTGCTGTGGACCCCAGACACCCTAACTGGGGTGATGCAATAAAAGTTCAAAAAAACTACCTTTCCCTTTTTTTTCCCTGCCTATCCCAAACTTTCCCTAGCTGTCCCTATGTACCTGATGGGGTGCTGGGGGCAGAGATCGGGTCCTGGGGGGCACAGATCGGGGTGCAGGCAGCGGTGGCAGACACGTGCAGGCAGCTCCTCTCTCCTCCGGCGCCGGAACACAAAAGGAGGAGGAGAGGGGCGCCTGCCTCTTTTGAATCTGCCGCCGGACCGCCCACAGACCAATCAGAAAGCAATCCTGAGTGGTGATGTCACCATCACCACTCAGGATCGCTGGATGGTGATTGGTGGAGTGAAATCACACCACCATCACCATCCTGTTCCAGGTTATCAGGTCTTCAGAGACCCGAATAACCCGGAAACGCAGAAAACCGCAGGTCTGAATTGACCTGCGGTTTTCTGCGATCGCATACATGGGGGGGTCACCGGACCCCCCGACGCATTTGCCCCAAGTGCCTGCTCAATGATTTGAGCAGGCACGGGGTTCCGATCGCCGCCGGCCGCGCGGCGGTGATTGAAAATGCACAGGGCGTACATGTACGCCCTGTGTCCTTAAGTACCAGGGCACAAGGGCGTACCTGTACGCCCTGTGTCCTTAAGGGGTTAAAATCGAAATTCGATTTTTATAACTTGAATTAATCGCATTGCTATTTCAATAGGAGAGTAGCCTTTAAGTTAAAATCGAAATTCGATTATTTAAATCGCATATTAATCGCGATAACAAGAAAAATGACGAATATTCGATTTCAACGAATATAAAACGAATATTCTATCGAATATTCGCGAATTTCGTCGAAATCGAATATGGCACCTGCCGCTCATCACTACTGCTCATAGCTGCAACTGCAGTGGTGAGCAGATATAATTAAAACTATGCTGTCCCATCTACTTCAATGGGACTTCTCCTTCCTATTCAAGTGAATAGGATGGAAGAAGATTTTTTCATCTCATGTAGATATGATTTTCTCAGCTGCTTAGCTGGTACTGTATCATGCTTCAGATTTTCTGTTTGAAAATCTGCTTGTAATATGCACTATATGCCCTAGTCACTTAAACTTCAAGGATATCTATCTGTCCATTTAAAAATCATGAGCTACAGAACTTACAACTTAAACTTTTCATTCATCTGGATCCGATGTGCGATTTAAGTGTTCCCTTAAAGGAGCTGTCCAAGCTATTTAAAAACTCAGGCAATCCCTGTAAATGGCCTAAAAAAACAAATGAATGGATACTTACATGTTTTCTTCTGTTTCTTCGAGCACTGACATCATCTTCATGGCTGCAACTGTAATGTCCAGAGGCTGGGCTGAGACGAGTACTGGACGTCTCTGCTGACAACATTGATTGGCTGCAGCAGTGACCTGGGAGGACAGAACATCACCGCTGCAGCCAGAAAAAAAGAGCAGTGGTGAGGACCAGACCACTTCACAGGAAATAGAGGAGAAAATGGATGAGTATGGTTGGGTTGCCTGAGTTTTTATATAACTTGGACAACCCCTTTAAGGAAACACTATTATACAACCCCTTAAAAAAATTTTTTAGCAGCATAGAAATGCGAGGTGTCATTTCCTTAGACTCTAAAAAAAATAACATTCTTTAAAGTTACTATAATGTTATAAAGTTCTAGACTGTGTTCAATATTATTGACCCTCAACACATTACAGTTATATATTTCAAACATGAAATGCAGATCTCTCTGATTTGCAGAGCAAGTTTTCAGTAGCGGAATATATGTTTCAGAAATTGCAAGAGAGTACAAAGTGGCAAGATTCATAGGAAATGGGAGATGTTAGGAAGAAAAGGGCTACATCCTTCATAAAGGACCTTGATCTTCTCTGACCTTCTGTTTTATTAGGACATATCTGATTGATGGGAGACAATCCATAGAGCACAATGGGATGGCTTCTTATGAGATAGATTTTCATCTGTTCTATATGTAGAATTATGAGTTCAGTGGTAACAAAACAGCTGTAAAAGACTGCCCATAAGATTTCAATCACCAGGAAACCGCCAGATCTTTGTTAATATTAGACTATGGTTGGGAACAGGGGAGTAATATATACTTCAGAACTAAAGAATTCACATTATTATGTGTTGTATAAAGTCTTTGTAATGGAAAAGTGAAATTGAGATCTAAAACTTATGCAGAAGTATTATTAATAAAATATGCAATATTATCCCCATGCTATATGAATATAATGCAAATTTTCTTTATATTTAGGGAAATCACTCAATATCACATTGTTGACCACATTTTTATTATATGATAAAGGTGAAAATATAGCTTTTATAGCTTTTATATGATAAAGGTGAAAATATAGAACCTGTTAAAATATTATATTATATAGCTTAAAGATATTTTGCCAAAATAAACATATATGATGTTATTAAATATTGAACAAATGCATTCTGTTATCTCCAAATATCCTAAGTATGGGGGTGCTCTTTCCTCTTTTTCTGATGGTCACTCTGCACTAACATATAGCTTCCATATCGGCAGTGGTGTACATTCAATGGAGGTGGATAACATGATTGCTGTGGGGCCCAGGGAGAAGGGGCCCTGGGCTAAACTCCTTCTTCTCCTTCTGGTGTGAAACATTTTCATGCAGCCACCGCTAGGGGAGCTCAGTGCAAACAAATTATTATAGCTTCCATTTCAGTCAACTGGTGGCTTCAGACAGACAGCTTTGTAATAAAAGGGAAGAAGATTTATTGCATTCTACATTGCCTGGGAGTGATTGATACACGCATACTGGAAAACTGAACAGGCAGGGATAGCTATACTAAGTTTTGATACTGGGCTTTATGAGATCAGTGTATGCCTCTGCATATAGTATAATGGGGTGGGGGGAAATCAGTCAAATAAAAAAATATTCTAGTGTAGAGATAAGCAAATCAATTCATAAGAATCAATTTGTCCCATCAAGCAGGTTCTGAGCCGGGATGGGGTGTATCCAAAGACACTCCCCCACCACCACCACTTAATTGGCAGGAATGAACATCTCGGCTTGCACTGACAATTTCTTGCCTGTGTAACTGCTCTAAGTAGTATCGCAAGTGCAGAGTCTCAGCTTCTGTTACTAGAGCAGAACCACTGAGCCTGTGCACCTACTTGGAGCAGTGATGTAGGTGCATGATTGGTGGTAGCTGCTGATATAGCCAGCCAAAAAATGGTGACTTATCAGAAGACTCCTGACGACGGTTATTTAAAGCAAACTCAGCAAGGGACAAAAAAGAACACCAATCCTCTTTATTCTCCGCCACAAAACAGTGCAGATATGTCTCCAGATTCTGATTGACGCGCTCTGTCTGGCCATTCGACTGCGGGTGGAAAGCAGAAGAGAATGACAACCGAACCCCCAAGCGAGAACAGAAAGCCTTCCAGAATCTGGAAACAAACTGCGTGCCCCTATCAGAGACTATGTCTGAAGGAATACCGTGCAATTTGACAATGTGATCAATAAATGCCTGCGCCAGCGTCTTAGCATTGGGCAAACCAGGAAAAGGGATGAAATGCACCATTTTGCTAAAACGGTCCACCACCACCAGAATCACAGTCTTCCCCGAGGAACGAGGCAGGTCCGTTATGAAGTCCATGGACAGATGTGTCCAAGGACGGGAAGGAATGGGTAAGGGAAGGAGAGGACCTGATGGCCGTGAATGAGGGACTTTGGAACGAGCGCAAGTCTTGCAGGCTACCACAAAACCCTCAACCGACTTACAAAGCGCAGGCCACCAGAATCTCCACGCGATGAGATCCAGTGTGGCTCTTGCCCCCAGGTGCCCAGCAAGGACCGTATCGTGGTGTTCCTTAAAAATCTTGTTTCTTAAAGCGAGAGGCACAAACAACCTCCCTAGATGACAAAGATCAGGAGCCTCTGACTGGGCTGCCTGCACCTCTGCCTCCAATTCAGAAAAAAGAGCAGAGACCACCACCCCTTCGGCCAAAATGTGACCCGGGGGTGGTGGTCTCTGCCTTCACATTCTTAACCCCAAGGCGGAATGTGACAACAAAATTAAATCTTGAAAAGAACAAAGACCATCTGGCCTGTCTCGGGTTCAGACGCTTGGCTGACTCCAAGTAGGCCAGATTTTTATGGTCAGTAAACACGGTAATAGGGTGTCTGGCTCCCTCTAGCCAATGGCGCCATTCCTCAAAAGCCAACTTGATGGCCAACAATTCCCTATCTCCCACATCGTAATTTCTCTCTGCGGAGGAGAGTTTTTTCGAGAAAAAGGCACACGGTAGCCATTTGGCAGGAGAGGAACCCTGAGACAAGACCGCCCCCACACCCACCTCAGAAGCATCAACCTCAACTATGAAGGGTAAAGAAATATCAGGTTGCACCAAGATGGGAGCGGAAGCAAAACTCTCCTTGATATTAGAAAAAGCCTTACGCGCCTCTACCGACCAAGAAGAAAAATCTACCCCCTTTCTGGTCATATCAGTGAGTGGTTTAACAATAGAGGAATAATTCAAAATAAACGTCCTGTAATAATTGGCAAAGCCCAAAAAACGCATCAGCGCCTTCTGATTCTCAGGAAGCTCCCACTCAAGCACAGCGCGGACCTTCTCGGGGTCCATGCGAAAACCAGAAGCGGAGAGAAGAAACCCCAGAAATTGAATTTCTGGAACCGCAAACACACATTTTTCCAGTTTCGCATATAATTTATTCTCCCGCAGGATGAGCAAGACCTGACGTAAATGTTCCTTATGAGTTTTGAAATCAGGAGAAAAAATCAAAATGTCATCCAAATACACTAATACAAATTTTCCCATCAAATGATAAAAAATGCTGTTCATGAAATGCTGAAAAACGGCTGGGGCATTCATCAAACCAAAAGGCATAACCAAATTTTCAAAATGGCCCTCAGGGGTATTGAAGGCCGTCTTCCATTTGTCTCCTTCTCTGACCCTGACCAGGTTGTATGCCCCTCTTAGATCTAATTTGGAAAAGACTTTAGCCCCAACAACCTGGTTAAACAGGTCCGGGATCAGAGGAAGCGGATAAGGGTCACGAATAGTGATACTGTTTAGCTCCCTGAAATCCAGACAAGGTCTTAAAGAACCATCTTTTTTCTTAACAAAGAAAAAACCAGCGGCAACAGGTGACTTCGAGAGTCGTATGTGTCCTTTTCTCAGACTCTCAGAGATATAAGCAAGCATAGCGATCCTTTCAGGTTGGGAAAGATTGTATAAACGAGATTTAGGCAGCTTGGCGCCTGGGATGAGATTAATAGGGCAATCATACTCCCTGTGCGGAGGCAAATCCTGAACTCCACTCTCAGAGAAGACATCCGAAAATTCAGAGAGAAAAGATGGTACAGTCTTAGTAGCAACCTCAGAAACAGATGTCGTGAGGCAATTCTCTCTGCAAAAGTCACTCCAACCATTTATTTGCCTCGCTTGCCAATCAATGGTGGGGTTATGTTTAGTGAGCCAGGGTAGCCCCAACACTAGAGGAGTGGGCAAACCGCTAAGGACGAAACATGACACATCCTCAACATGAGCATCACTCACAATTAAACGGATATTGTGAACTATGCCCTTTAATGATTTCTGAGAAAGTGGAGCGGAATCAATAGCAAAAACAGGAACATCCTTTCCCAAAGTGCGCACCTGGAAACCATGAGTTATCGCAAATTGATTATCAATTAGATTGACAGCTGCTCCACTATCCACAAAAATCTCACAAAAAATGCTCTTGCTCTCTAGCGCCACCCTAGCAGGCAGGACAAAACGGGAACTACAAGCAAACGGAAAACCTTCAATTTCCGCCTCAACCCTGCCAATAGTAACAGATGGAACATTTTTAAAAGATTTTTTCCTTTTTGTTTCTTTATTACTCCCAGAGAACTGCCTGAATCTCCTAGAGGGACAAATATTTGCCAAATGATTTATACCTCCACAACAAAAACAAACCCTCCCATGCGAGCTGAATCTTCTATTGTCAGAAGCAATCAACCCCAGCTGCATGGGCTCTTGCTCAGAAGGGGCTGACAGCGACTGAGACCCCTGCGCACAGAATGGGACCGCTGCACTGTCCTGGGACTGAGTATGACAGGAAGGAGAGATCTCTCCTCTCTCTCTAAGACGCCTGTCAATACGAACGGCCTGAGACATAGCACAGTCCAAGGAAATAGGCCTTTCATGAAAGGCAAATGCATCTTTCAATCCCTCTGAAAGACCATGGCAAAATTGACTTCGGAGTGCAGCATCATTCCAACCAGTATCAGCTGCCCATCTCCGAAATTCTGAGCAGTATATCTCTGCGGATTGTTTACCCTGGCATAATAGACGTAGTCTAGACTCAGCCAGAGCAATACGATCCGGATCATCATATATCTGACCCAGGGCTAAAAAGAATTCATGCCCCCTCCGGCAGCGAAAAGGCCCAGGACTGAGCGTTACCCCTGAGCAGCGATATAATGATCCCCACCCTCCGTTCCTCATCACCAGAGGAATGGGGAAGAAGGCGAAAATGGAGTTTGCAAGCCTCTCTAAAACGCACAAAATTCTCACTACCCCCGGAAAACGTATCCGGGAGCGAGATCTTAGGCTCAGAACAAACTCCATGAACGCCAGCTGAACCTGTCACTTGAAGCTGAGAAAAAGTCCTGCGGAGATCAGCTACCTCCAATGAAAGACCCTGAAGGCGTTCAGCCAAAAGTGAAACCGGATCCATGCTTGAGACGGTTTTGGCGGCTTATAATGTCACGGACGGTGTACAGGAAACAAGACAAAGCAACATGCATATATGACTCACTGGATCCAAAGCTAAGGAACCAAGGGGAGACCCCTGCACAAGACCTAGCACTTTCCCTGGCTGCTCAGCCTATGCAAAGATCCCTGAGGTGGATGGTTGCATAGCCACGTACCTCGACTATATAACCCCTGAACACCCTACAATAGTGAGGGGACACGACCACCGGCTCCCTACACCAGACACGGCGGGAGTCAGGGTCACCTGGGATCCAGCAAACAGAAAATAACAGATAAATGTACAGCACTTAACCTTGTAGCAGACAGGAAAACAAGATCAGCATGCACACACACTCCAGGAAGAAGTATAAGCCGCCCAGTAATGCATTATGGGGCGGAATTTAAAGGGATGCAATTAGTCCAACTACATGACAGCTGAGAGAGGCTAACGAGATTAGGAACTGAATACCACAACAAAGAGAACTCAAGGAGGAGGTTCTGAAAGGCTTCTGTCAGAGCTTCTCAGCTGTCTGGTTGTGACAGGCACTCGGCCGAGTACCACATGTGCTGAAGCACCATGCTCGAGTCTCCTCCCCGCAAGTTTATCTGTGACATATAATGTAATTTTTACGTAGACAGTGTCCGCTTCTTACAGTGACCTTACCAGGACCACATCTGCAGTGTAACGTGTGCGATTCAAAAATGTATCTGTGACATACAATGTAATTTTTTCGCAGACTGTGTCTGCTTCTGACAGTGACCTTACCAGGGCCACATCTGCAGTGTAACATGTGCGCTTCAAAATTGTATCTGTTACATACAATGTAATTTTCTTTAGACGGTGTCCACTTCTGACAGTGACCTTAACAGGACCACATCTGCAGTGTAACGTGTGCGCTTCAAAAATGTATCTGTGACATACAGTGTACTTTGTCAGCTTTCAAACCATACTCCCCCCGGAACCCAAAGACTTTGGTTTTCCGGAAGCAGCACGGCGGGTCATGGGAATAACGCCGCCGAATAGCCGGTCATCATCAGTTATGGTCAGAACTATGACTGTATCGGATCGTCTTCGAACCTCGGACTTTTGTTTTTGATTAATGAAAACATTTTTGGCAAATGCTTTCGCTTTGGTTCATCTTGCGTGGGTCCAATACGGCCGGCGCAATACGGATGCCCCCGGCCGTCCCTCTTAATCATGGCCCCAGTTCTGAAAACTAACAAAATAGAAATAGAGTCCTATTCCATTATTCCTAGCTGAAGTATTCAGGCGACCCGGCCTGCTTTGAACACTGTAAATTTTTTTAATGGTCAGCTAAGCAGCAGGCACTCTCCCATAATTTTATAAATGGTCAGCTCAGCAGCAGGCCCTCAACCATAATGTTTTAGAGGGTCAGCTCAGCAGCAGGCCCTTGCATATAATTTTTTAGAGGGCCAGATCACCTGCAGGCCCTCGCATATAATGTTTTAGAGGGTCAGCTCACCTGTAGGCCCTCACCTACAATATTTTAGAGGGTCAGCTCACCAGCAGACCCTCACCTACAATCTTTTACAGGATCAGATCACCTGCTGGCCCTCACCTAATTATACCTAATAGGTAATCTGTGTGCATGCTCCTTTGCTTGGATGTGGTAGCCGTAGCCGTTTCTCAGGCTCCCTCTCTGGAATTGAACACTGATTCCCCCTTACCCGTGGTCACCGTGGGACATGCTATCGACCCTAGGTTATCTAGAGTCACCAAAGCTGTAGCAGGTTCTCGCCCATAATGTTTTAGATGGTCAGATCAGCAGGCCCTTGCTCCAAATGTTTTTGAGGGTCACCAGCAGGCCATCAATCATATTTTTTCAAGATTTTGTATGATGCCCTCCTTTATGTGTAACAAAGGGTGTATTGGAGTGCCGATTGTAATTTTTGGCAGCCCTTTCACTTAGTGCATAGGCTTTATGAGTGTAGGAGTCCTACTGCATGAACAATTGTACCACAATGTGAATGAGGCCTTTCTTTATGTGATATACAGGTTGTATCGGAGTGCCTCTGCCTTGCACTTTATATACAAGTAAATATACAGGAAAGAATGCATCCTAGCAATGTTTCCTCTAAAATCGATTATATCTTTGGTTTTATGCGTATTATTGTCAGTCTGTAAAAGAGGCGCACTACTCGGACAACATCGTTCCCAGCAGCAACTTGGGAGTCCAAGATGCATCCAGACATCCTCCCCATGCTGTTCCTGAACCATTTCGGTGGTGTTTCCATCAATTTCTGACCTTTTCCTATGAACCAGGCAGCCTCACCTCTTAAGAGCAAGGGGTGCCTAGTTTAATGCTTGGGTTCTCCCATTGACTTCAATTAAACTCGGGTGCTTGGTAGAGCACCTGAGCATCCTGATGTGTTCTGCCCGAGCACCTGAGCACTATAGACGATCAACACTAGAAATAGTATTTTTTTCCTGATTTCTCCAAGGATATTCAAGAAAAGAGATGTAGCTATTTTGATGTCAAGAGGCGACTTCGTGAGAAAAATATCAAGTACTCATTTGTTTACCTGGCTAAACTGCAGATAATTTTTTATAATGGCACCTTGTTTTTTGATACTTTTTGATTTAGTGGCAGACTGGCTTGATCAGAATAATATCTGATCCTTTTTTTTTTTTTTTTCTTTGTCCTTTTGATTGTGATAGGTGGAGGGGTGATGGTCTTTGTGTTAGTTGAGGTGGTCTTAGTTGAGAGATCTGTCCCAAGATGGTGGCAAATCAAGAGTTGGTGGGCTGGGGGGGGGGGGTATTTAGTTTGAGGGGTGGGTTGCAATGCGTTTCCCAGGTTATGGGGGAAGAAGTGGGATTTGCTTTTTTTTTCTCCTTTCTCTGTCTTTTTTCTGATTGATGTCGGTTAGAATTCCAACTTGGAATGTTCGGGGTCTTGCTGACAAACTAAAAAGACAGGCAGTTTGTGATCGGGTTTGGAGACATCTTCCAGCGATTGTTAGTTTAGTAGAGACCCATTTTACTGAGGGGGAGATTCCTTAGGTTGGTGGGGGATGGGCTGTGCAGACTTAACATTCCACTTTTACTAGTCATTTAAGAGGAGTAACAGTATTAATCCATAAAGGTATTGATTTTGTCTGCCAAGCCTCCTCCACCGATCTTTATGGAAAACTATTTGTGAAATTACGTATTTTATAGTTTTTATTTATATTCATTTATATTCCTCCCCCTTTTCTGTTCATTACTTACATAGAAACATAGAAACATAGAATGTGTCGGCAGATAAGAACCATTTGGCCCATCTAGTCTGCCCAATATACTAAATACTATGGATAGCCCCTGGCCCTATCTTATATGAAGGATGGCCTTATGCCTATCCCATGCATGCTTAAACTCCTTCACTGTATTTGCAGCTACCACTTCTGCAGGAAGGATATTCCATGCATCCACTACTCTCTCAGTAAAGTAATACTTCCTGATATTACCTTTAAACCTCTGCCCCTGTAATTTAAAACTATGTCCTCTTGTAGCAGTTTTTCTTCTTTTAAATATTCTTTTTCTTCTTTTAAATATTCTTTTTCTTCTTTTAATTGTTTACTAACTTTTAGGGATCGTGGCCTGAATGCCCTATCATTGTGACCAGGGATTTTAATAGTGTTATTGATCCAGAAAAGGATAGGGTTTCTATGAAGAGAGATGTGTGTATTCTTCATCAAGGGTCTCCTCTAGAGATGGCCGTGCGGTTCGCCCTGTGATTGTTTCACGGTGAACTTTGCGCGTTCGCGATTCGCCGAACATGCAAACATATGGCAGCAGCTTTACAGAGGGACAAGCGCTATTGGAAAAACTATTTGCAATGGGTGCAATAAACCTGTTGCCCCCAAAAAACTGATTGAGGGGTGTGATATACCTTCTTCCACGAAAAACTGATTGAGGGCTGCGATATACCTGTTGCTCCAAATAAACAGGGTGGTGTGATATAACTGTTGTGGCAAAAAATTTAATTGAGGCGTGAGATATACCTGCTTCCACAAAATACTGATTATGGAGTTTGATATACCTGCGTCCACAAAATATTGTATTCAATATGGGAGAGAGAATCTGGATAGCACATCCTCATTACTATGCTTTTGATATAACAACTGTTTAACATTTAAGCATGATACAACATGACTATACAGCACTATTATCAATATATTGCTTTGCACTGTTAGGAGGCATTAGTATACAGTTTGATCAAAGAGCATAGGCCCACTTACCACGACAAGGTCGCCTCTATCAAGTGGGGACCTACTCGAACTTTGGCGCAGCACTGTGCGGCGACCATCGTGCCCCCGCACCACTCCAGCAGGCAACGGGACCCAGCAGCCATAAAGCAACCTCACTGTGCAGCAAAGCCACCTAGGCCCCGGGCCCCATCACTCCACCAGCACAGCACAAAAGCAGCGACGGCCACCGTCCAGCACCGCATAATATGAACAGGTGCAAAGAGATCACTTGTCCACAAAATATTGATTGAGGGGTGAGATATACCTGCTTCCACAAAATACTGATTAAGGGGTTTGATATACCTGCTTCCGCAAAATATTGATTGAGGCCTACGAGATACCTGCTTCCACAAAACACTGATTAAGGGGATTGATATACCTGCTTCCACAAAATATTGATTTAGGCCTGCGATATTCCTGCTTCCACAAAATACTTATTAACCTGTTGGGGACACAGGGCATACCTGTACACCCTGATATCCTGGTACTTAAGGACAGGGGGCGTACAGGTACGTCCTATGTAGTTCCGATCACCGCCGCGCGGCGGGCGGTGATCGGAACTGGGTGCTTGCTGAAATCAATCAGCAGACCCACTTGTATCGGCGATCGCTGATCGCTTTCAGAAGTTTCTGATCCCAGCGGTCTGTGACTGCGGGGGATCACAAACTTCAAAATGCCTTTATTTTATGTTTAAACCCCCCCTGCAGCCCTCTTTTTTATGTGCAGGCGGGCGCAGCAGGGGAATGTGGGCGGGAGGTGCATTTCCAGGATGGCCAAGGGGTTAGCAAGCAGAGTGTCAACACATTGCTGACACACTGCTTGAAACGGCTGACATCATCACACAGATGTCAGCTGTTTAACCCCTTCCATGCTGCGGTCCGTAGGCTACAATCGGTTACATCATCATCCACTACTGTCTGCATGTCACTGCTTTCACCCTCACCAGTCTCAGGGCCATGTGCCTAACTGCTCGCAATACCAACTTTCACTCAACTCTCATTGTCGCTACTTCCCCCCCAGGGATGCACCACCAATGAGGCCAGGTGAGGCAATTGTCTCAGGGAGCACCAGGTAGGGGCAAGAGGGGCGCAGCCAAAGGGCCATGGGCTTAAGGGAAGAGGTTAGGTTAAGAAATTGGCATTGGGAAGGGTTAAAATTTTTGCCTCGGGTAGCAGAAAGGCTAGGTGCACCCCTGTACCTGCCTACCGGAGGATCTCTCCTCCAGATCTTGGATGTGCAGTTGCTGATGTCTGTCATCTAGAAGCTCGCCCTTGCTGAAAAGCGGAGCCGATGGCATACAACACTTCCTGAGTAGAGTTGAGCGGACACCTGGATGTTCAGGTTCGACGGGTTCGGCCGAACTTCACAAAAAAGTTTGAGTTCGGGACCCGAACTTGACCCAAACTTGACCCCGAACCCCATTGAAGTCAATGGGGACCCAAACTTTTGAGCACTAGAATGGCTGTGAAAAAATGGCATGGAAAGGGCTAGAGGGCTGCAAATGTCATCAAAATATGGTTAAGTGCATGGCAAGTGCTCTGCAAACAAATGTGGATAGGGAAATGACTTTAAATAACATAAAATACATAAAAATAAATAATAATCTTGATCTAGGAGGATGAGGTCCATATGGAGTAGGAGATTGAGGTGGCGGTGTAGGTGGAAGCGGCGGTGGAGGATGTAGCCTACACTTCTTTTTGGTTTTAAATTTATTTATATTTTTTTAAATTAGGGTGCACCCCAAAACATTGGGAAATATAACATGTGATAACCCCTCCAGTCGTGCTAAACACAAGTTCAGACAATACACTGGCTGCAGGGCAGGCTAGCACCTTCAAGGGGTAAAGGGCAAGCTCAGGCCATGTGCCAATTCTTTGTTCTGTGTGATGGCGGATATGTGTGGACTGGCATGATGAAATTCAATTACACATGGTCGTCACAGGTGTTGAATTCCTCCGAGATCCATGCCTCATTCATTTTTATAAATTTGAGGTAGTCCACACTGTCGTGAGTTAGGCGAGTGCGCATATCAGTCACGATCCCCCCTGCCGGGCTGAACGTTTTTTCGGATAGGACACTCGACGAGGGACAAGCCAAGAGTTCCATGGCAAATTGTGCCAGCTCTGGCCACAGGTCAAGCCTGCACACCCAGAAGTCCAGGGGTTCCTCTCTTCTCAGAGCATCCACATCAGCCGTTAACCCGATGTAGTTGTACACTTGTCGGTCTAGGCGTTCCCTAAGGCTGGATATGGAGGGCGGCTCTCGATCCATTGGCTGCAAGAATGATCTCATATCCTAAGTGACCAACACATCTTCAAACTGCCCTCTTCTTGAAGGTGTGGTAGGATTAGTACCCGCATCTTTTTCACTGTGGGAGTAAATTCCTCTGCCAGCATCCGCAACAGCAGAGTGCAGCATCTCTCACAGCAAGAACTGGAAATGCTGCATTCTGACAGCCCTCTGTGATACTGGTAACATGTCCTCCATTTTGTGTTTGTACCGGGAATCTAAGTACGTTGCCACCCAGTGCTGGTCCTTGCCTTTTATTCTTTTTATGCCCCCCTTCAAACACTGGAAGCATGAAGGCCCCCATTTGCACAAAATTGGAAGTGGTGGAGCGTCCTGGCTTCTGCCCATCGCCCAGGAGAATGTTGTCCTCGGTCTCAACACCAGGAATACCCAAAAAGTTTGAAGCCCCCTCAAAGCCTGCTCTTCTTGCTCCTTCTCCTCCTCCTACCCCCAGCCATCATCCTTGTGACAAACGTCCCTCTTTTGAGGTTGCCACGAGTGCTTGGTGAGGACTACTTGCCAGCCTCTTACCATGTGATTACGGCCCCATGTTGAATGCACCGGTTTTGTGCAATGGCTGCATAGTTATGTGGGTTCATGTATTTTGCTGTCTTTTGCTACCATGTGGCTAATGAAGTCTTGCCTCTGTCCTTGGGAGATAAGTGGATCGCTTCTCAATTGTCTCCAGGACAAAAGACGGTGTAGAACCGGTTTTGGACAGAAAAGCCATGAGTACAGCCAGGCCCAGGAGACTTTTACTAACTTTTAACCCCTGGTCTAATTCGTGCCATTTTGGGATGTTAAATGTCTATGTGTATTGTAAAGGGTGGGACATTGTAAAAGTTGAGTAGTGAGGTCTGTTCCATTGTCTCTCTGTGTGTATTGGCGATTGCCCTCTGTCCTGAGAGATAATTGAATTGCAACTCGGTTGTCTCCAGGATTCTATGTGGGTTGTAGCCTTTGTGTTATTGGTTAATGCATATTTGTTGTGGGTGTCTCCCTTGCATGGAAGCAGGGCATAAAAGAAAGTGTAGTTCTGAATACCTGCGTGGCCTTCCAGTAAAGTATTTCCAGCATTTAGCTTGGGCTCATGTATGGACTTATTTGGTGATACCAGCAATACCAGCGATACCAGCAATAATAGCGATTTATTGCCTTGTGGATTATTTGGCTGTGCTATTTCAAGGGAGGAAGGGAAGACTAGACGGTGACACGGATGATACCGTCACAATCCTCCTCTGACTCCTCTTCAGACTCCTGCTGACTTGTCTCAGATGGAGTAGCCCCCCCTGAGAATTCATTCAGAATTGCAACTTCCTCAACTTCCAGCTCCTGCTCCTCGACAGCTTGATCAATGACACAACGCAATGCTCGTTTAGAAACAAGGCGTAAGGTGACTTAGCAGTGAAAAAGGAGGAGTCACCCGAGGAGGAGATGGAGGATGGATTAGTGGGAGGAGAAGAAAAGGCAGGCCTGCATGCAATCCGTGGCAGTAACACCAAATCCACACGGGTGCCACGGTTTACATATTCACCCAGTGGGCAGCAAAAGTTATGTACCTTCCCTGCCCGTGTTTGCTAGACCACGTGTCTGTGGTCAGATGTATATTGGCACCGACACTTATAAACCATATGTTTCCATGTTCGTCAAATTGTGAACAAGCAAAGTTCACCACGAAACGACCGCTGGACGAACCGCAAGGCCATCTCTACTCTCTGTCCAGTATTCCAAAATTGTAAGCTTTTAGCAACACTGTCCTTAGTGCTTGTCATATCTCTCCCTCTCCTCAGCTCACAGTGAAATGGCTGAGACCGTGCGAGGTGAGACTTTTATAGGGCTGTGACATCACAGGGGCTGGTTAGCTGTCTGCATGACATTATGGGTGATCTCAGGCTCCTCGGTTTCTTATTTTTACTTTGTAACACATGTACCCACCATTTTAGAAAAACATTGTATTTGTTACTTTGAAGCACAAGGAAATTCGGATTCATTGTGAATCAAATTTTTCCTAAACTTTGGATTGAATTCTACTTCGGATGCTTCTCTTTGCTCAACACTATTGCCAAGCAGTTCAACAAGATGCAAATGGAAATATATTAGACCGCCCATTAATACTGAGGCACAGTAATTGTATGTACCGGTATGTACCTCTCACGGTATGTACTCTCATTGTGAGAGGTACATGCCGTATGGAAATAAAAGGTTAAGGACCAAAAAGAAACCAATGTGGATAAACAGAACTGTAAAGAAAGCAATAAATGACAAAAAGAAAGCATATAAATCACTAAAACAGGAGGGTACCTTGGAAGCACTGAAAAACTATAAGGAAAAAAAATAGAACATGTAAAATACTAATGAAAATGGCCAAATTAGAGACCGAGAGATTAATTACCAAAGAGAGTAAAATTAACCCTAAAATGTTCTTTAATTATATAAATGTTGAAAAGTATAAATCTGAAGGTGTCGGCCCTTTAAAGAGTAATGAGGGGGGAGTCGCAGAGAGTGACGAGGATGTATTCACTGAGGAAAATAAACTATCAGATGAAATGCTGAATGTAAAAATAAATTCCCCATTAAAAGTGTCCTGTCTGACTCAGGAAAAAGTACAACAGCGACTTAAAAAGATTAAAATAGAAAAATCGCCAGGACCGGATGGCATACACCCCCACATCCTAAGGGAATTAAGTAATGTCATAGCCAGAGCCTTATTTCTGATATTTGCAGACTCTATACTGACAGGGAATGTCCCACAGGATTGGCACATAGCAAATGTAGTGCCAATATTCAAAGAGTCCAAAAACAGAGCCTGGAAACTATAGGCCGGTAAGTTTAACATCTGTTGTGGGTAAACAGTTTGAAGGTTTTCTAAGAGATGCTATGTTAGAGCATCTCAACGGAAATAAGCAAATAACGCCATATCAGTATGGCTTCATAAGGGATCGGTCATGCCAAACTAATTTAATCAGTTTCTATGAGGAGGTAAGTTCTAGACTTTACAGTGGCGAATCAATGGATGTCGTATATCTGGACTTCTCCAAAGCATTTGACACTGTACCACATAAAAGGTTAGTATATAAAATGAGAATGCTCGGACTGGGAGAAAACGTCTGTATGTGGATAAGTAACTGTATGTGATAGAAAACAGAGGGTGGTTATTAACGGTACACACTCAGAATGGGTCACTGTCAATAGTGGGGTACCACAGGGGTCAGTATTGGGCCCTATTCTCTTCAATATATTTATTAATGATCTTGTAGAAGGCTTGCAAAGTAAAATATCAATTTTCGCAGATGACACTAAACTGTGTAAAGTAATTAACACTGAAGAGGACAGTATACTATTACAGAGGGATCTGGATAGATTGGAGGCTTGGGCAGATAAGTGGCAGATGAGGTTTAACACTGACAAATGTAAAGTTATGCACATGGGAAAGAATAATGCAAGTCACCCGTACATACTAAATGGTAAAACACTCGGTAACACTGACATAATAAAGGATCTAGGAATTTTAATAAACAGCAAACTAAGTTGCAAAATACAGTGTCAGGCAGCTGCTGCCAAGGCCAATAAGATAATGGGTTGTATCAAAAGGGGCATAGATTCCCGTGATGAGAACATAGTCCTACCACTTTACAAATCATTAGTCAGACCAGACATAGAGTACTGTGTACAGTTCTGGGCTCCTGTGAACAAGGTAGACATAGCAGAGCTGGAGAGGGTCCAGAGGAGGGCAACTAAAGTAATAACTGGAATGGGGCAACTACAGTACCCTGAAAGATGATCAAAATTAGAGTTATTCGCTTTAGGAAAAAAACGACTAGGGGGGAGATCTAATTACTATGTATAAATATATCAGGGGTCAGTACAGAGTTCTATCCCATCATCTATTTATCTCCAGGACTGTAACTGTGACAAGGGGACAACCTCTGCGTCTGGAGGAAAGAAGGTTTGTACACAAACATAGAAAAGGATTCTTTACGGTAAGAGCAGTGAGACTATGGACTCTCTCTGCCTGAGGAGGTGGTGATGGTGAGTACAATAAAGGAATTCAAGAGGGGTCTGGATGTATTTCTGGAGTGTAATAATATTACAGGCTATAGCTACTAGAGAGAGATCGTTGATTCAAGGAGTTATTCTGATTGCCTGATTGGAGTCTGAAAGGAATTTTTTATTTCTCTAAAGTAAAATTGGCTTCTACCTCACAGTTTTTTTTTTGCCTTCCTCTGGATTAACTTGCAGGATGACAGGCCGAACTGGATGGACAAATGTATTTTTTCGGCCTTATGTACTATGTTATATACAGTATAAACTAAGAGATTAAATGTGAATGTGCCCGCAGTACAACAAGATGCAGATGGCTTTATATTAGACTGCCCTTTAATATTGAGGCACAGTAACAGATTAAATGGGATTGTGGCAGCAGTTCAACAAGATGCACATTGTGATTACACTCAACCTTTCGCTGACTTTGCAGTCTCCCTATGCTCTCACTATGCTCTCCCAACTGTGTATGAAAACTTTCCATACAATCACCTTACTCTGTCCCTGTACTCTCCCTATCCAATATTCTACAATTAAAATCTTTCTGCAACAGTGACCCTAGCACATAAGTGCTTGTTATGTCTTTCCCTAAGCTCGGCTCACAGTGAAATGGCCAAGCAGGATAAGGCTTTTTATAGGGCCGTGACATCACAGGGGATTGCTTTCTGCTGATTATCTGGCTGCATGGCATTATGGGTCATATCATATTTGCGGGCCTTTTAATTTCACTTTGTAATCATGCTGCAGCCATTTTAGAAAAAATCCTATTCGTTACCATGAAGCGTGAGGAATTTCGGCTTTGCAGTGAAATCAATTTTTATTTAACTTTGGATCAAATTTCGCTTTGATTCGCTCAACACTAGTTGTAACCTTAGCTGTTATTTAAAGCATTTTTTAAAGAACATATACAATATAAAAGGTTTCTCATGAACAGGTCACTGAGTAGACTGCAGAGCAAAACTGAATACCCAAATCTCTGAAGAAACATTTCTCGCACGGCTGTTGGTAGATATGAAATTGGTCGTAGAAATTATTAATTATATCCTTCCAGATTTACCACAAATAATTATTTTATCTTTTTTAATGGTTTCATAAAATTTGCTGTCTGACAGTTTTTTTTAAATACTCTTCCCCCACCAATAGCATAGTCCAAATATACAGTTGACAAGCATAGTTGGGTCACCTTAAAGGGGTTGTCCGGGATCAAGATTAAAAAAAAAAAAAAAACAGTTAAATCACTATTAATAGCGGTTTGAAGGTCCCCCCAGATGTTTTTAGGTATTTTTACACTTCAGCAGGGCTCCTACAGTCCCCCACTGATTGTTTACCTCTCTGTCTTTGTGCGGTAACTTCCTGCCTCAATGCTTTCTGGGTCCCAGCGCAGCATTGCGTTGTTTAGAGTGTGTGCCTGCTCCTCCGTGCAGCCACCCCCCCTAATTCATATGCCACCTCTTGCCGCAACTATTCCTCCGCCTTAGTTACGCCCCTAAATGCCTCCTTCCTTGCTAAGAATGCGTCCTGCCCGGTGATGTCACCGGACCAGAGGGGCGTGGCCAGGCTCGGACTGGCCCACAGGGGTACAGGGGAATCCCCCGGTGGGCCCCTGAGCAAGGTGGGCCCCTAGTCTCCCACCCCCTGCACTAGTGGCACATAATACAGTAGACTTACTGTACTACATACATATATTCAATGTACGGCACCTCAACCAGCCTATGTTCATATAAAAAATGTGTTAGATTATTTATTATACTTGAATGTATCCGTATGGTAGGCCCCCAAAATAAATTTTACTGGTGGGCCCTAGGTACCCCAGTCCGACACTGGGCGTGGCTTAGCACGGTCTGTTGCCGCCTAGTTACTGCCCCTCCATGCGCTTGGAATAATTAGAGGCTGACTGTGACGTCACCGGGCTCCTTGCGAAGCGGAAGAAGAGGCTTCGCTATGCAGAAAGGGACCCGGTATGTCACTGACAGTGATAGAAACTGCACTTCCGGCTGAAAATTTGTGAAGTGAAAAAGGGGCATCAGAAATGTCTGGTAAGGGAAGGACAGGCATGAATGTAATATTTAGGGGACCATTGTACATGTACACCCATGTCCCCAATCCCGGACAACCCCTTTAACCAAAGATAAAGATACTGTTTGCTGACCTATGCCCTCAATAGGGTTTTAATTTTATTAAACATTCATTAAAACTTTGTTAGGCATAGGAACAATGTTTTATGCTCAGTATGTCCAGCAATGACTACTTATTTCACTTTGCATCAGTAAAAAAATTAAATAAATAAAAATGTAAAACAATATCGTGCATCTCTATTTAATCAGGCATATACATTCGTCGATTTAGAGTATTTGTGTCATCCCTGGTCTGAAACTAGAAGTCACAAGTAAGACACATACTCGGTATGTATCACAAGGGTAAATATTTCATGAGGAACAAATCTTCCTATAAAACATAACATAAATCCATTTGGGAAATAGTGTGTATAGGTAGACATACACTTATTAGAAGACAGCTCCCTATTGGAAAGAAGTATTTGCTTTTCAATCACAGAGGTACTCCATTCATCTAACCTGTGTCTGCTCTGGCACTCCATGTCGGCTGATGCCTTCTTGCCGGCAAGGCCTTTCCTCTGCTGCTGGTAGGGCTAATACGCCCTCTGACTCTTGAAGGGCCAGTACACGCACACCCTAATCTTCACCAGCCAATGGCTGGCAGCCCTAGAGTACTTCAGATAACTTTTCCTATAGGATGGTGTCTTAGCACACAGAGACTACTCCAGGAGGAAGTGGTCTAGTATTTCCCTTGGAGCGAAGGCCAAATCACTATACTTAAAGGGTGAATGCCAGGGGACCGTCAGGATACTTCCTTTAGGATTATCCCTAAACCAAATCTGTTGGTTGAAACAGTGATTCCACACCAACTACCATAACACATAGATCCCATTGTTTGTCAAAGTACAGATGAATATTATTAGAAGAGGCAGTATTTGACTTATTCCAGCAGTTTCCATTAAAGTTTGTAATGATGCCGGTTCTTTGCAAGACTGTAGAACTTGATTTTTCACAAGTCCTAATCAATGGATTTTGCTACTGAAATACCACCAGGACTTCAGTAGAGCAGAATTATGTAACAACTGGACAGTCACATGGAAAGATATGATAAGCAAGTATCAGATTAACAGACAGCAAATACAAAATGATAAACTCATAAATAGATGACATCAAACTGGATGAGGAAGGCAATAAATGAATGAAGGATATAGAGTCTGTCAATGGAACAGACAGCAAGTGGCAATGTCGTACAGGTGGTGAGCGAGGAATGTACTGTAGGTAAGGAATAAACCTAGCAGAGAGTGAACCTGAACTGCTAAGTCTAACTAGACAGTAAGAAAATCATAAAACCCAAACAGAAAGCTGAACCCACAACAAACATAACTACAATATTGCCCACAAATGGAACCACAAATCACTGGATGAACTGAACAGAGTCAACTGACTAGGATTCAAGACTCTAAAAACAAAATTAACAGAGCTGTTGCTATATCTTCCAAAAAGCCACAGAAACTATAACAATCAAAACATCCCTCCTAACAAACACAAGACTAAGCAAGTTCATAAAACCAGATTCAGGTATAAGGCTATTGCATCAACTGCCTTAAAGGGGTTGTGCAAACTGTTTGATGACCTATCCTCAGCAGGGGGAGCCAGAGGACAAGAAATTCACTGGCACCTGCACATGCAGGCGCGGGCCTTTTATGCCAATCAAGGGCAGCTCACGTCGGCACACCTGTTTGCTGAGTGGAGCTGACAGCAGCGTGTCTTGATGCTCGAGAGCCTTGGTGCACCACCTCATTGGCCTGGGGTTCCAACATCAGAATGAAACCACCTAGCAGCCCTGATTACCTTGGTGACCGGACGCTGCTATCGCACAGAGGAAGCTTCAGCTGGGTGAACCGTGACAATGGGTAAATAATATTCTAATGTAGATGGGGTAAGTTTCATATCTTAGAACAGAGCAATGGGAGCATTTAAACATATTTGTTATTTAAGCAGTATTGCTAAAACAATGCCAACATTTATTGATGGATGGTTAGTATCGCCATAAATGTAGTAGATTTCTCTAATTATTTCAAACACGGGAGACCTGGAAAGGGTTATGATGGGAGTGGTGATTGGTCGGGTTAATATGACTTCTAAACTAAACCCCTTTAAGGTAACTTGTGCATTTAGAAGATCCAAAGACTGCCCATTGGTGGTAAACCTCAAGCTGTATCTGGCTTGATAAAAGTACTGTAAGATTTGTAGAGACCTCTATCAGTGGCTGTGAAACTCAGTCTATATTTTCTGTGCAAAACAGTACCTTATTGGGGCTCCCTGACACACAAGTGAACAACATGTCCCGCTGGTCATCCCACAAACTAAATAGAATATTATATCTAATCAAAATCTTTGGACGAAGCAATGCTCCTTTAAGTTGCCATGTGGTCCTTAACCTTGGGCTGTCTTTTCCCTTTCAGCATTGCTATTTTTATGTTACAATTAAGTCTTTGTTCAATCAATTTTTCTATTAAGGGTATAGGGAAATTCATTTTTTCCCAAAAATTCTATTCAAAACAAGTGAAGCAAATGCTGTGAAAAATAATATACAGGAAAGGTAAACTGTGGAGCAAGATAGAGTTGTTGCAAGAAAGACAGAATAATCAGTATCCTCAAAAGGGAGAGTGAGAAAAGCAAATATTTTCACCTCAGTAACTTCAAATCTCAGCAAGGAAATGAATTAGTACTGTAGCATGCTTTGAAGGTCTCCACAGACAGTCCTGACTGGAAAGGCCAATGTTGGGAGGAATATGTGTAATACAATCAATCTTCTAAGTCTTTGTTTATAGCTAGTCATTAAGTGTGGGAAAAGCAGGAAATGTACCGCTAAATAAAAAGATATAGAATGAGCGCTCTACAGAACTTCAGCTTTGTAAATCACTGAGCAGAAGGAATCCGGTTAGCTGGAGAAGATATTTACAGCCCAATAATTACCAGGTGATGCAAAGGCTCAAAGATAAGAAGGAACTTGTGATGTGTCTAATCCATATATGAATTGCGATAAATTGTATTCTTTGTTTTTAGTGCTGTGTGTATTGATCCAACAACTTCTCTTTTTTAGTAAAAGGTTCTAATCTTTCATATGAAGGAATCTTCTATGGTAGACCATTAATGCAATCTGTGTCAAAATTAGGTCCCCAATTCCAAATGTTGTGCATAAAAGAGGCAGTGAAACCCAAACATTATAAACAATAAAGCGTATTACAAAGTTTAGCCATATGAATTTTATTTACATTTATATAAAAGGACACTTTAATAACTTCTGTATATTATATTAATATTGGAATCCATTAGTGCTTCTAACTTTTTACTATTTTAGAGAGTTTTCAAGCTTGTATTAAGAGGAACAGGACACATTGAACATGTAGTCTGATTTGCAGGCAGTGTATTATAGAGCAGGAGGAGCTGAGAAGATTGATGTATAGTTTGTGGAGAAAGAATTTTCCACTTTATACCATTAAATCTTTGTTCTTCCTATGCTTAGGAGTCCAGTGGGCAGTTGTAACTGGCAATTGACAACGATCTCTGTATGCACACTTATGAAGGGAAGGGTGTTAATCACTAAGTAGGTAGGGACTACATCCATTGGACTACTAAACATAGTGGAGAAAACTGCAACTCTTCTGTCATTTTGTTTTATCAAAAGTCTACGACAAGCCAAAGATATTTTTGTTTTGTACCTGCTAAGTTTGTTTCGGAAATCCAGCTGTTTTGTGGGTGTTCCTTTGTTGGTGATGTTGGTTTTTGGCTGCATTTATTAGAGATGAGCGAATCGAAGCTGACAAAGTGGAATTTGTTACGAATTTCCGGAAAAATTCTATTCGCACCAAATGCGAATTTCCTCACGGTTTGGGGTAACGAATCGCATTTTTCCTAAAATGGCTGCTGCATGTGTGAGGACATGGAGCAAGGAACTCTGGGAAGGCAGGATCACCCATACTGACATGCATGCAGCCAATCGGCAGCCAGCCCTGTGATGTCACAGCCCCATAAATATGGCAGCCATCTTAGATTCTGCCATTCACTAGCATACTTAGTGCAAGGAGGTATCAGGGACAGTGATAGAAAAAATGTAATTGTGCAAAAAAACTTAAAAAAAAGATTTACAAGTGCAGGGAAAAATTATTCAAGGTATAGGGAAAGGATAGGGAGGAATCAATCCACAGCATTTCTGTTGAACAGGGTTCATTTGGGGAGGTGACAGCCTGGGTAATAGGAACATTCCTATTAGACGTTGCAGCACTGACTGGGGACCCAAATTGCCCTTATACAGCTCTGTAATTCCAGCAAACCGTTCTTATTGGGGTGCAAGTCCTGTTTGATACAGGTATTAACAGGGGTTAATCCAAGGAAATAGTTCTAAGTCTTATTTGCCCTTGTGCGGTGCAGATTTGCCGCTCAGCGGTGAAGTTATATGTTATTAAGCCCTTTTTTTGCGTGTATTAGTGGAAAAAGGAAAAATATCTTTGCCGTTCAGTGGTGCAGTTATCTGTTTTAAAGCCCTTTTTTGTGTGTATTAGTGGAAAAAGGAAAAATATCTTTGCCGCTCAGTGGTGCAGTGAGATATTTTACAGCCCAGTTTGCCGTGTATTACAGGTGAAAAACTAATATATTCGCCTTTCATTGTTGCACTTATCTGTTGTATAGCCTGTTTTGTAAAAATAGAAAATTAATTGGGCCTAATTGCCATTCAGCGGTGCAGTGAGATATTTTACAGCCCAGTTTGCCATGTATTACTGGCGAAAAACAAATATATTCGCCTTTCATTGTTGCACTTATCTTTTGGAAAGCCTTTTTTGTAAAAATAGAAAAAATGTTGGGCCTAATTGCCATTCAGCGGTGCAGTGAGATATTTTACAGCACAGTTTGTCTTGTATTACTGGCGAAATACTAATATATTTGCCTTTCATTGTTGCACTTATCTGTTAAAAAGCCTTTTGTGTAAAAATTGAAAAAAAAATGAGGGCCTATTTGGCGGTGCAGTGATATATTCTAAAGCCCTATTTGCCGTGTATTAGTGGCAAAATAAAAAATATTTGATCTAACAGTATGTCAGGCCGAGAAGTGCCAGGCCCTGCACAGGGGAGTGGCAGAGGCCTGAATGTTTCTGGCGCAGGCAGGCGTCGCAGCAGAGTAGGGGGCCGTGGCAGCAAGGGTCACTTCGAGAGCCCGGAGCTCCCAGTGTCAGCTGGCGGTTGTGTTGTGACCAGCAATACAGAGGTTCTTGAATCAAATTACATCAAACACCCCCAGCCAAAAGTTAATGGGTTCGTCAGACACAACTCTTATTTGGCATGGCTCGGGAGCAGCAAGGAAGAGGTACTAGAGGACAGTCAGCATCTACTGTCCAGCCAAGATGTCAAGGAGACATCCGTCGCTTCCTCCGCTAGGCAGGCAAGTAGTGATGAGAGTGGTGTGGGAGCTGGTGTTCAGAGCGGTCAGGCTCCTGACCCAGAGACAGTTGAGAAGGACATCAGTGACGTTTAGACACTACTCGATGATGATGATGTAGCTGATCGCACTTGGGAGCCGGGTGACAAAGGGGCTTTATCATCATTGGGAGAAGGTGTCAGCTTGCCCGTAAGCCAACAGCGGGGCCAGCAAGTCGCTAGCGTGGCCAGGAGTCAGCAGGGTGGCAGCAGTGGGAGGTCAGGAGCAAAACGCATTTGGGGTAGACCACCCGCTTGCGGGAGCCTACCTGCCCAGGTACAAGCGATGCAGGGACTCAAGGAGGCAGCCGAGGTAGCAGTCAGTCAGTGCGTAGTGTTGGGGGTAAAATCACCTACTCAGCGGTGTGGCAGCTTTTTCTTTTAAGCTGCCAGAGGGTGTGAACGTGGCCGTATGTAGAATCTTTGGGCAGAGGGTGAAGCTTGGCCAGGGTGCCAATGTTGGCACTACGGCCCTGCGTCAACATATGCAGTAACGCCATAAAGTGGCCTGGGAGAACCGTGGCTCCGATGTGATGGTCCAGCCTGCCACAGAAACCGCTGCATCACCCACTGGCACGCACTCGGTTTCTGTCCGTCAAGGCTCTACCAGTCAAGGGAGCTGTCTGTCCTTCCTATCATCTTCCGGTCCTGATGCTCCTGCTCCTCCTCCTCCTACTCCTTGTCACGCATTTCATCATCAAATCGATCAACAAAGCGATTGTCAAGAGATAACAGTATGCTTGCATTCATCCAATGGCGTAGAAGCTGAACGTTCTCCTGTCCTAGTTGCTGGTGCTGCAGTCCCTCGCTTTCCAAGTGGTGGACACTGCACCTTTCAGAGAACTGATGGCTTGTGCCGAGCTGAGGTGGAGAGTCCCAAGCTGTAATTTCTTTGCTAAAAAGGCAGTACCAGCCTTGCACACACATGTAGAACAGAAGGTGGGCCAGTCCTTAAGCCTGTCTACCAAAGTGCATGGCAGCACCAACGTGTGGAGCTGTAACTACGGTCATGGACAATACATGTCCTTTATGGTGAATGTGGTTCCTGCACAGCCACTATTAACCTACACAAAGGCTGTTCTGTCAACTAGACAGCTACAATTTCCACTTGTACAACAACCAGAATAGACCAAAACAAACAAGTGAAAGTAATGTATCAAAATGTAATTTATTAATAAAATACAACATATGGGGAAATGACAGGATGGTATACAGTTTACGGAGATGCGCAGGGCCAATGGCACCAAAAAACCACCAAGATATCTGTGCAATATAAAGCACAGGTAAGTACAGCCTATGAATCGAGGCGTGAAGCTCAAGGATGACCGAGGCAGTGTGACACAAAAGGTCGCCCTCATAAGGCTATGTACACAGAGTACAAAAAGACCGTGCCTGGTAACCCATGAGCAATCACCCACATACCAAAATGCCTAAGCGCCTAGACTACAAGTATAATAAACAGTCCCAAATAAGAATCACTGTCTAAATCACAAAGATGACATGCGCCTGGATCAGAGGGACCCACTGTGGATATATATAGGGGTACCCTATAGGGAATGTGGGGCTGTACTAATGACAGAGCGTACCTGAAGACATGGTGGTGAGGTGGATGTCAGACCCTGAGCGCGAGACCTCGACACGCATTTCACCTACACGGCTTCGTCAGGAGGTACTGAATGATAAGTCAGCAGGGTATAAATAGGCTAGAGAAGGGGTGGGATGATGGGGAAATATTACCAGGATACGACTCACCTGCGGTTAGGGGAGACAACTTGACCCGCCCACAGAGACAGGCACTGCGGGAGCTACAAGAACTTAGAGAGGTGGTGATTAAACCAGCCGATAAGGGGGGTAATGTTGTGATATGGCCTGTGCAGATGTATGAAAAAGAGGCTTTCCGACAACTTAACAACAAACAATGCTACAGAAGAATTGAGAGGGACCCTACTCTACTCTATAAGAGAGAGTTGGACGATATTCTGATGGATGCCTGCGATCAGCGTATCATTACCCCCAAAATGATGGAGGGGTTGCGGGTTGACTTTCCGGTCAAACCTACCCTTTATTTACTCCCCAAGGTGCACAAAAGCCGCACCCATCCCCCCGGACGTCCGATTGTTTCGGGGATTGGGAGCCTGTGCACCAATGTGGGGAGGTTCATAGATTTTTTTCTTCAGAAGAGTGTAGAAATCCTTCCCTCTTTTGTGAAGGATACTACTGACATGCTGAGACGGCTAAACGCTATCCATGTTGATCAGGACGTCGTCCTGGTTACATGTGATATTGAATCATTATACACGTCTATATACCATGACCAGGGAGTGCGTGCATCTAGATCCTTTTTGGTTATGTCCGATTATGACAATAACATGATTGAATTTATTTTGACGTTATTAGAATTTATGCTTACGCATAATTATGTTTTGTTTAAGGACCGCCTCTTCCTACAGCTCCAGGGAACAGCGATGGGGGCATCTTGTGCCCCCTCATATGCCAACTTGTTCCTGGGGCTGTGGGAGAGGGAGGTTGTTCAAGACACACCTGGATACGATGCCGCACTCCTATGGTCTAGGTATATAGACGATGTGTTCTTTTTGTGGCAGGACACGGTTCCGGCCTTAGAATTTTTTTGGGCTCATTTAAACATCAATACACGCAACATTAGGCTAACCTGGAAGTATAGTCTCACGAATGTTGAATTCTTGGACATTATGATTACCAAGGAGCCTGATGGATATCTGTCCACCGATCTCTTTAGGAAGTCCACGGCCGTCAATGCCCTTCTCCATGCCTCCTCTGCTCACCATCCGAAAACGATACAGGCAATACCTACAGGGCAATTTTTAAGAACTCGCAGGATCTGCTCTAACGACGAGCAGGTTGAACAGCAAGCATCTGCCCTGACGCAGCGATTCCTTGAAAGAGGATATCAATATAATACTATACAGTGGGGCTATGAGAGAGCCAAAAAAACAACACGTGACTCCTTGCTGGTGAGTAGAATCAAAACCAGAGAAAATCGGGATACAAGTGTGAGATTTATCACCCCATTTAACAACAAATGGCGGTTGATCCAGAACATTCTGTGCAGACATTGGCCGGTATTACATACGGATGGGGACCTGGCGGTAGGTCTTCCCACATACCCTCAGATCACTTGGAGGCGATCACGCAATCTGCGTGACATCCTTACCAAAAGCCACTATGTCCCGACACCTGCAGGAGGCATTTTTGGGAGCAAGGGCCCCAAATGGGGACCTTTCTCCTGTGGCTCCTGTGCTGCGTGTAAATATATGGTCCGTTCCACTGCCTTCTGTGATTCTTCCGGCCGGAAGAAATTTAAGATTGTACACAACATAAATTGCAACACAGAGGCAGTGATTTATTTGATTACATGCCCATGTAATTTGTTTTACATTGGCATGACAAAGAGAGCTCTTAAGATACAGGTCTTAGAACACATCTGTAAGATTCGATCGGCCTCAGAGATACCAGAGAGGGATTGGGAATCGCTCCAAGCTGTCCCACGACATTTTCGCAAGTTCCATGGGTCTGATCCAGGGGGTTTGACAGTGAAAGGGATTGACAGAATCCATCTGGGGTCTAGAGGTGGGAACATTAAATTGGCTCTACTCCGCAGAGAAACTAGATGGATAGTCACCCTGGATACGGTCACTCCATATGGCCTCAATGAATCCAACAGCTTCTCCTCCTTTTTATGAATATTGCGCAAATTTTAATTGCAGGGTATAATTCCTCTTTGTTTTTATATGTAACTTTCTATCATTATAATATTGCTCTTTTTCATTTTTTTCGAGATCAATTCATCCAGTCTTTTTGGGGATCTGGTGTTGATGGACACAGCAATTAACCAAGGGAGGATACGACCGATGTAAGAGACGAGATTCGCCAAGATCTTCTAGCAACATGCGTACATATATTTGAGAGAATACATTTGGTTGTGTAGACATGTTGGGCATCTTATTATTATATTATAGATATCTTTTTGGCCTAAACGATACCATTGTACCTTACATCTGTGGCGATCCATTGTTGGACCGTGTGCTCTATAGGTTGGGTTGTTTCATTTATCCCTTCCCACTGGGTTGGGAGTGCCTCGGTCGACCCCGCTGATGGCCTTTGCCGCCGGTGGTGCCGCCCCTGTCACTCCCATCCCATTGATGTTGTTATTTTATTATTTTATCTTTCCCTGTTGGGTTGGGAGTTCTTTGGTCGACTCCTCGGGCGGCCTTTGCGGCCCGTGATGCCGCCCCTACCACTCCCACCCTATATTCCTTGTACTATGGATGCTGCTATGGAAATATTTTGCTTTCTCCCTGTTGGGGTTTTTGGGGGGATCTTCTGCCGCCCTAATGTTGCCCCGTTATCTCCAACTTATATCTCTGTCATCATTGACAGTGCCATTTACATAATTTCTTGGGGTACTTACCATGTGATTTTTATGAGCACAGTGATATTGTTTTCACTTATGTAGTAGGTCAAATGTCCTTACATTTTATGATTGTCACTCTATTCATCACTTTTTATGTCCATATGATATGCCTTCTTTCCATCATGTATACATGATCCAGGGTTTCTCTAACACTATAGAGATCATGTTTGGCTGAATAGTTATACTATTACGTCTCCTTCCAGCATTATACGTACATCCAATTATTGATCCATCTATTTTGTTTGACTATGTGGACACCACTATATTGAGGGTATATCCATTATAGATGGTAATATTTTATCTAGTGTAGATTGATATGGATTGCGCCTTAATCATGTGTTAAATTGTTCTGTAATAGACATTATACTGTTAATTATGAACATTGTAATTATGTCCTGTTGATCATGGATTTCATCGATTATATACATACTATTTGACTATGTGGAGATTTTTGTATTGAATATATATCCATTATAGATGGTAGTATTTTTTGTAGATTGATTTGGATTGTGCTGTAATCATGTGTCTAATTGTCCGGCAGTATAAATTGTTTGGCAGTATATATTATATTGTTAATCATGTACATTTTAATCATGTCCTGTTGATCATGGATTTTATCGATCATATACATATCATAGATGGTACATATATTTATTACTAATTACACTATTCACTTAGGATGATCATTATGTATTTTCTTCCTAGCACTATTATATATATAGATTTTTATAGATTTATGTCTTAGCACCTTGTTGTTTTTTTTTTATGGTTCCTTTCTATACCAATTTTTTTACATCGTCTTCCTTTCAGGGGATGTCTCACTATGTGGATGGGCTTTAGTCCCATTCGATATTAAGTGATATAAATGGAGTCATTCCATATATATATATTAACTTCTTTTTATTCACATTTGCACTTCTTTATCGCTGATGTCATGCGCTCCGGATCACATGGGACCCAATGTAGAGATGGAGAGTATCTTCTTTTGTAGTATTGAGCAGGTCTTTTTAAAGTGTTCCATCCATTGCTGTGAGGTGCGGGTCACCTGCGTTCCACTGGGTCGCGGGGTGCGCATGCGCTGCACGAACGTCATCTCGATGCGCTCTGTTACGTCTGCAAGTGCCGCGCATGCGCGGTATGTGGACGTGGACGCACTGATAGATGACGCCGTGGATCATGGTGCTCTCCGCGCCCGAGTGTGTGGACCGCAGGTGAGTCGTATCCTGGTAATATTTCCCCATCATCCCACCCCTTCTCTAGCCTATTTTTACCCTGCTGACTTATCATTCAGTACCTCCTGACGAAGCCGTGTAGGTGAAACGCGCGTCGAGGTCTCGCGCTCAGGGTCTGACATCCACCTCACCACCATGTCTTCAGGTACGTTCTGTCATTAGTACAGCCCCACATTCCCTATAGGGTACCCCTATATATATCCACAGTGGGTCCCTCTGATCCAGGCGCATGTCATCTTTGTGATTTAGACAGTGATTCTTATTTGGGACTGTTTATTATACTTGTAGTCTAGGCGCTTAGGCATTTTGGTATGTGGGTGATTGCTCATGGGTTACCAGGCACGGTCTTTTTGTACTCTGTGTACATAGCCTTATGAGGGCGACCTTTTGTGTCACACTGCCTCGGTCATCCTTGAGCTTCACGCCTCGATTCATAGGCTGTACTTACCTGTGCTTTATATTGCACAGATATCTTGGTGGTTTTTTGGTGCCATTGGCCCTGCGCTTCTCCGTAAACTGTATACCATCCTGTTGTTTCCCCATATGTAGTATTTTATTAATAAATGATATTTTGATACATTCCTGCACAGCCACACCAGCAACTTGGCCATGTGATGCCGCTTACGCATCCACGTTGCCACGTCGTTGGTCCAGCGACAATGTCCGCCTCTGCCTCCTCATCGTTCACCCTGTCCTTAGCCTCCACTGCAAGAATAATGCAAAATGCCCTTCCAGCATACCACATGTGCAGGTAACGGCGGTGTCACACTGTTCTGCTGGGGCCAACAGAGTCCACAGGGGAGGAACTGCTCCATGTCCTTCAGCAAGAAATCGAATCTAGGCTTTCTCTGAGACAACTGAAAATTGGAACCATGGTGACCGACAACGGGAAGAACATTGTGTTGGCGCTGCGTCAAGGAGGGCTGAGCCATGCGCCCTGCATGGCACAAGTGTTCTGGTTGTCAAGTAGTTCCTGAAGTCTTCCACCCATCTGCAACACATCCTAAAAATGCCCAGGAAACTTTGCATGAACTTCAGCCACTCATACACTGAAAAGCACACCCTTCTTGAGCTACAGCGGCAGAATGGCATGCCCGAACATAGGCTGATATGTGACATTTCCACCCATTGGAATTCCACCCTCCATATGTTGGACAGACTGTACTCCCTTGTGTAACTTCTATGTCAGCCAATGGCAGCTCATGCGTGACACCAGCCGTTTGCTCAGGCCCTTTGAGGAGGCCACGTTATTTGTTTGTCACCAGGACTATTGGATTAACTATGTCATTCCACTGCTTCATGTCTTGGAACAGATGATGGAAAATCTGGTCAGGGGACTGCAGACGTGGCACCTAGATCTCATGGCCACATGAACCCTGTGGGGCTGAACTGGTGGAGGAGGAGGAGGACATTGGAGCACAAGTGAAATGGGTGGTTTTCCTACACAGGTGACAGGAGAGGAGGAGCAGGAGAATCAAGAGGGAGATAAGGAAGACGAGGCAAAGGACCCAGACACATCATGGAAGTATGCAGTGTAGATGTAGGCAGGGAGTCCCTTCGAGTCACTTGCGCAAATGGCCCGCTACATGCTCACTTGCTTGTGTAGTGATAGCCGAATTGTCACCATTCGGCAGAGGGATGACTTCTGGCTCTCAACCTTGTTGGACCCTCGCTACTGGTCCAAAACGGGGGCCTTTTTTACACCCGCTGAACTGGAGTGGGGTGGGATGGCAGGTGCAGTACCAGCTCCATTAGCAGCAGCCTAAGTCTACAGTCGCTGGTGAGAAACTTTCTTCACCCGCATAGTGAAGAAACTACTCACCAGCAGCTAGACATAGAGCAGAACCTGAACCAGCAGGTGGTGGCATACTTTGAGTGCACCCTGCCAGCCAACCTTGACGATCCACTGGACTACTGGACAGCCAAACTGGATTTGTGGCTGCAACTGGCCGAGTTTGCCTTGGAAAAGCTGTCTTGCCCAGCCAGAAGTGTGGAATCAGAGCGGGTGTTTAGTGCGGAGGGGGAAATAGTTACCCCAAGAAGAACTCTCCTGTCCACCCAAAATTTGGAGAGACTGACCTTTGTCAAGATTAATCAGGTGTGGATTAGCCAGCATTTCCACCCACCATTTCCTGATGCATTAGACTAGATCATCCATGGTGCCACACCAACACTTTGATAAAAGAGACTGGTTTCTTCTGGATACCTGCCTCAGCTACTATTCTGATGCTGCCACCCGTCTGATGCCACACATCTGATGCCAAGTGCTCCTTCTTTCACCCACCATCTTCAGCGGGTACTGGTATTGCCACCCACCTCCACACTATGTCACCTTGCCACTCTGTGGCCTCCTGATGCTGCCGCCACCTCCACACTCTGTCGTTATGCCACTCTACGGCCTCCTGATGCTGCTGCCACCTTCAGACTCTGTCATTAAGCCACTCTGTGGTCTCCTCACGCTGCTTTTATCTCACCACAATGTCACCTTGCCATTCTGTGATCTTCTCATGCTGCTGCCACCTACACACTCTGTCACCTTGCCACTCTGTGGCTTCCTCATGCAGCTCCTACCTACACTTTATGTCAGCTAGCCACTCTGTGGCCTCCTGATGCTGCTGCCACCACCACACTATGTCACCTAGCCACTCTGTGGCCTCCTGATGCTGCCACCACCACCACACTGTGTCACCTAGCCACTCTGTGGCCTCCTGATGCTGCTGCCACTTCCTCCACTGTATGTCACATAGCCACTGTGGTCTTCGGATGCCGCCGCCACTTCCACACTCTGTCATTGTGCCACTCTGTGACCTGCTGATGCTGCTGCCACCTCCAGACTCTGTCATTGGGCCAATATGCAGGATCCTGATGCTGCCGCCTCCTACAGACTCTGTCATTGGGCCACTCTGTGGTCTCATCATGCTGCTTTCACCTCACCAAAATGTCATAGGGCAACTCTGTGGACTTCTCATGCTGTTCTTACCCTTCCTACTTCATTGCTGGGCCAACATTTAGCCCTTTTGGCTTGGCTGACTTGATCATTTATTTGAACCTTCCTCTGATCTGTCAGAAGGGAGGTAAAATGAGATGCACAAAGGATCCTGTCTGTGTAGCAGCTGTAAGGCCTGTATGGTACCATCAGAATTGTCTTGTGATGTACAAAACACAGGAGACTTGCAAATATTCTGTTCACGTGTCATCTCTGTTTTGGATCTACTCCTGTTTTTTGGGCATTAGTAATACTGATGGATTACTGACCAAATGCTGACCAAGTGAAGGCGGATGCTCCATAGACAGGATCCGTTTTTAGGGGGTTATTGTTTTGACGGATCAGAGGAAGGGCAAAATAATCAGTAACGCCCACACACACTTACTGATGACACCCTCTCCACTCTGTCGGGGGGCTCGTTTAATAGGTTCTGTAGATATCTATGTGGAATCAGTTGACGACGGTGTAAAAGGAGTGCGCTTCTTCTTGGTGCTAACATCAAATTGTAAGGTTGAGTTCATACTTGAGTTATATGGTCAGTTTTGGACCTATGGCTGCCCAAATAAGTGAAGTGTGCAGTGATTCTAAGTGTGACACCTGTCATCCGCATGTCATACGGACTCTCAGTATTATTTCACTATCAAAGCAGACTCCCTATGCACAGTGTTCTACACCACTATAAAGGCTCTGTGCAGCCAGGAAATAGACGTTTTTTAACGTAATTTTCCACAAATTTATTCAGATCAAACCAAATTTTTCCATAAAAATTCAGCGAACCGGCAAATCAAATTTTAAAAAAATTTGCTTATCTCTAGCATTTATTATTAGGACATTTGTCTCAAAAATCTTTAGCTGTCAGAATTAAGGATTAGTGAATTGACTTTGGATGAAACCTCCGAAGTCGATTCGCAGAAGACTTTACGCAATAACTTCATAAATTTATTTGTACTGTAAAAAAACATTTTCTGAACTCGGGTCCGGTTCCAATAACTTTGGCTCATAGGAGCCAATACATTCTAATACTGTACAGAGCTCCTACTCCGTACAGTATTACAACAAAGTTTTATGAGAATTAACTTTGGATGTTTCATACGAAGTCGATTTGCTCCGCCCTAGTCAGAATGTGATAGTTTTCCTATGGTAAACTTAACATGTTTTGTGCACCACTTTCATGAATTTTTTGCATGGACCATTACCTTTACGCATATAGACAATTGTGAAAATAAACTTCAGTTTATCGCCAGTTGATAAATCAGGGCCTATCTTTCCATTAATTTGACACTTAAGGCCTCTTAAACATTCAAACTAAGAAAGCAATTATTCGGAACAAAGTGTACTCTTTTAATTTCTTTCTATTCAGAGGAGGTGAGGGCTGCATTTACATGCCACAATCTTCTCTTCTGTATGGGACCAAGCAAACAGTACTGAATTACTAATCCCTATATGTCTCCTTTAAAATTAGAAAAAAGTTATTTTATTTATCATCAGAGATATACTGAGATTTTCTGTTGGATCTGAACCATTTAGTATCTTCACACACTTGACTTAATTTTCAGTGATCATTAAATTGGGAAGTCTTACACTCCATACAAGTTGTAAGGTAGAGATGAGCGTACCGTAACACATGTTAATGTCAGACAAAATAGTGGACTGTTCTGCACAAGTGTCCAAAAATTATGGAGGCAGAATGCCTGCCCATATTTATACATGCAAAAGTGTTAATTATCAGAAGAAAGAGTGGCTTGTTCTGAACAAGCCTGGGAAAATTTTAAGTAAAAAGTAAAATAAACTGACTGGCTGGATGTATTCACTGTCCCATGGAGTATGTAGGATCCCCATCAATCCAGGCAATACACAGGTGGTGCTCAGCAGATTCAAGTTATAGTGTAAAAAAGTACACAAAATTGGGGTATTCACCAAGTAAACCCTTCATCTTTATTTCAAAGATTAAAATCCATGCAGGTAATAAGACACAGTGAGGGCTTAGGCTTGAGAAAGTGCACAGCCCACAAAACAGCTGTTGCCTGCTTGTCCTCACTGTGTCTTATTACCTTCATGGATTTTAAGCACTCCCCGACCGCCCATTGACTATAAACGTCCTGGACGGTCGTTTCTGAACGTCCTTTCAGAGATAACAGCTGCACGCTAATTGTGCAGCTGCCGAATGGGGGGGACTGTTGTCAGTGACAGCAGGGCACCCTAGAGAGAAGTCAGGGACCGTTTCTGGGTGTCCTTGCCTTCTAGATCGCTGTATACACAGCGGTGTTATGGCGAGCGCTTCCAGGGACCACGTATCTCCTGGAGGTACGTGGAAATACCTCCGGAGATGTTATCAAAGCGCAGGGATCATTACTGATTCCGTGTCTTTTGAAGTGGCCACACCTGGCCAGCCATCTAGGCAGCATCTCTCTTCTGTAGGCGCACTGGTATATATATAGTGTATATACTTATATATAAGTATATACAGATGTGTGTAAATACAGGGGCATACACATATCTATATATACATACATATAAATACAAGGACCTCCCCCACTGGTCATACAGGGCTAATATATACATGGCAATACATGGTGATATATATCCCTATTGGCCATGTAAGGGGTCAATATATACGCCTACCTGACACTTCCCTTCTACAGCAACATAAAGTAGACATATGGGGAATGAAAACTTTTTTTGATATAAATAAAGGTAAAACATATTGACTCAAATTTACCATTAGCATGCAGTACAATGTGTCACAATAAAACTATCTCTGAATGGTTTGGTTAATTTAAAGCGTTAAAAAGTTATTACCACATAAAGTGACACGTCAGATTTACAAAATTAGGCCTGGAAGGGGGTAAATGGCCAGGTCTGGAAGTGGTTAATCTTTGAAATAAAGATGAAGATTTTATGTGCCACAATCTTCTGAGCCTGGAAAAATTATTCATTGTATATGGGAGCAGCAGTAGTACTGTGTGGATGTGGAAAAGTTAGGGTAATAGTGGCATCTGGCTGCAATAGTAGCAGCAGCAGTAACAGCACAGCATGGAACATAGATGTCTAGGTGGCTGTTTAGAAGCATGTTGTTTTAGTAGTAGTGACTGCAGCAGAGAGTTCAGCTGTGGTAGCAGTAGTAACCACAGCCATATGGTATAGAACATAATGGCATGGTGGGGCTTCGTAAGCAAGGGGAGATTTATTCATCAGCCTCAGCCAGATGTGTGAAAATCCTCACAGATCCATGGTTTGTTCATTTTGACTTAGGTGATATTTTGGACACTGGTGGAAGACAACTTTGTCCATCTGGGTGTTACAACGTCACCTACCATACTGAAAACTCTCTCTGAGATGACACTAAAAGCTGGACAAGACAGTATAGAGACAGCAAACTGGACTAGTTCCAGTCTGGACTAGTTCCAGTCCCAACGTCTATGGGGTCAGGAAACAAGGTATGTGCCAAAGAAAAGCCATTTAAAAAACAAGACTATTTGAAGCAATATATTATTATTTTTTTATGGACAGTTGGGCAGAAGTACGAATATCATACAGCAGAATGAAATTTTGGTCAACGTGTGTAACTGCACCATTACAGACACCTGGCCAAAAGTCTTAGTGATGGGATTTGGCAAAAAAATGCAGCAAATGGCATAGAGAAGTGTTCAATTTTATAGACACACAGCACACAGCAGAATTAACTTTATGTGAAGGTGCAAAACTGTGCCACATTTACCACAACTGGTAAGTGGTACGGCAGGAACTACACCACCAGCAACTTGGCTAGTTGGGAGTAGTGTTCAGCTGCACACAAACTAATTGCTGGTCAAGAATTGTTTTCTCATGATCACACCTTCTGTTATGGATGTCTCAAGAGGACAGGAAGGACAAGAAGCAGATGATGATGACAAGGACACTTGTTGCTGGGGCGCTGCATTGCCGCGAAAAATATTGACCCAGTGGGCTGTGAAAGATATATAGTGTCCCTGCCCATAAAAACTGGTCCTGCACCCAGGACCGGCTCCAGGTTCATGTGGGCCCTTAGGCGATAAATATCAGTGGACCCCCTTGTGGCATTTGTCAAATGACACCACGACATCTGAGAGTGTTAAAAAATGGAAGCGTGGACTTCCTGCACAGGCGCGCTGTCCCCCATCGGAGATCAGGGAAAGCACCCTGTCCCAAAAATGAGGCACAGCCTGTACTAGGCTTCCAAGCTCATAGTTAGTATATCCCAGTTCAGGCCACTAGGTGGCAGCACTAAACTGTGATATAGTGATTTCTATAGAGAATAAAGGAGCAATTTCCATTATTTTGTATAAGTTGCAATCTGATGAAAAGTAATTTAAAAAAAAGTTAAAAAATGCTTTGAAAATATAAAAAAAATGTAAAACATAAAATCACCGCACTTTCCCCAAAGATGAACAAAAAAAATAACATAATGGGCATCGTCACATGCGCAAACACCTATACTATCAAAATATAAAAAAAAGTTAGCCCATATGGTGAAGGATGTAACAATAAAAAATAAAAAAGGCTGATTTTCAATTTTTTCATCATCTCCCAAGAAAATGGAATAAAAAGTGATCAAGTTATACACACCCCAAAATGGTATTGTCAAAAAAGATAGATTTCCCTCAAATGAGCCCTCACACATCTCTGTAGACATAACTATAAAAAAAAGTTACGGGGGTCACTGGGGTTCTGTTAGGGTTGCCACCTTTTCTAACAAAAAATAATAGTTACACAAATTTAAAGTGTTTCTGTCACTAGAATTTTCAGTATTAAACTGGCTGACATTAACAGCGTGCTAATGTTAGCTGCACCTAACTGTGCTATTCTAATGATTATCCGTGCCCCCTTACTGTAGAATTCTTACTTTTATAATATGTAAAGGAGCCTTTAGGAACAGGGGGGCCGCTGCTCCTGCACTTAGAGGCTCCCATCTCCCACCTCAAGTCACGCCTTCCGAGCGGTGAGGGAAGGACGCTCGCAGGCTGCCAGCTTCCTCATCGTGCCTGCGAAGAATACCGAACGGCGCAAGATTTCCCCAGGGCGCAGGGCAGGCAGAAGGATGCGAACGATGCCTGGCCCTGTCAATCAACACTTGGAAGGCGTGACTTGAGGTGGGAGACAGGAGCCTAAAGGTGCAGGAGCAACGGCCCTCCTGTTCCTAAAGGCTCATTTACATATTATAAAAGTACGATTTCTACAGTAAGGGGGCACGGATAATCATTAGAATAGCATAGTTAGGTGCAGCTGACATTAGCACATCGCTAATGTCAGCCAGTTTAATACTGAAAATTCTAGTGACAGAAACACTTTAAGTTTTATTTAGCCTATTTTTTTAAATGATTATGCTGGGATTTGAACGCACAGCCTTCTAAACTAAAGGCAATAACCTTAACCACTGGGTTATAGAGCTTCATGTTAACCTGCTGAACATATATTATGGATAAAAACTTCAGTAGTAGTTTCCCACATATTATGCATTCATATACAGTGGATATAAAAAGTCTACACACCCCTGTTAAAATGTCAGGTTTCTGTGATTTAAAAAAATGAGACAAAGATAAATCATTTCAGAACTTTTTCCACCTTTAATGTGACCTATAAACGATACCACTTAATTGAAAAACAAACAGAAATCTTTTAGGTGGAGGGAAGAAAAAAGAAAACTAAAATAATGTGGTTGCATAAGTGTGCACACCCTCTTATAACTGGGGATGTAGCTGTGTTCAGAATTAAGCAATCACATTCAAAATCATGTAAAATAGGAGTCAGCAAACACCGGCCATCATTTAAAGTGCCTCTGATTAACCCCAAATAAAGTTCAGCTGCTCTAGTTGGTCTTTCCTGAAATGGCAAAAGCCATGGTCCACAGAGAGCTTCCAAAGCATCAGAGCAATCTCATTGTTAAAAGGTATCAGTCAGGAGAACGGTACAAAAGAATTTCCAAGGCATTAGATATTCCATGGAACACAGTGAAGACAGTTATCATCAAGTGGAGAAAGTATGGCACAACAGTGACATTACCAAGAACTGGACGTCCATCCAAAATTGATGAAAAGACGAGAAGAAAACTGGTCTGGGAGGCTACCAACAGGCCTACAGCAACATTAAAGGGGTATTCCCATCTTCATGATCAGGTTTCAAATGTTTACTCTGGTCCCATACTTCATTTTTCTAAATTGCTTCTATTATTTATAATGCACCCATTTAGCTAAATTGCCTTCCCACCGATCCATTGTTTACACTTGGCAACCCATAGATACGGCCACCGCTCCAGGGCCGCATCTATGTGCCGCGCTTGCGCAGACCGCACTTACTTTTCACCCAGGCAGCCGATCATTCCCACGAGAGCGCGCACGTCTGCTACAGAGCCACGCATGCGCTCCCCATCTTTCTTCAGGGGAGAGAATTGAGAAAAATTAGCGGAGGAGCAGGGGCTTTGTGATCTATTGGCAGCTCCCAGCGCAGCCCTGATGTCCTCTGTGAGCAGTGAAGAGATCGGAGGTGCGCTCCTGTTTATAACTAGGAACTTTGTATCGGGTGAGGGCAGCTGGCAGCTGAGCCGGAGAGGCGGGGGAGGGTAGTGCAGAGAGGAGATCCTGGGGAGAGAAGTCGTGCTGCTGCCGCTGCTGCCACAGTCCAGGATTTTGACCCTGAAACACAGGTGTCAGTGACAAACAATCATGATAATGGGCAGGAGAGGCTGTGAGTAATGGACTGTTTATATTTATGAGACCTCCGTACAGATAGCAAGCTCAGTCAATGCAGCAAGAACCCCCCCCCCCCCCATAAGGATTATAAAAGTGCAGTTTAACCCCTTAAAGGGTTTCTACCACCTCATTTGGACCTGCTAGTGTCTGCTCTACCTAACCATGCTATTCTAAGACCTCTGTATTCCGCCCCGCTCGTCCATCTCCTTTAGATTGCCAGCCTCCATCTCATTCGTTCGCCGAATTCTCGCGCCTGCGTCTGTATTCAGCGCAGGCGCAGTGACTGTCTGAACGCTCCCTGCGCCGACATCTCCACTGCGCCGATTACGTCCGAGTGCTCCGAGGAACAGACGGCGCAGACGCAGTGGAGATGCCGGCGCAGGGAGCATTCAGACAGTCACTGCGCCTGCGCTGAATACAGACGCACACGGCGCAGGCGCGAGAATTCGGCGAATGAATGAGATGGAGGCTGGCAATCTAAAGGAGATGAGCGGCTTGACGGACGAGCGGGGCGGAATACAGGGTGAGTAGACAGAGCCTCTAGGTGCTGAAAAGACGCCCCCATAGCACCCCGAGGCTCAATTGCATAGCAATAAAAGTAGTTTTTTTTTTGTGTAACGGCTGCACACAAAGGTCTTAGAATAGCATGGTTAGGCCCCATGCACACGGCCGTTGTTCACAGCCGTGTGCGGGCCGTGGAACCGCGGCCTGGATCCCTCCTGAGAGCAGGAGCGCACGGCGTCACTGGTTGCTATGACGCCGTGCGCTCCCTGCTGCCGGCACAGTACAGTAATACACTGGTATAGACAGGGCCGGCGTCATAACCCGGCATCCCCGGGCAAGTGCCGGGGCCCATTGCTCCTGGGGGGGCCCACTGAGCTGCTATGAGCACTTCCATCAATACAGATGGGAGCTCTCACTGCTGTCATTTCAGTTACGCAGTACCCCTTTGGTGGGGCCCTCTGAGCTGCAGAGACTCAGACACGCCCCCTCTACACAGGACACACGCTGCCTGAGGAGAGCTGGAGCTGTGAGTGAGTCTGCACTCTGTCTGTTTCTTGTCTGTGGGACAGAAGGGGGGGGACTCTCCGATCGGCTGCTGCTTCATTCTATTTAGTTGTATTACTGTTTCATTAAGCAGTTTGCCTCCATGATACCTGCCCCCCCCCCCCCCCCATATCCTGTCCTATCTCATCCTCATGGGGCCCCTGCTGTCTCCTTTCCTCCCTCATGTATCCAGAGCTCCTGTTTCACCCTCCTACAGACGTGGACAAAATTGTTGGTACCCTTTGGTCAATGAAAGAAAAAGTCACAATGGTCACAGAAATAACTTTAATCTGACAAAAGTAATAATAAATTAAAATTCTATAAATGTTAACCAATGAAAGTCAGACATTGTTTTTCAACCATGCTTCAACAGAATTATGTAAAAAAATAAACTCATGAAACAGGCATGGACAAAAATGATGGTACCCCTAGAAAACACAGAACATAATGTGACCAAAGGGACATGTTAATTCAAGGTGTGTCCACTAATTAGCATCACAGGTGTCTACAACCTTGTAATCAGCCATTGGGCCTATATATATGGCTCCAGGTAATCACTGTGTTGTTTGGTGATATGGTGTGTACCACACTCGACATGGACCAGAGGAAGCAAAGGAAAGAGCTGTCTCAAGAGATCAGAAAGAAAATTATAGACAAGCATGTTAAAGGTAAAGGCTATAAGACCATCTCCAAGCAACTAGATGTTCCTGTGAGTACAGTTGCACATATTATTCATAAGTTTAAGATCCATGGGACTGTAGCCAACCTCCCTGGACGTGGCCGCAGGAGGAAAATTGATGACAAATCTAAGAGACGGATAATCCGAATGGTAACAAAAGAGCCTAGAAAGACTTCTAAAGAGATTCAAGGTGAACTTCATGCTCAAGGAACATCAGTGTCAGATCGCACCATCCGTCGTTGTTTGAGCCAAAGTGGACTACATGGGAGACGACCAAGGAGGACACCATTGTTGAAAACGAATCATAAAAAAGCAAGACTGGAATATGCCAAACTACATGTTGACAAGCCACAAAGCTTCTGGGAGAATGTCCTGTGGACAGATGAGACAAAAATCGAAGTTTTTGCCAAGGCACATCAGCTGTATGTTCACAGACGAAAAAATGAAGCATATCAAGAAAAGAACACTGTCCCTACTGTGAAACATGGAGGAGGCTCTGTTATGTTCTGGGGCTGCTTTGCTGCGTCTGGCACAGGGTGTCTTGAATCTGTGCAGGGTACAATGAAATCTCAAGACTATCAAGGAATTCTAGAGAGAAATGTACTAGCCAGTGTCAGAAAGCTTGGTCTCAGTCGCAGGTCATGGGTCTTGCAACAGGACAATGACCCAAAACACACCGCTAAAAACACCCAAGAATGGCTAAGAGGAAAAAATTGGACTATTCTAAAGTGGCCTTCTATGAGCCCTGACCTCAATCCTATTGAGCATCTTTGGAAGGAGCTGAAACATGCAGTCTGGAAAAGGCACCCTTCAAACCGGACACAACTGGAGCAGTTTGCTCATGAGGAGTGGGCCAAAATACCTGCTGAGAGGTGCAGATGTCTCATTGACAGTTACAGGAAGCGTTTGATTGCAGTGATTGCCTCAAAAGGTTGCGCAACAAAATATTAAGTTAGGGGTACCATCATTTTTGTCCATGCCTGTTTCATGAGTTTATTTTTTTACATAATTCTGTTGAAGCATGGTTGAAAAACAATGTCTGACTTTCATTGGTTAACATTTATAGAATTTTAATTTATTATTACTTTTGTCAGATTAAAGTTATTTCTGTGACCATTGTGACTTTTTCTTTCATTGACCAAAGGGTACCAACAATTTTGTCCACGTCTGTATCTCCTGTTGCTGCCCTGCACAGACCTCCTGCCCCTACTTCTTGTATGAATCCCCCTCAGAGCCCCTTCAACCTACTTGCTGTGTCCACCCCTCCTGTCCATCCAGGGCCCCTGTCTCACTCCTCTGCCTCTCATTATGGTGGCATCTGAACAGCATTCACCATAAGGACCTTCTAACGTCACAGGGTCATGTGACTGTGCCCCCCACCCCGTACTGTGCCCACTTATACCCTGCATTGTGCCCTCTTACCACACCCTGTGCAGTGCCCATAGTCATTCCCTGTACTGTGCCCTCTTATACCCTTTTATCCGGTCACTGTATGGTGGTTTTATCATTGTATGGCGGTGTTATCACTATATGGCGGTGGTATCCAATAACTGCATGGCCATAACTGTATCCCCTTCCCTGCCCACGCCATCCTTTTTTAGACCTGGCATGAGCGGGAAAAGATACAGATTGTGGTGCTAAGGACCTTTGTGCCACAATCTGTGTCAGAAATCCGCCTAAGGCTACTTTCACACCTGCGTTTAGGTGCGGATCCGTCTGGTATCTGCACAGACGGATCCGCACCTATAATGCAAACGCTTACATCCGTTCAGAACGGATACGTTTGCATGATAATGCAAACGGATCCGTTTAGACTTTACATTGAAAGTCAATGGGGGACGGATCCATTTGAAAATTGAGCCATATTGTGTCAACTTCAAACGGATCCGTCCCCATTGACTTACATTGTAAGTCTGGACGGATCCGTTTGCCTCCGCACGGCCAGGCGGACACCCCGAACGCTTCAAGCAGCGTTCGGGTGTCCGCCTGCTGAGAGGAGCTGAGGACAAACGCTGCCAGACTGATGCATTCTGAGCGGATCCGCGTCCACTCAGAATGCATTAGGGCTGTACGGATCCGTTCGGGGCCACTTGTGAGAGCCTTCAAACGGAACTCACAAGCGGAGCCCCGAACGCAAGTGTGAAAGTAGCCTAACATAGACGTATTGACCCCCTAATTGTATTATTATTTGGGGGTAGGGCTAATATCTTTATAGTATATAGATTCTAGTGTATTATACTGGGCCCTGTATTTCCCAGTAGAAAATGATCCTTGGGAAACACAGCCCTCATCCCTGACCACCAGGACCAGGTAGCGCTCTGTCAGTACATGGCGGCCTCCCCTCTCCGCCACGCTGCTCCGCTGTGTACTGGGGCTTATTCTGACACTGGGGCTGGGTTCACATCCCATTTGTGCCATCCATTTAATGTATACCAAAAATATATGCGTTACCAGATGCCTCAGACTGATGCCGCACAGTGGCGTCCGTTCACCATACAATCCTCAGACTGATGCCGTACAGTGGCGTCCGTTCACCATACAGTTCCATTGTAAAAAAACATATACGTTAACGTCTGCATTTTTTACTTGACTCTGCAGGATACAAAAACGTGGAGTGCTGCACATTTGTATACATCAAACCGATAGGAAAAACGTGATGGGTGGGGGAGAGGGGCGTACTAAAATTTGCTGTGGGGCCCTGTCAGTTCTAGCTACATCACTGCACATCTCCTTCTCTCCTCCAGGCCTGGCTCACTGCTGCAGCGGGCAGGAGGAGAGAAAGAGCGCAGGGAGCTGCGGTTAGTGAATGACAGGACCACCAGCTCCCCTGCTCTCCAGCAATGATAGGTATGTGAGGGGGCCACTGGGGGGTCATTCATCACACTGTGAGGGCCCCTTACACAGTATAATGACTTCCAGTGCCCCCCATTTAGTATAATGATCCCCATTGACCCTCCATTTAGCATAATGACCACCAGAGCCCCCATTAAATATAATAACCCCTCGTGCCCCCTCCATACAGTATAACCCCCAGTGTGGGGGCGATTGGGGGTCATTATTCTGAATGGAGGGTCACTGTGGGGTCATTATACTGTGAGGGCCCTTTACATAGTATAATGACCCCCAGTGTCCTCCATTTAGTATAATGACCCCCAGAGCCCCCTCCATACAGTATTCCCCCAGTGGGGGCTACTGGGGGTCATTATTCTGAATGGGTGCGACTGGGGGTTATTATTCTGAATGCAGGGCCACAGGTGGTCATAATACAGGGGGGGGGGGGGAATTGGGGGTTCATTATACTGTGTGAAGGGCCACTAGTAGTCATTATACTGTGTGAAGGGCCACTAGTAGTCATTATACTGTATAGGGGCCACTGGGGGTCATTATACCGTGTAGGAGCCACAGGGGGACATGTCAATGTAAAAAAATGCCTCATGGGGGCCCACTGGGATTTATCGCCCAAGGGCCCACATGAACCTGGAGCCGGCCCTGGGTATAGATCATACCAGTGTATCACTGTATTGCGGCGGCAGCAGGGAGCGCACGGCGTCATAGCAACCAGTGACGCCGTGCGCTCCTGCTCTCAGGAGGGATCCAGGCCGCGGTTCCACGGCCCGCACACGGCTGTGAACAACGGCCGTGTGCATGGGGCCTTAGGTAGAGCAGACATAGGTCCAAATGAGGTGGTAGAAACCCTTTAACCACCGACACGCCAGTGAAGACTAGAACCAGTAATAATTAATCGGGCCAAACAGTGCGGCTATAGGCTGAACACTGTGTATAGGGGAGGCCGCAGGATCCTCGCCATGGGATCCAACTACAGATTAGGGGATTGCATTCTAAGCAATTTCCTTGTATAATAAGGGTGGATGAGTAATAGCAGAGCAGCTGGCAGAGCCGTCCTGCCGGCCATTTACAGAATACAGGCTGCCCTAAACAGCACTCGCTAGACGGTGAAGGGCACAATGCCACCCGGTTCTGTGCTGGTATTATTCCTGCGTGTAAAGGGGCCACTCTGATAATAATGTTCTATGAGGCAACTACTCAGAAACAGGTTTTTTTTTTTATTTGGGTTGGGGGGGAGGCATTTTTATAACTCTTGGTGCGTTTTTTTGAGTCCATGCCATTTTTTTCAAGCCTTTTCCCATAAACTTTCCTACTAGAATAAAATGACTAAAAGAAAAGTATAAAAAAAATGTGAACAAAAACTGCGGCAACAATAAGCTGCTGTTCAGCCACAGTACTAATGGTGAAGGAAATGGACGGAATTAGCAGAGATGTGTATGTGGCGGTTTAGAATCAATGCATGTGAAAGATAGAATCAGATGTAGCAGAGCTGAATGAGCTGCTGTTCAGCCACAGTACTAATGGTGAAGGAAATAGACGGAATTAGCAGAGATGTGTATGTGGCGGTTTAGAATCAATGCTGGTGAAAGAGACACAGATGAAGCAGAGCTGTATATGTCGCAGGTCAGCATCAATGCTGGTGAAAGAGAAACAGATGTAGCAGAGCTGAATATGCGGGTGTTCTGACACAGTGCTGTTTGAAGAGAGAAACAGATGTAGTAGAGCTGAATATGCGGCTGTTCTGACGCAGTGCTGGTTGAATAGAAAAACAGATGTAGCAGAGCTGTATATGTGGCAGGTCAGCATCAATGCTGGTGAAAGAGAAACAGATGTAGTAGAGCTGAATATGCGGCTGTTCTGATACAGTGCTGTTTGAAGAGAGAAACAGATGTAGTAGAGCTGAATATGCGGCTGTTCTGATACAGTGCTGTTTGAAGAGAGAAACAGATGTAGTAGAGCTGAATATGCGGCTGTTCTGATACAGTGCTGTTTGAAGAGAGAAACAGATGTAGTAGAGCTGAATATGCGGCTGTTCTGATACAGTGCTGTTTGAAGAGAGAAACAGATGTAGTAGAGCTGAATATGCGGCTGTTCTGATACAGTGCTGTTTGAAGAGAGAAACAGATGTAGTAGAGCTGACTATGCGGCTGTTCTGATACAGTGCTGTTTGAAGAGAGAAACAGATGTAGTAGAGCTGAATATGCGACTGTTCTGATACAGTGCTGTTTGAAGAGAGAAACAGATGTAGTAGAGCTGAATATGCGGCTGTTCTGATACAGTGCTGTTTGAAGAGAGAAACAGATGTAGTAGAGCTGAATATGCGGCTGTTCTGATACAGTGCTGTTTGAAGAGAGAAACAGATGTAGTAGAGCTGACTATGCGGCTGTTCTGATACAGTGCTGTTTGAAGAGAGAAACAGATGTAGTAGAGCTGAATATGCGGCTGTTCTGATACAGTGCTGTTTGAAGAGAGAAACAGATGTAGTAGAGCTGACTATGCGGCTGTTCTGATACAGTGCTGTTTGAAGAGAGAAACAGACAGATGTAGCAGAGCTGTATATGAAGCTTTTCAGACACTGGAGAAGACACATGTAGCTGAGCTGTATATGCATCTATAAAGATACATAGTGTGAGGTTTATACACAACTGGAGCACAGCTGTAATGGAAACAAATCTGCATCAGTGCTGGTGGGTGGGGGTTGGTCAAGCTTTTGGGCTAATGTATAATATGGAATTATAGTTTTTAATGCACAGAATGGGTTTGTAAAAGATCAGACAGATATTTTATGTGTAAAACTGTGCACTGAGCTCACTTCACATGGCTCTCTGAGTGACCATTCCCCTCAGACACTGCAGCCTGATGAGTCATACTCTTCACATGAACTAGCACGCAGGACTCAGCTCTCAGTGTGATGTCATAAGGAGGCGTGGCCGTCCTTCACTCTAGCTACCTAAGCCCGCCCAGCCTTATCTGCAGAAAAGCAGGAAGTTACCAGCTAGCTGGCAGCAATTGAGAATGAAGTAGCAAGATGGGAATACCCCTTTAACCCTTTCATGACCAAGGGTCATTGATGCCCCAGTGTCCAGGTCAAAATTTACAAATCTGACATGCGTCACTTTATGTGGTAATAGCTTTGGAACACTTTTACTTATCCACACCATTCTGAGATTGTTTTCTCGTGACACATTGTACTTCATGATAGTCATATATTTGAGTCAATATATTTCACCTTTATTTATGAAAAAATCCCAAATTTACCAATAATTTGGAAAAATTCACAATTTTCCAAATTTCAATTTTTCTGCTTCTAAAACAGAAAGTCATACCTAATAAAATATTTATTACTTGACATTCCCCATATGTCTACTTTATGTTGGCATCATTTTGGAAATGTAATTTTATTTTTTTAGGACGTTAGAAGGCTTAGAAGTTTAGAAGCAATTCTTACCATTTTTAAGAAAATTTCCAAAACCCACTTTTTAAGGACCAGTTCAGGTCTGAAGTCACTTTGTGGGGCTTACATACTGGAAACCCCCATAAATGACCCCATTGTAGAAACTACACCCCTCAAGTTACTCAAAACTGATTTTACAAACTTTGTTAACCCTTTAGGCATTCCACAAGAATTAAAGGAAAATGGAGATGAAATTAAAAAATTTCACATTTTTGGCAGATTTTCCATTTTATAAAAAAAAATTCTTTAACACATTGAGGGTTAACAGCCAAGCAAAACTCAATATTTTTACCCTGATTCCGTGGTTTACATAAACACCCCACATGTGGTCGTAAACTGCTGTACGGGCGCACGGCAGGGCGCAGAAGGAAAGGAATGCCATACGGTTTTTGGAAGGCAGATTGTGCTGGATTGGTTTTCTGAACGCCATATGTTTTTTATTTTTCTGCTGATCGTCTTGTGCAGGGGCTCGTTTTTTGCAGAAAGTGTTGAGGTTTTTATTGGTACCATGTTTGGGTACATAGGATTTTTTGATCATTCATTATTACACTTTATGGGGCAAGGTGACCCAAAAATTGGCTGTTTTGGAACAGTTTTCATTTATTTATTTTTACAGCGTTCATCTGAGAAGTTAGGTCATGTGATAGTTTTATATAGAAGATCGTTACGGACGTGGCAATACCTAATATGTATACTTTTTCTTATTTATTTAAGTTTTACACAATAATAGCATTTCTGAAACCAAAAAAATGATGTTTTAGTGTCTCTATAGTCTGAGAGCCATAGCTTTTTTATTTTTTGGGCGATTGTCTTAAATAGGGTATCATTTTTTGCGGGACGAGGTGATGGTTTGATTGGTAGTATTTTGGGGGTCATACGCCTTTTTGATCGCTTGCTGTTGTACTTTTTGTGATGTAAGGTGACAAAAATAGCTTTTTTTTACACTTTTTTTTTTCTATGGTGTTTATCGGACGGGGTCTATCATGTTATATGTTTATAGAGACGGTCGTTATGGACGTGGTGATACCTAATATGTGTAGTTTTTTTATTCTTCATTTTTTATAGGAAAAAAAGGCAATTTTTATTTATTTTACATTTTTATTTATTTATTTGTACTTTTATTTTTTTCACACTTTTTTTTTTAATCAAGTCCCTCTTGGATCATGAAGATCCAGTGGGGCTGATGGCTGTACTATACTTTGCAATGCTCTTGCATTGCAAAGTGTAATACATTCAGATGCCCTGTAGGTGGCAACAGCGGACGCTTTTGCAAAGCGTCCGGTTGCCAGGGCAACCATCGGGGCTGCCATCGCAGAGCAGCAGCCCCGATGGTGGAGAGAGGGAGCCCCCTCCCTCTATTAACCCCAGGGATGCCGCTGCTGCAGCATCTATGGGGTATCAGCAGAGTGTCAGCATAGAGCTGACACTCTGATGATGGCGGAGGCTCAGGAATGGAGCCGCCGCCATCAAACACAGCGGGGGGGGCAGCGCTGGAAGGGGGGGGAGGAGGAGGGAGGTATGTCTCTCAGGGGGCGGACTCAAGGAGGGGGCAGCACTGGGAAAGATGGGGTGCACAGATCACTGATGGGCTGCACAGATCGGGAGGGGGGGTGTCTGCACAGATTGGGGGCGGGGGGGGCGCTGCACAGATGAGGGGGCTGCATAGATCGGGGGGGCACGAGGACACTGATTTCAGGCTCTGATCTGCAGAGCGCAGATCAGAGCCTGAAACCGGCATTTTGCATTACTGCACTGTATGCTGTCCGTGACAGCATACAGGGCAGGGGCAGAAGCTTTAATCCAAGCGCTTTGCAGCGCTTGGATTAAAGAGCTGCCAGAACGTATATATACGTGGTAGCTGCACGGGGTATGTGCAGCTATCACGTATATATACAGATTGCGGTCGTGAAGGGGTTAAAGGAGCTGCAGGAATATCTGGCAAGTACTGGCTGTGTGGTATATGTGACAACAATCTCCCGTATTCTTCATATGTCTGGGCTACGGGTTAGAGTGGCAAGACAAAAGCCTTTTCTTGCAAAGAAACACATCCAAGCCAGGCTACATTTTGCAAAAACACATCTGAAGTCTCCCAAAAGCATGTGGGAAAAGGTGTTATGGTCTGATGAAACCAAGGTTGAACTTTTTGGCCATAACTCCAAAAGATATGTTTGGCGGAAAAACAGCACTGCACATCACCAAAAGAACACCATACCCACAGTGAGGCATGGTGGTGGCAGCATCGTGCTTTGAGGCTGTTTTTCTTCAGCTGGAACTGGGGCCTTAGTTAAGCTAGAGGGAATTATGAACAGTTCCAAATACCAGTCAATATTGGCACAAAACCTTCAGGCTTCTGCTAGAAAGCTTAACATGAAGAGGAACTTCATCTTTCACCATGACAATGACCCAAAGCATACATCCAAATCAACAAAGGAATGGCTTCACCAGAATGAGATTAAAGTTTTGGAATGGCTCAGCCAGAGTCCAGACCTGAATCCGATTGAAAATCTGTGATCGGAAGAGGGCTGTGCACAGGAGATGCCCTCGCAATCTGACAGATTTGGAGTGTTTTTGCAAAGAAGAGTGGGCAAATCTTGCCAAGTCGAAATGTACAATGCTGATAGACCCATACCCAAAAATACTGAGTGCTGTAATAAAATCAAAAGGTGCTTCAACAAAGTATTAGTTTAAGAGTGTGCACACTTATGCAACCATATTATTTTATTTTCATTTATTTTTCTTCCCTCTACCAGTTTGTTTTTCAATTGAGTTGTACATTTTATAGGTCACATTAAAGGTGAAAACAGTTCTGAAATGATTTATCTTTGTCTAATTTTTTTTCATCACAGAAACCTGACATTTTAACAGGGGTGTGTAGACTTTTTATATCCACTGTATATCAGAAGTATGATTTTATATATATATATATATATATTAGTAATTACACATTTATTGTGTGCCACACATTTTTTTACAATTACAAAAAAAATTATATAAAATTATACTTCTGCTGTTAAGGATTACCTAATACATGAGGAACTACTATGAGGTTTTTCTAGCATAGTTTAGCACTGAGCTCCATTCTTTGTACAGCGATCTTCCGCATAGACCTGATGCAGTGTTGGTGTGAAATGCAATTGAACCATGTATGTAGTATGTCTGTTTTTTTTATGCATACATCTCAGTTGTCCACCTGGTATATTCCTTAACCAGGGCCCAAGACAACAGCAGTTCCATTCAATCTAACTATTACATTCTCTGGCTTTAAAGAAAGCCCTAGCGTGCAAAGAGTTATTACTCTTAAAATTTGCAAATCTGAAAAAAAAATGACTGACTGTCTACTATACTAAGCAAGTTACGATAGTTAGTGGTTAGTGTCATATATTTAGCAAAATCATCTAATTGACTTTCATTTCCCTTCTGTACTATTAATTATACAGAAATGCATCTAAATTAGGAAAACCCACTGCAACCAATTCCCTTCTCCACCAAGGTAGTTTTCACCCACGTATCTGGAAGGAAGCTATATCATATGGACAATATGTGAGACTTAGACGCATTAATAACACCAATGAAGGGTACACCAGACAAGCAAACGAATTAAGAAAAAGATTTACTAGGAGAGGGTATTCGATCAAGGGATTTTACAGTTGTATGCGTAGGGCATAATCACACACACAAGAAGAATTACTGCACTGCGATGGTTAAAAAAAAGTTGCGATATTGAAAGTAAAGATAGATTTGTGTTGGACCGGATAAAACAGATTATTTTAAACAATTGGGACATAATTAGAAATGAGGGCCTGCTGGTGAGCTGACCATCAAAAACATTATATGCAAGGGCCTGCTGGTGAGCTGACCCTCTAAAACATTACATGCGAGGGCCTGCAGGTGAGCTGGCCCTCTAATATATTGTAGATGAGGGCCTGCTGGTGAGCTGACCCTGTAAAAAATTATGGTTGAGAGCCTGCTGGTGAGCTTACGCTCAGAAACATTATATGCAAGGGCCTGCTGGTGAGCTGACCCTCAAAAAGATTGTAGGTGAGGGCCTGCTGGTGAGCTGACACTGTAAAACATTAGGAGCGAGGGCAGACGAATAAGCATGTTACTATGATGGAAGAGGAGGAGGAAAAGGACGAGAAAAGGAAGATTACAACATATACCCTTTTTTGTGGTGAAAGGAGTTCATGGGAATACAGTGTATTCAGTACATTGTAAAAAACACATTTAAAGTGCCTTTATGTTCAGCCGCTTTCCTCTGGTGGAGTATAAAAAGTCAGTGGCTATTCAGGCCTTGTTCATTTTTATAAGAGTCAGCCTGTCAGCATCTTCAGTTGACAGGCGGATGCGCTTATCAGTTATTATGCCCCCAGCAGCACTAAATACCCGATCTGACAAAATGCTGATGGCAGGGCAGGCCTGCACCTCCAAGGCGTAGAGCGCCAGTTCGTGCCATGTGTCTAGCTTGTACACCCAGTAGTTGTAAGGCACTGAGGGATCATCGAGGACACTGACACAGTCTGCTTTGTACTCCTTCACCATCTTCCCAAATTTTTCCCTCCTGACACTAGGCCGTGCATCAGGGTGAGTTTGCTGGCGGGGTGTCATGAAACTGTCGCAGGCTTTGAAGAGTGTTGCCCTGCCTTTGTGGGAACTTCTGTATGTTCCTCTTGTCTCCCCTCCTCGGTTGCCCAAGGAACTACGTACTCTGCCACCAGCGTTGTTAGCTGGATATTTTTGGAGCAATTTTTCCACAAGGACTTTCTAGTATTGCACCATTTTGCTCGTCCTCTCCACCATAGGAATGAGAGATGAGAAGTTTTCTTTGTAGCGGGGGTTGAGAAGGCTGAACAACCGGTAATCGGTGTTGGCCAAAATGTGTAAAATGCGTGGGTCACAGGAAAGGCACCCTAGCATAAAGTCAACCATGTGTGCCAGAGTCCCAACAGGCAAGACTTTGCTGTCGTCATCAGTAGGATGACTCTCACTCTCCTCATCCTCTTTCTCCTCTTCTGCCCATCCACGCTGAACAAATGGAATTAAACTTCCAATTTGTGCCGAGAAGACGAACTGAGGGTGGTCTGACTGTCACCCTGTGTAATGTCCTCCCCTATTTCCACCTCTTCCACATGCAAAGAGTCGGCCTTAATTGTGAGCAGCGAGCATTTGAGTAGATACAGAAGTGGCATGGTGATGCTGTTAATAGCGTAATCGCCGCTCACCATCTGTGTTGATTTATCAATGTTTTTTTTAAACTTCACAGAGGTCAGACATCCATGCCCATTCCTCGCTTGTGAAGAGCAGAAGCTGACTGGAAAGGTGATGACTATTTTGCAGCTGGTATTCCGATACTGCCCTCTGCTGCTCACAAAGCCTGGCCAACATATGGAACGTCAAGTTCCAGAGTGTGCTCACGTCGCATAACAGTCGGGGACCTGGCAATTGTAAGTGCTGCTGCAGCGTTGACAGACCAGCAGAAGCTGTCCATGACTTGCAGAAATGGGCACACACGCGCGCACCTTCCCCCAGTAGCTCAGGCGAATTGGGGTAGGTTTTGAGAAAAAGTCCTTAAAAGGACCTTTGGGTCTCTGACAAGTTTTTCAACAAAAAATAAATAAAAAATTCACTCCCTACACTATCTTTCCCTTCTTCAGCACAGCTCTCCCTGATTAACACTAAGCCAAACACATGTCATCCTGTACTGTATAGCACCCAATGACTTGTTCCGGCCCGCCAATCACTGTAATGCCAGTAACCAACATGGCTATGGCATTACAGTGAAGGGCAGCACTTACCTGCACATTTATTGGCTGGGGGGGGGAGACTCGAGCATTGCGCTCAAGCACATGCTGTATTTGGTTGAATACCGCCATGTGCCGAGCATTGAGCTGCTCGAGCTGAACTGGTGTTTGGCCGAGCATGCGCCATCAACACTATTAATAGGGTTGATTCTGGTGACAGGGCCTCTTTAATGGTATTCCTAATAATCTTTATGGTATTCTTACTACTCTTTATGTCATTAGATTCTATATTTTTAATATAGAATATAGTGTATATTTGCTTCCTGTCAAGAACAGAAACCATTGAGGAATCATTTTTTATTATCATGGTCAGTAGGCAATATATTAGTGGGGAGATTCACATTTCCTGTAGATTTTAATTTACTTTAAAAAAAATGCCTTAAATAAATGTGTCACAAAAAATGTTATCTGCCAGTTAAATCAGACAGTAACACGTGTTTTTTCCTAATCTGTTTTTATTTTCTGATTGTAGATTTTTTATTCTTTTTCCTGAACATTATTATGGGGATGGCCATCTTGTCTGAACTGTTCTTATGGCAGGCCCATGGGCCATAAACACAATAGTTAGGAGGGAACCCTATTGACTTCTAGGGGAGAATTTTCTAGGCATGTTCTGTGATCTGTGCAGAGGTGATTCTACAAAGACACTAGCTCTGACCATCACATATTGTGAAAGGTGGATCTTGTCTTATCTGTACATAGAGGTGATATCATTACAGGCAGTATTAGAATGAGTTAACTGCAGTAAAGTGATCTGTACAGACCAAGAAGTGCCACCTATTATTAGGCTTAGTGACCAGCGCGAAAACTGCAGGATTTTTTGTTTTAGTTTAAATATGAAAAGTGACATGCTAAATTAAAAATAATATTAAAAAAATTATTAAAAAACATGAAAGTGATTTAAATAGCAGGTCATTTTCTGATGACCTTTAAAACCATAAGTCATAATACTGTATGATGGCACAAAGAGTCTCTTGTTGATCTGTACTATGGACCCACAGGTACTCCATGTACCACTGTATTGTGCGTCATACGGCACAGACAATTATTCATCCTAGAACGCAATGCTTTTATGGGAGAGCAGTATCCTAATGCAACATCTAATGGAAGTGGTTTGAAGAAAGCTCTATTTATACCTCTCTATAAAATTAGGGGCATGCAGAGGTACAGTAGGCCCCTATAAGAGTCTGTAGAAACTGTATTACATCTCCATACAAATCAGAGGTTGTAAGAAACCTTGATAAAGCAATTTGCTATAGAGTCATTTGTTGAAGAGTTACTTTGCAATCTAGTTTTCATTTTGGTACTTTACTGTCATTTAATTTTAGTAATATAAACTGCTATAACTAGTGATGAGCGAATCGAATCCCACAAAGTGGAATTTGAGCCGAATTTCAGGATAAATTTGATTGGCCTAGAAGCCGAATTTCCTCGTGCTTCGTGTCAGCGGATCGATTTATCCTGAAATAGTATAAAAAAATAAAAAAAAATATTAAAATTTACCTCCATCACGTAATCTCGTACCGCACGGGATTTCCGCCTAGATCTTTGAGCAAGATGGCGGCGGCCGGCCTGTCGCAAGCAAATAAGTGGTAAGTTTGATGTAATTGTTTTTTATTGTTAATTTTACATTGTTTTTAAACTCAGATGCCACAATAAGATAGGAATACGGCATCTGAGGGGTACAGTGATGGGGACGGCGCTATCGCAGCTTCCTGTCATTGCACCTGCTACTTACAAAAGAATGCGCTTTGTGACGAAGTAATTCATCACAAAGCAAATTTTTCTTTTTTTTATTCTGCGAAGCAGTCGAATAAAATTTTGAAGAAATTCACTCATCTCTAGCTATGAGAATTCAGATTATCAGTAGTTATTAACCTTCATTGAGTTGAAAAAAAGTGGAAGTTGGATTATTGATAAAATTAGTGTTGATCACGAATATTCGAATTTCGAATTTTTATCGCGAATATAGCCACTTCGAAAATTCGCGAATATTTCGAATATAGTTATATATATTCGTAATTTCGAATATTTGTTTTTTCTGTTTTTTTTTTTTTTATCAGTACACACGATCCCTTCCTGCTTCTAGCTTGTGGGCCAATAAGAAGGCTGCAATATACTTGACTTTAGGAGTAGTGATGAGCGGCAGGGGTCATATTCGAAAATGCACGATTTTTTTTTCTTGAAAAAATCGGCAAGGTAATTATTGTGTAATATGCGAATTTTTGTAATTTGAATTTTCGGATTCAAATTTTTATTGCGAATTTTTCAACTTTAAGACAAAGAAGATTATAGCACTATGTTAGCTAAATTGCTCTATATTCGTTTTTTTCGAATATTCGCTATATTGCTATATATTCTTGTTTTAGAATATTACAAATATTCGAAAAAACTAAGTTATAGCAATATAGCGAAAATTCGAAAAAAACGAATATAGAGCAATTAAGCTAATATAGTGCTATAATCTTCTTTGTCTAATAGTTGTAATTTTTTTCTCATCTGAAGTTCAGATTGGAAAAAAATGACAACTATAAAAAAAAGATTATAGCACTATATTAGCTAAATTGCTCTATATTCGTTTTTTTCGAATATTCGCTATATTGATATATATTACGAATATTCGAAAAAACTGTTATAGCAATATAGCGAATATTCAAAAAATCGAAAATAGAGCAATTTAGCTAATATAGTGCTATAATCTTTTGTTTTTTTTTCTTGAAAAAAATCGGCAAGGTAATGATTGTGTAATATGTGAATTTTCGGATTCGAATTTTTATTGCGAATTTTTTAACTTACAACTATTAGACAATAGCACTATATTAGCTTAATTGCTCTATATTCGTTTTTTTCGAATTTTCGCTATATTGCTATAACTTCGTTTTTTCGAATATTCGTAATATAGCAATATAGCGAATATTCGAAAAAAACGAATATAGAGCAATTTAGCTAATATAGTGCTATAATCTTTTTTTATAGTTGTAATTTTTTTCCAATCTGAACTTCAGATGAGAAAAAAATTACAACTATTAGACAAAGAAGATTATAGCACTATATTAGCTAAATTGCTCTATATTCGTTTTTTCGAATTTTCGCTATATTGCTATAACTTCGTTTTTTCGAAAAAATTCGCAATAAAAATTCGAATCCGAAAATTCGCATTACGAAAATTCGCATATTACACAATCATTACCTTGCCGATTTTTTGCAAGAATTTTTTTTTGCGAATTTTCGAATATTCGACGAATATTCTAAAAAATATTCGCAAAATATCGCGAATTCGAATATGACCCCTGCCGCTCATCACTAGATAAAATAAATGCTGCTGCAAAAACCTGCAAAATCCCAAGGAAATGTCAGACAATACTGTTTTGTTCCAAAGGACTGAAACGCACTTTGCTTAAGATTTATGATGTATATGCTGAAATATGTTTTATTACTAGAACGTTTATTCTGTGGTGGTTCATAGCAATTAATTAGGTGCATTAAGACTCCTGCTCACATGAGATAGTTTTATTGTGAAGTGTAAATGTATAAAGTATAAATGTAGCATTTTTCAATTAGTAGAGGCTAATATTTTGTTACATCAGCAAATTAATAAAGTGCCACTCTTTGAATTGTGGACAAAAATCTGGAAGGAGGTAGGGGTAATGTGGTCCCACACTGGAGTGCATGTGGGCACCCTACTGTGGGATAACACTTATCTTATAGAAATAAAATCAATTGAACAAAAAGTGTGGTGGAATAACAGTATTTATAGATTGGGACAAGTATGGAAGGAGGGGGATGTAATTGAATATTCAGAGCTTATAAACATCTGCGGTACTGGAAATAGAGATCTGACCTTCTACTATTTCCAATTGAAACAAGCTTTGTGGACGGCATTAGGAAAGGGAACACAGATATCTACCCTCCCATATCCTATAGAAAATATAACTAGGGTAATAGTGGGTAAGAAGCTGATATCAAGGATATATCAAGTTCTTTTATACCAGAAGACAAAAAAAGAGCTGCCAACTGTTTATTGCATAAATGGAAGGAGCATTTCCCCCAACAGATAGAGTTTTGGGAGAAGGTGATACATGCAAAAAATGGCGTTTCACATAACTTCTCTCATAGGGTTACACAATTTAATATAATATATCGACTATACTATTCCCCTAAAGATTTGATGAAGTTCTATAGACCTAACGATTTTAGTTGCAAAAAATGCGGATTGATAGGTGTGGACGATGACCATATACTCTGGGCATGTAGAGAGAGCCAAGACTTTTGGTGGAAGGTAAACAAAAGAATAGAGAAATAGCACGGGTTTAGAGTCCCAGTGGAGTTGGAAACCTGTATTTTTGGAGTCATAGAAGGGATAGAGAATTTAAATCAACGGGAAATAGCAGTCAAACTCCTGTTTTTTGCGAGGAAATGTATCATCGGACATTGGGGTAGTAGTGTGTTACCTACGGTCAAGGAGTGGGAGAGTCTTGCGAGAACCTCTATAATTAGGGAAGAGTTCCACTTAGTATCGATAAAGAAAAAACTTAGATTTTTTAGATTGTGGCAGAAATGGTTGAAAGGTTGAGGGCATTGAGAATAGTGAGAAGCCTGGGGGGGTAGGGATGGGGGGCGGGGGGAGAGACGGTGGGTTACGGAGGAGGAAAACCCCCCTTTTTTTCTCTCTAGGGGAGCAACAGGCATTGGGGGTAAATAGAGTGGGCAATTAATATATACTGATTTTATAAAGCTATAATGTAAGTTATTAATTATATATTGTTATTAGATTAATTGCATTTGTACTGGTTATATAATGTAAAACCTTGGATTATTGATATTCTTGATGACTGTAAGGATTTTTGAAATACCAATAAAGATATAAAATAGAAAAAAAAGAAGTGTGAATGCCAATGAGACTACCTCTGCTAATGTGCTTATACTAATTTTGACAGAAAAATGTAACATACCATATATATGTCATTCACAATATGTGGCTTTGCTTTACATTGCTGCTTTGACCTAGCCTTTTTCATTGGACAGGCAGTTGTATAGAATTAGTTGTCAGCAATTTATTCTAGGAAAGAAAGAATAAATGAAGAAAGGCAGGGAAGGAAAGATGGGAGTGAGAACGGGAGAAGAGAAGGAAAGACAGCAGGGAGAGAAGGAGGAAAGAAGGAAGGAAGGACAGGAGTGATAGAGGAAGAAAGGAAGTGTGTAGATATGAATAGTGTTGAACAAAAATTCGACTCGCCACAAAACCAAATTTCCTCGTGCTTTATGGTAGCAAATCAAATTTTTTTCACCACACACAGGGTTTCATGCAAGATATTCAATCAAGATGTTGGTGGCCAGCTCGTTGTGATCAAATGGATGAGTTAAGTATGATTTAGTTTTTTTGTCACTAGATATGACACTACGTTAAAATCCGGTGGGTATTCAAAGCAGCAGGACATTAATACTTACCAAAATCATAATCAATGTATGCACTAAGTTCTGGATACAGGGCACAACTATAGGGAGTGTAGAGTGTACTGTATTATACAAACCAGATTCCCAAAAAGTTGGGGCACTAAACAAATTGTGAATAAAAACTGAATGCAATGATGTGGAGATGGCAAATGTCAATATTTTATTTGTAATAGAACGTAGATGACAGATCAAACATTTAATCCGAGTAAATGTATCATTTTAAAGGAAAAATACGTTGATTCAAATTTTCACGGTGTCAACAAATCCCCAAAAAGTTGGGACAAGTAGCAATAAGAGGCTGGAAAAAGTAAATAACGAAGAGCTGGAAGACCAATTAACACTAATTAGGTCAATTGGCAACATGATTGGGTATAAAAAGAGCTTCTCAGAGTGGCAGTGTCTCTCAGAAGCCAAGATGGGTAGAGGATCACCAATTCAAACAATGTTGCGCAGAAAGATAGTGGAGCAATATCAGAAAGGTGTTACCCAGCGAAAAATTGCATAGACTTTGCATCAATCATCATCAACTGTGCATAACATCATCCGAAGATTCGGAGAATCTGGAACAATCTCTGTGTGTAAGGGTCAAGGCCGTAAAACCATACTGGATGCCCGTGATCTCCGGGCCCTTAAACGACACTGCACCACAAACAGGAATGCTACTGTAAAGGAAATCACAGAACGGGCTCAGGAATACTTCCAGAAACCATTGTCAGTGAACACAATCCACCGTGCCATCCGCCGTTGCCAGCTGAAACTCTACAGTGCAAAGAAGAAGCCCGCAAGATCCACAAGCTCAGGCGTTTTCACTGGGCCAGGGATCATTTAAAATGGAGTGTGGCAAAATGGAAGACTGTTCTGTGGTCAGACGAGTCACGATTCAAAGTTATTTTTGGAAATCTGGGACGCCATGTCATCCGGACCAAAGAGGACAAGGACAACCCAAGTTGTTATCAACGCTCAGTTCAGAAGCCTGCTGCATGGGCAGCTTGCATGTCTGGAAAGGCACCATCAATGCAGAAAAATATATTCAGGTTCTAGAACAACATATGCTCCCATCCAGACGTCATCTCTTTCAGGGAAGACCCTGCATTTTTCAACAAGATAATGCCAGACCACATTCTGCATCAATCACAACATCATGGCTGCGTAGGAGAAGGATCCGGGTACTGAAATGGCCAGTCTTCAGTCCAGATCTTTCACCTTTAGAGAACATTTGGCGCATCATAAAGAGGAAGGTGCAACAAAGAAGGCCCAAGACGATTGAACAGTTAGAAGCCTGTATTAGACAAGAATGGGAGAGCATTCCTATTTCTAAACTTGAGAAACTGGTCTCCTCGGTCCCCAGACGTCTGTTGAGTGTTGTAAGAAGAAGGGGAGATGCCACACAGTGGTGAAAATGGCCTTGTCCCAACTTTTTGGGGATTTGTTGACACCATGAAATTCTGATTCAACATATTTTTCCCTTAAAATTGTATATTTTCTCAGTTTAAACTTTTGTTCCGTGATTTATGTTCTATACTGAATAAAATATTAGAAGTTGGCACCTCCACATCATTGCATTCAGTTTTCATTCACGATTTGTATAGTGTCCCAACTATTTTGGAATCCGGTTTGTACTATCAGTTTTAGATTGACAGTTCGCCTATGAGACTCAGCCTGGCCCTCATAGAAGGCCCTTGTAGAAGGCAGGCCCCAAGGCCTTTGTAAGGCCTCGGCTGCCATAGCAGGGATCAGTACCCTGTGATTGCATTATGGGGAGCCAATGGGGTGAGAGAAACAGCCCCCTCCCTCTGTAAACCCCTTAGATGTGGCAGTCAGCATTGATTGTGGCATCTAAGAGGTTAAAACGCCAGCATCTGAATCTTCACCAATGCCAGCAGATACAGCTATTAGTAACATCTGGTTGATTACCATGCCATACATGGACAGTGCTGGTTCCTAATTCTCTTTTGGCTGTGCCGTACATGTACAGTGCATGTTGTCTAGGGATTAAAGGTGAAGTTACACTTTAAAGACCATCTGTCAGATTTGCTGACATATCTGTTTAAGTAAATACATGTATTCCCCCTGAAACAAGTCTGGACCAAATTTTCTTTTAGCTCAGCATGGGTTGTAGTTTTTATTTGTAGAATTTTTAGTACATATGACTTTTGATTGTTTTTATTAAATTTTTGTGAGATGGATTAGCAAAAACATTAATTTACGATTTTCTGTTTTTGTTTTTATTTTTTACTTCCTTCACCGTGTGATACTTATATACTTTGGGCCTGATGAGGCAACACCTATTATGTGTAATGTTTTATTTTATTTTTTCATTTATTTTCTATTACAATTTTATTTTAAGTGTAACTACTATTTCACTACCAAAAATTAAATTCCTAAGATATGTGATGCTGAAGGGAAGCTATTCATGAAGCTTTATTTTTCAGTTAATTTTACCCAGAGCAGTGTGTAGCCTCTCACATCCAGCTAACCAGAGACAGACAAGACCAATAGAATGCAGATAACTTTCCCACTAACCCAGAGAAGTGTGTATCCTCTCACATACAGCTAACCAGGGAGAAAAAAAAGCCCTGCAATTACATGAAATCACTAAGCATTAGTTTTAATACTCTATCTGCTATTGTAACCTGTGCTGCTTTCCCTCTGATGCTTTTACTTTACTGATGTTATCTACAGTAACAGCATGATCCTTGTAATGTAAAGACCAGGTGAGCAGGTCAACGAAAGGCAAGTAACTTGGACTCCAGGAGCTTTGACATTATTGCCATCATACATACAGTTGGAGGAATATGTGGGTAATATTTTGTATCCAGGTCCCCCCTATACAATATTATTGCAGCCCGGTGTCCCTATACAATATTTTTGCAGCCAGTGCCTCCTAGACAATATTTCAGCAGCCAGTAACCATACTCCACCCCCCTGCAGGCTTAAAAAAAAAAAAAAAAAATAATATATATATATATATATATAAAATATATATATATATATATATATATATATATATATATATATATATATATAGTAAGCCTGCGGAGGGGGGGTGAGGTGGCGTACGGTTATGGACACTCACGGAGGCACGGATGGCATAAAGTTCACGTCACTTTTATTAGGGTCCAGTTTCATGAGGTTTAAATCAACACATGCTTTCTTTAGTGGAACCCAGGATTTTCCAGTATTTCAGTAACAAATCACAAAATCAAAAGCCTTCCCGTCTGGGACTAACTAATAACATAAAGATAACCTTGTTCCATATCAACACATATACATATAGATAAATATAATGCGGAGCTCACGCATGTATCTATATAACTGGAGTACTCCAATAAATGTGACCTCTTTGCTTTTGAATTTAATCAATTTTATCCTATCTGCAAAAAATTCTATAGCTCCAAACAATCGTATAATTTTATGCGATTTTACCGGTAGTTGGAACCTAGATGGTTCAAAGGAATGTCCTTGTTGCGATTTTGCCAAATGGAAAATTTTGTGCTCAAACAGCGCTTGCAGAAGGTGAATGCCTTGCTTTCGGCCCGTGCTTGTTCACTGCCACCTCATTCACAGTGATCCCTCGTGTCGGTCTGCATGGCATCCCACGTGGTAAACCTTGGAAAGGATTTGCTAATCAAGATTAAATACGCAATTCACTCTTGTGTGATGTAGGCCGTATGGCAGAGTCCGATTGGTATAATCGATGTACCGGAAGAAGATAAAGCAAAGTTCGATTATTGTAAAGTTCAATTCAATATAGCAGAATCAATACAATTCCTTGATGTAGCAATTCCATAAAATAATCGCAAAGTCCTTTTTGCATTATTTAGGAGACACGCACAGAAAGCTGGTAACATAATGGGTTGCTCTTCCCCATTTACCTCTTGGGACAGCACTCCTAATAACTGAGTCCAAAAGCATCCGCCTGAACCAGAAACTCTCTTGTAATGTCCGGGTCACCAGTACCGACATTTTGGCTTGGGGGGACCACTTTATCATTACAGACTTTCCGCCCTTATTAGGTCTCTTAGGGGGCTGCAATGGATGCAACATTTTTACAAACCTCCGGTAGTATCCGGTGATGCCTAAGAATGCCCTGACCTGTTTCTTTGTCAGAGGTCGGGCCATTTTTGAATGACTTCCACCTTATTCAATTGGGGCTCAATCAATCCCCGACCAATAATGTATCCTAGGTACCTGGCTTCCTCTAATCCTAAGGCACATTTCTCGGGGTTGATGGTTAGCCCTACGTCACGTATAGAGTCCGAACTTTTGCACCTTTTTAAGTGACTCTGCCAATCCGCGCTATAAATGACACATCGTCCAGATATGCTGCCGCGTATCATCGATGTGGTCGCAGGATTCTATCCATCAATCTCCGGAAAGTAGCTGGAGCCCTATGTAACCCAAACGGCATTACCACATACTGAAATAAACCCTCTGAGGTAAGGAATGCTGTTTTCTCTTTTGCTTCTGGAGTTAAAGGGATCTGCCAATAACCTTTGGTAAGGTCTAAGGTTGTAATGAATCTAGCCCTACCTAGACTTTCAATTAGTTCGTCAATTTTGAAATCTCGTTACGTTTCCTAAAGTCATTACAAAACATCCAGGTCTCATTGGGTTTTGGGATTAAGACAATAGGACTGGCCCACTCACTCCTAGACTCTTATCACTCGCAACTCCAACATTCTCTTTACTTCCTCTGACGCAGCCTTCCTACGGGCTTCCGGCATACGGTAAGGTTTTAAGTTTACGACATTTCTGGGTTTAGTGATAATCTGATGGCTAATCAGATGGGTTTGTCCTGGAAGGTCAGAAAATTGCGTTGCAAAAACTCTTTGCCTCTTGTTGTTGTTTCCCTGACAAGGTCTCACCCATTTTCACAGGGGGAATGGGGTGGGATTCCTTCTCTTTTTTTTGGAGCTTCTGCCATTAGGGATCTCCCTATATTTCCAGGGTTTAAGAAGGTTGACATGATACACCTGGAAAGGCTTTCTTTTCCCCAGCTAATGTATCTTATAGTTAGCATTACTTATTTTTTCTACTACTTCATATGGGCCTTGGCATTTGGTGAGAAACCTACTTTCCACAGTGGGAAATAATACAAGGACCCTCTCCCCAGGGTTGAAACTCCTGATCCTTGTCAGAGCGATTATACACCCTACTTTGTGAAGCTTGGGCCTTCTGTAAATGCTCTTTCACTAAGGGCATTATAGTTTTAATACTGTTCTTGCATATGGGTTATATGTTCAATAACGCTTTTGAAGGGGGTAGTCTCGGTTTCCCAGGTTTCTTTGGCTATGTCAAGAAGTCCTCGAGGGTGTCGGCCATAAACTAATTCAAATGGGGAAAACCCTGTGGAGACTTGGGGTACCTCCCAGATTGCGAACATGAGGTAGGGTAGTAGGCAATCCCAATCTCGGCTATCCCTCTCTACTGCTTTTTTCAACATCTGTTTTAACGTCTTGTTAAATCTTTCGACTAAGCCATCAGTCTGTGGGTGATACGCCGAAGTGCGAAATTTAGTAATTTTGAATAGCCTGCACAGATCCTTCATAACTCCAGACATAAAGGGAGTTCCCCGAACAGTAAGGACCTCCTTGGGGACTCCAGTTTTAGAGGCAGTGTTTCTTAGGGGGACAGCTTCAGGATAACGAGTGGCATAGTCAACAATGACTAAAATATATTGATGTCCCCTAGCGGATTTTATTACCGGCCCCACGAAATCTATAGCGACTCTCTCGAACAAAATTTCAATAATCGGTAGTGGTACCAGGGGACTCCGGAAATCAAACACTGGTGCACTCAATTGGCACACGGGGCAGGAGTCCCAGTAATCTTTTACTTCTCGATAGAGCCCAGGCCCAAGGATTCTTTCCTGGGTTTTTTCCATCCCCAAATGCCCCACCATAGCATGACTGTGAGCTAGGTCTAAGACTATGCGCTGGTAGGATCGAGGCACCAAGAGCTGTTCAACAACCTCTCCATTTCTCGGGGTAACTCAGTAAAAGAGATTATTATTCACAGAAAAATGGGAAAAATTGTCAATCAGCCTCTGGTTCCTGAGGTTCCCACCCTTCTCGGGCACGTACAAGGGTGGGATCCCTTAATTGTGCAGTGCCAAAATTTTCACTAGATACTATTAAGTTAGACAATACTGGAACAGAGGAGGAGGCTTCCTCTTCCCCTGTCAGTACCTGTAAAGGAAAACTATTCTCCTCAGACCCCTCTGGCAACGTTTCAGGCTCAACAATTCGCTTAACCTCCGACAATTCCTCTACGAAAGACTGCTCTGCAGTTCTAAGGGGTTGGTCCCTCCTCCACAACTGCCAGAAGTAGGGAAAGGATGGCATTATGCATGAGGTTTTCCACCACACCTACATTATGGTCAATACAGCTAGAGGCAGTTTTGAAAGTTACCTGGGCCACGGGATATGCCTTAATATCCCTGTGGCTACACAGCACACTCAGGAATTATCCCTGGACCTTGTCTCTGGTTACGTAAGATGCATGCACTAAAGTCTCGAGACTTCCTGAGTCTAGTAATGCAGTTGCGGGTTAATTATTCAACAGTACGCTGCAGAACTGAGGTTCAATTTCTACCTCCGGGGAAGCCACACAGACCGGTTCAGCAAACAAGGACATCCGCTGGCCGGCCTCCCACTGGTTCGGAAGTGAGGGGACAAGTAGCGACCACATGCCCAACTTCCCGACACCTCCTACATTGGGGAGGTCCTAGTTTTGGAGAGGCAAATCGGGGAACGCTTGGGGCAAATCGCTGGGGACTCTCCAGTGCAATTTTTTCCAGTTTCCCCAGTTGGGGACTGTATTCTAGCCATGGTAGATTTGGGACAGGTCACTCCTGGAAGGAGCACAGGGGAAGATGTTATCCCGAAGATAATCCTCCGTGGTGAGATACCTGTCAACCAGGTTCACTAGCTCATCCAGGTCTTTGGGACCTCCCTGCTCCACTCAGCGATGTAATGTCCTAGGTAACGTAGTCTTAAATCAATCCATTACGACTCGTTCAGTTATTTGGGCCACTGTGCTTGTCTCTGGTTCCAGCCACTTTTTTGTGAGGTGAACCAGGTCAAACATTTGGGACCGAGTAGGTTTGGTTACATCAAAGCGCCAGGTATGCATGCGCTGGGCCCGGACAGCAGGTGCCGGGATTTCCGCTCATAGCTTAGTATAGTCCTGGACCTCCTGTTGGCCAAGGTCTTGGTACGTCTTCTGGGGCTCCCCTGATAGGAAATGTGCCAAGATATCGACCAAATCGGCCACCGGAAGGTGTTCCCGCTCTGCTGTGCAATCATAGATAGTTAAAAATGTCTCAATATCGTCCTCCGGGGTTAACCTCTGTAGTGACTGTTGCACAATTTTCCTGGGATTCCAGGGAGATGTTGGGATTGTCTGGAAAGCCACCAGCAGGGCTTTTGTAAGGGCAGCCATTTGTTCTGACAAAAGGCGGTTCATCTCCTGTTGGCGCAGGTTTGCTTCCATATTAGCGCTTGATTCCTTCAGGCAGATAGCAGGCTTTACCTACAACATCCACTGGAGCAAAAAGTTATTGCTGAGAACAAACGAAGAGGAAAAAAAATATATATATATTTTTGTGCCGTTGCCCTTAGCAACCATATGCACGCATCCTCCACTAATTGTAAGCCTACGGGGGGTGGCGTACAGTTACGGACACTCAGAGGCATGGATGGCATAATGTTTTTACTTTTATTAGGGTCCAGTTTCATGAGGTTTAAATCAACACATGCTATCTTTAGTGAAAGCCAGGATTTTCCAGTATTTCAGTAACAAATCACAAAAACAAAAGCCTTCTTGTCTGGGACTAACTAATAACATAAAGAGTTTGTCTCACCTAGGCTACAGCTGTTAGGCTGACGTTCCCACGGCATGTAGTTTGCTCACTAGTCCTCAGTAGTCATAGCACCATGTGCTTTCCTTGCAGGCCCCCTCCTAAGTGAGCTACAGAACCCTTTATATAGCAACCAAACAGGTTAACTGCCTTCAGGTGTTTCAGGGCACACCAACAAGCTGGCCTGGAAGGGAGGGAACGGTTGCACCTACTACCAACCTTAACAACTGTTCCGCATAATCAAGGCCCCAGGTATTTTCAGAAAAAATCCTACCTAAACAACTAAGTTTGTTCAGGCCACAGCACTTCCTGGATTACACTTACTTCACCCAGGTGAGAAATCTGTGTGAAATATACCTTCCTTCTACCAGTATTCCATCTGCATGACCACAATATAATATATTAGACTATATTTCTGCAACCAGGTGCCCCCTATATAATATTTGTGCAGCCAAGTGCCCCATTACAATAATTTTACAGCCAGGTGCCCCAATACAGTAGTTTTGCAGCCAGGTGCCCTCATACAATGATTTTGTAGCAAGGTGCCCCCATACAATGATTTTGCAGCCAGGTGCCCCCATACAATAGTTTTGAAGCCAGGTTCCCCGTAATACTTAAGTTACACAGCCAAATACTCACCTAGCTCCTCATGATCCCAGCTCCAACATAGTTCTTTCCTCCAGCCGTGCAATGTACACTGGAACATCTCGCTGCTGTGAAGGAAGAAAAGCGCACCCCTGATTCCTTCCAGCAGCGCAATGTACACTTACACATCGTGCTGCCGGAGGGAATCGGCACTGCTTGTCTTCCTTCACAACAGCGCGATGTGTCAATGTAGATCGTGCCGCTGGATGGAATCAGCAGTGCGTTTGTCTTACAGACTACATGCTGACTGGCAGAAGAGGTGGCACAAAGGTAGCTGGAGCTAAAGGGAAGGCATAATAAAAATACTTATTTCCTTGGGCAATACCTGTGTAAAATTAGGTATTATGGGGAAGGCATCACAGACTCCTTGCAGGCATGAAGGCTGGGAGTAGGCCGTGTCCTACAACACTGTGAACGCGCACTCAGGGCTGTGCTTCTCCTTCCAGTGCTAATCCATCTCATGTTTATAAGATAGAGAAGACGGCCTGCACATGACAATGCTGTGGGAAGATGATTGCAGAATGGCAAAGTGGCACACAATTGTGGGAGTTTTTAAGAGGTCAAACAGAAAATAATTAAATTTGAAAACACAAATGCACATATACTGTAGGGTATACTATACCATTACAGTATAACAAAAGGAAACGGCAGTTACACTTTTATTTCATTTTTTAGCATTAGCATTTGTAAAGCAATACCTTGATTTTTTTTTAAATTAATTTATTCTCTTAATTATTAATTTTTTGCCCCACAGTGGTATTACTTATATAACGCAAGAGCCTGGCTGCCTTTAGACAGCTACTCACTTGCTTTACCCTACACAAGATGCTACACTTAGACTAGGCTGCAGTAAAAAGTCAGCAGCCAAGCTCAAGTTCTCTAAGAGCTTAATAATAATAATAATAATAATAATAGTATTTTAATATTCACACTATGTTAAAGGTTAACTGTCATGTTTTCATAAAAAAATATTTAGCATATGTTACTGCTGCAGCAGCATTATGCATAAAGCAGTCTTTAGTTTCTTCACATACCACTGTTTTTCTTGAGTTTTTCCCTTTGTTATGGCTGTTTAAACATTTACAATATGAATACCTTCTCAATATGGCTCCTCTGCCAGTTCTCTGAGGCCAAAACTGCTTTCCAGCCAATAAGATTGGATTACTGAGAGGCACGCCTCCTCACTTTGAAGCCTAATACAGACATGCAGTGTGAAGGACCGCAACTCCGTCTTCCTGTCTTCTTAGCTGGAGACAGACAAGCAGCTGTTTTTTAAGAGAGCAGTAGAAAGGGACAGGAGACATTAATGAAAGCTGTTATTATAAGGTAATTACAGCTCTTTTGACAATAATTGACAGACTAACCCAGGTATACATGCCTAGCTGTAATTAACTAGCAAATAAATAAAAATGACAGTCATCCTTTAATGTCTTCTACATAAATGGACATTTTTACTTTGAAGCATAAACACAGTAGAGCTGCCAGTGAGGCTCCTCTCTTCTTGTTATGTCCAAGTAGCATTTTACTGAACTTATTATGTGACAATGACAAAAGATATTCACCTTCTCTTTGCTTGTGTCATGCACTCTTGATATGATGTCTTCTCATTTGTAATATATATTTCCAATTGTGACCTGTATTTTGACCCAAGTCTTTAAATCTTCCACCTTTTCACTCAAATGTATTCTTGTTAACAAAGGCAACTGAAATCTCATTAACTACAAAGAAATATATAGATGAGTCAATTTTAGAATGTGAAAATAAGAAAAAGAAATACATCTCTACAAATCAGCAGGGACAGAAACATCTAAAACTAGGAGATACCAAAAGAGAACTTTTGTGTATTATAACAATTCTGTGATTTTATTGCATGCTGGTTTATTGACAATAGTTTTTTGTTAGATCATTTTTATGCCAAACAGGGCTCTATTTTTTTAACCATCTTTAACATGGCTCCATACAACCACTGGGTGGTAAAGAACTATATTCCATAGACTAACAGTTCATACACATACCTTCAATTTCATGATGTGATAAAAAGTTTTCTTCCATATGAATCTCTCAGAAATACAACAGTGAGTTGTATTTAATATGCTATATTATGCTGTTATTCTACCCTAACACACAAAATGCTATAGTTCCACCATGTGGAGTTGTAGGGATTCTGGGTGCCTTCATATAGGAAAAAAAATCACAGAAAAAAAAGATAATAATGCTCTGCACTATGCACATATAGTGTGCTGCACCTAGTCACCTCTATGTGCACCCAGCAACCAACGAGAGGAGGAGCAAGCGCACCTATATGTACCACCTAATCAAGGCGGTCTGTATAATAGGTTGCTGGATGCACATAAAGGTGACTAGGAGCAGCACACTTTATGTGCAGAGTCTGCTCTAGTGAACATAGATGCCCAAAGGCATAGGAAGGTTTAGCGTAGGACCTGCATGACTTGAGACCACCTTGGCGGGGGTAGGTGGGCACAGATGTGTTTTGATCAAAATATATTGGCTAAGAGTCTCAGATTTTATTACATCAGAGTGGGGGCGTAGTCCATATATAATGCTTGCATCTATTTTGTTAGTGCATTATTATCTGTTTCTCTGTGATTTTTTTCATAAATGTAGCACGGGACATCCGCACATTTATTTATCATATCGTGCAGGAATGTTTTTATCTTAGTTTTCTTCTTTTCTGTGATTTTTGTTTATTATGTAGTATATATACTAAGGGAGTGGCACCTTCAAATGTGAATGTGCTCTTATTTTATCTTGGGAGTAGCATTCCTGTGCACTTTTTCCCTTCCTATTAAACCACCTTGATTAGGTGGTACTTATAGGTGTGTTTACTCCTTCTATCCTTGGTTGCTGGATGCACATAGAGGTAACTAGGAGCAGCGTACTATATGTGCAGAGTCTGCACTCCTGAACATAGATGCCCAAAGGCATAGGTAGTAGTGTTTATCGAGCACATTAGAGCTCTTGGGCTCAGGCCAAATACATCAGGATGCTCGGGTGCTCTACCGAGCATCCAAGTATAATGGAAGTCAATGGGAGAACCCGAGCATTAAACCAGGCAACCACTGCTCTGAAGAGGGGAGGATGCCTGGTTCATAGTAAAAGGTCAGAAATTGATGGAAACACCACCAAAATGGATTCGGGAACAGCATGGGGAGGATGTCTGGATGCATCTTGGACTCCCAGGTCGCTGCTGGGAAAGATGTTGTCTGAGTAGTACACCACTTTTACAGACTGACAATAACACGCACAAAACCAAAGATAAAATCGATTTTAGAGAAAAGAATTGTTAGGAAACATACTTTCCTATATATTTACTTGTATATAAAGTGCAAATGCTGCCAAAAATGACAATGAAGAGGCACTCTGATACAACCTGTATATCACATAAAGGAGGGTGTCATTCACATTGTGGTACAATTGTTCAGGTAGTGGAACTCGTACACTCATAAAGCCTATGCACTAAGTGAAAGGGCTGCCAAAAATTACAAGGATCCTGCACTATAATACACCCTTTGTTACACATAAAGGAGGGCATCGTACACAGCCTTGAAAAAATATGATTGATGGCCTGTTGGTGACCCTCAAAAACATTTGGAGCAAGGGCCTGCTGATCTGATCATCTAAAACATTATGGGTGAGGGCCTGCTGCAGCTCTGGTGACTCTAGATACCCTGGGCCTGATCGCACGTCCCCGAGACGGCAATGATCCATTCAGATGTCTGCCCTATCAACTTTCAGATTGGAGGGGGGGAGGACCGCTCCATCCTGTCATTGGACTGCCGCTAAGGCGTTCGATCGGGTGGAGTGGTCCTTCCTCTGGCGTGTTATGCATAGGATGAATCTGGGCCAGGAATTTATTGGATGGGTCAAATTGCTATATAGTGAAGCAACAGCCAGAATTAAGGTTAACGGGGTGCTCACCCCTGCCGTTTCCCTAAAGCGGGGGACACGTCAGGGGTGCCCCCTCTCTCCACTCCTCTTTTCAATTTTTATGGAACCCTTCGCCTGCAGGATACGGGCTGAACCCTGTATAGTGGGCTTTGGGGGGAGAGGGACGGATGACAAGATCTGTCTATATGCAGATGACGTACTACTCTATCTGAACGATGGATGGAGAAGCGTCCCTGATGCTATGCGGATAACAGAGGAATTCGGCAGAATTGCCGGGTACGAGATAAACTGGGCAAAGTCTGTACTCTTCCCCCTGAATCGGATGCCTCCCCTGAACGACCTCAGGGTCAGAATTATTGCCCCAACAGATCATTTAGACTACCTTGGGATAAAAATTAGCAATACCATTAGGGATTATAATAAGCTAAACATTACCCCTTTAGTTGGGAAGATAAAAGAAAAAATAAGGGTTTGGCAGAAACTCCCGCTCTCGCAGATTAACAGGATTGCGCTGATTAAAATGGTTCTGTTGCCTTGGATATTGTACACGGTTAGCTCTTGTCCTGCTTGGATTGAGGATAGTGTTTTCAATTTGATTGATCGCTTGATAAATGACCTGATATGGGGCAGAAAAAGGGTCCTGCATTAAATTACAATATTTGCGAATAGGCGGCAAGTAATGGAGGCCTAGGCCTACCCCATTTTCAAATCTATTATTTGTGTGCACAACTACAATAGTGCGTTAACACTGGGGACGGAGCACTACTATCCCATATTTTAGGGCAACGTCAACAGCATATAAATAATATATTCAGTATACTGGAAACCGGGCTTCTCCAGCGCGCAGATTATTCCTGCCCCATCGGGGCCGCGCTACAGAAGTCCTGGAATAAAATCAAGGTACTGATTCAGGCTCCTCAAATTCTGGATTTCTCCCCGCTATGGGATAACCCTGTGCTAACAGAATTCTTGACACTTAACGAAAATGAGTATTGGACTCGAAGAGGTATCACATTAGTTTCACACATATACACGAAAGGGAAAATTAAACCAATAAGGGAACTGATTCAACAGACACCAATAACTGCATTAGAACACTATAGATACTGCCAACTACAACACGCATTAGCATGCACGCTTAAAAAAACACCTTTGATAATAGCCACTCAGAGGTTTTTATTATTTTGCTATAACATAGTAGGGAACAAAGTTAAGATTTCACTAATATATAGGAAATTCATTGAGGAACTAAGCACTGTCACTAAATTTAAAAGTGTAGACAAATGGAAGATGGATATTGGGGAATGTAACCCTTCACAATGGCAGGAAATATACCAAAACATCAAGAAGGCTTCCCTTTCACGACAACACCGATTGATACAATTTAAAATAATACACCGCTTATATGTTACCCCGAGTCTCTTATCCAAAATGTATAGTAACAAGGGTCAAGAATTTAGCTGTCTGAAATGCTCCCTCGTAGCCGCAGGGTTTGTACATATGCTGTGGGATTGCCCCGCTATTAAGACTTTTTGGGGCAGCATACTTCAGACAATGGCGGTACACAGTAGGAATAGCGCCCCCTTAACTATCCAAGTAGCTGTGCTTGGACTTTTCCCCCCCGAGTATAAAAAAAGAACTACCAAAAACGAACAGGCGTACTGGCTGAAGGGATTTCTATTGGCCAAGGTGATAATCTTGAGACAGTGGGTGAAAGATAGATCACCAACAATAAATGAATGGCAAAGTTTAATGACGAGAATAACAGACTTTGAGGGCATGAAAGGACGCGGGGTGAGCTATGCCACAGAAATTGGCATATAGAGAGGGGAAATTGCGAGAAGAAACATCCTGATTGGAACTGATGACCACCCACTGCTGTGGCTACGGCCTAATTATAACCTAAACAAACTACTATGCACCCTTAAATAACAAATACTACCAGCACAGTCCACAATAAGCGGATCTGATATTATAAAAGCTTTGAGAAATATCCAAGAGAGGGGTAAGAGCGCCCTATCGCCCCTCGCGGCGGCCGCACCAGGCCAGGTGTGATGGGTGGGGGGACCATGGGGGGGGGGATGGGTTTTTGGGTTTTGATATTTATGTCAGAGAATTGATATTAAGCTGGGGTAACCCTGGATATAGATGTTTTTCTATACATGTATGCTTTTTGATACGGAAGTGACACACTGTTTTAAATGTATTTGTCATACGTGCTTACTCTCTGTGACCAGATATCCATTTTATATTGTTCCTATTTAAGAAAAAAATAATAAAGATACTAAAACTGAAAAAAAAAAACTTTCAATGTTATTTTCAGCGCCAACCATGTTGACCACGGGTAATGGGGAATCAGGGTTTGATTCCGGAGAGGAAGCCTGAGAAACTACTACGACTACCACTTCCAAGCAAGGCAGCATGCGCGCAACTTACCTATTAGGTATAATTAGGTGAGGGCCTGCAGCTGAGCTGACCCTCTCAAAGATTGTAGGTGAGGGCCTGCTGGTGATATGACTCTCTAAAAGATTGTAGGTGAGGGCCTGCAGGTGAGCTGACCATGTAAAAGATTGTAGGTGAGGGCCTGCTGGTGAGCTGACCCTCAAAAAAATTATATGCAAGGGCCTGCAGGTGATTTGACCCTCTAAAGAATTATATACTAGGGCCTGCTGCTGAGATGATCCTCTAAAACATTACGGTTGAGGACCTGCTGCTGAGCTGACCATTTAAAAAATTATAGGAGAGTTGCTGCTAAGCTAACCGGGTCGCCTGAATACTTCAGCTAGGAATAATGGAATGCTGGTTTTCAGAACTGGGTCATGATTAAGAGGGACAGCATCTGTATTGTGCCGCTAGATGTGAAATTCTTGGAACCGCACAAGACGAACCAAAGCGAAAGCATTTGCCAAGAATGTTTTTATTAATCAAAAACGAAAGTCGGAGATTCTAAGACGATCAGATACTGTCGTAGTTCCGACCATAAAATGATGACGACCGGTAATCCGGCTGCGTTATTCCCATGACCCGCCGAACAGCTTCCGGGAAACCAATGTCTTTGGGTTCTGGGGAAAGTATGGTTGCAAAGCTGAAACTTAAAGGAATTGATGGAGGGCACCACCAGGAGTGGAGCCTGTGGCTTACTTTGACTCATCACTGGAAACCTCACCCGGCCCGGACATGGAAAGGATTGACAGATTGATAGCTCTTTCTAGATTCTGTGGGTGGTGGTGCATGGATGTTCTTAGTTGGGGGAGCAATTTGTCTGGTTAATTCCTATAACGAACGAGACTCCTCTGTGATAACTAGTTACGTGACCCCAGGCGGTAAGGATTGTGTTGACCAGACTCTTGGATAGTGAGACTGGACTTGTAGATGAAGTCCTGCTAGTGAGCTGACCCTGTAAAAAATTATATGCAAGGGCCTGCAGGTGAGCTAACCCTGTAAAACATTATATGCGTGGTGCTGCGGGTGAGCTGACCCTGTAAAAGATTGTAGGTGAGGGCCTGCTGGTAAACTGACCCTGTAAAAGATTTTCATTGCGAGCCTGCTGGTGAGCTGATCCTGTAAAACATTATATGCGAGGGCCTGCTGGTGAGCTGACCCTGTAAAACATTATATGCGAGGGCCTGCTGGTGAGCTGACCCTGTAAAACATTGTAGGTGAGGGCCTGCTGGTGAGCTGACCCTGTAAAACATTGTAGGTGAGGGCATGCTGGTGAGCTGACCCTCTAAAAAATTATATGCGAGGGCCTGTAGCTGAGCTGACCCTGTAAAACATTATATGCGAAGGGCATATATGCAAGGGCATTAGATGCAACGATTAAGCATGTTGATATGATGGAGGAGGAGGAGAAAATGAAAATTCAACCATATACCCTTGTTTGTGGTGGAAGGGGTGCATGGGAATACAGTGTATTCAGTACATTATAAACAACACATTAAAAGTGCCTTTATGTTCATCAGCTTTCCTCTGGTAGAGTCGATAGGTCATGGTCAATCCAGGCCTTGTTCATTTTTATAAGAGTCAACCTGTCAGCATTTTCAGTTGACAGGCGTATACGCTTATCTGTTATAATGCCACCAGCAGCACTAAATACCCACTCAGACAAAACGCTGGCGACAGGGCAGGCCAGCGCCTCCAAGGCGTAGAGCGCCAGTTTGGGCCACATGTCCAGCTTGGAGACCTAATAGTTGTAAGGCACTGAGGGATTATTGAGGACGCGATGTACTCCTTCACCATCTTGCAAAATTTTTCCCTCCTTGCGACACTATGCCACGCATCAGGGTGAGGGTGCTGGCGGGGTGCCATGAAACCTTCCCAGGCTTTGGAGAGTGTTGCCCTGCCTCTGTTGGAATTGCTGTGTGTTCCCCTTGTCTCCCCTCCTCGGTTGGCCAAGGAACTACAGACTCTGCCGCCAGCGTTGTCAGATGGAAATTTTTGGAGCAATTTTTCGACAAAGATCTTCTGGTATTGCACAGTTTTGCTCGTCCTCTCCACCACAGGAATGAGCGATGGGAAGTTCTCTTTGTAGCAGGGGTCGAGAAGGGTGAACAAGCATTAATTCGTGTTGTCTAAAATGCGTATAACGCCCAGGTTGCTGGAAAGGCAGCCTAACATGAAGTCAGCAATGTGTGCCAGAGTACCAACAGGCAAGACTTTGCTATCGTCATCAGAAGGATCACTCTCAATCTTCTCATCCTCTTCCTCCTCTTCTGCCCACCCACGCTGAACAGATGGAATTAAACTTCCATGGGTTCTACCCTCTGTAGCGGAGGCAACCGTCTCCTGCTCCTCCTCCTCTCGTCCAATTCGCGCTGAGAAGACGAACTAAGGGTGGTCTGGCTATCACCCTGTGTAATGTCTTCCCCCATTTCCACCTCTTCCACATGCAAAGCGTCATCCTTAATTGTGAGCAGCGAGCATTTGAGTAGACACAGAAGTGGCATGGTTACGCTGATAATATAAACAAAATGGTCCCGCTCACCCACCAATGTCCATGCACGGAACGAGTCAAGGTCGGCTCTTCTCACATATGAAGGAATAAATGGGGTTCCAGCACCGGATAATATCTTTCGTAGCTTGTCTTTATTTGACGTTCATAATTATAGAAAACAAACAGATATCACCTTCCACCACCTAAGGTCAGGTTTACCGTACATATTTCGAACTTTCAAGTTCTTTGTCATAACCTCAAAGTGCAACTAGCTCTGTTTTTTTTTTTTTAAATGTCTCCTCCTACCATGGTCAGGTGAATCAACTGAATCAATTGAGTGATCAGGGGAGGAGGAAAGAAAGAAAAAACATCACAAAAGAAACCCAGGCTAAGCAATCCAGCTCCACCATAGATAAGACTGGTTATATATCAAATGCAATTATAAAAGCATATACTTATTAGACAAAACATATATATCTAAAGGTCCTAATTCCTAATATACCTAAATCCATATTATATATAGGACCAGACTAAATCGCATAAACAAAACACAATGTGCATTAAGCAGATTATACCCTAGTAAGGAACTGTTAAAATCACTAATTACAAATCACAATGGGGGTTATACACAAACTCACCCCATATTACCCCGGCCACATAAAACTAAATCCAGCAACAGGGGCCTATAAATCTAGCGTTTTTTTTAATAAAAGTGCATTATTTCCTTCTTTAGGTTTAGTCCAGCAGGAAATCTGGTATTTAACCTAAAGATCCAATAAGCTTCCTATAACAGGATTTTCTTCTTCAGGTCACCTCCTCTCTGGGGTAATCATACTTTTTCAAAAGCAAATGTATGTAGACTACTTGTATTTTGGTTGTGTTTGATTATAAAATGGTTTGCTGCGTTTGATATACCAGTAGCTGAGGGGTTAACAATATAATTTAAGTGCTCACAGAATCTGGTTTTAAATTGTCTACTGGTGCTTCCCACATACATAAGATCACAAATAGAGCAAATTATAATATAAATAACACCCAACGTATTACAGTTAATATGAGTTTAAATCAAGTGAATATCTGTATGAGAACAACTCTCAAATTTGGTTGTTTGCGTCAAAAAGTTACACGTTTTACAGGGGTGTCCCCCACATTTAGTAAATCCTTTGTTTTAGACAATTTTGTTGGGGTTTTATGGAAATATGCATAAACATTAATGGTGATAAAGTATTAGCTAACGTATTGAATCTCCTAGGAACAATCTGGCACCCATTTTTTTTAAGTATCATACAGAATTTTGTCATCATATAATATGGATAGGCATCTTCTGATTATTTGCTGTATCTCGGAGAATTGCCTGCCTTATGTCAGGACTAATGTTGGTTTATTTATTTTCCCCATAATATTGTTTTTATTATATACCTTGTTTTATTTTTTATTTTTAATATCCTGTGTGATACAGGGGTATACAGTCTTGAACAGTAAATCTTTTCAATTTTTTTACTTGCTATGTTGTAACCCCTAGTGAGCATCCAATCAGGATAGCCCCTTGCCTTCAGGCAACTCCAGATGGTTTTACACTGGCGAGAGAACTCCACGTCGGTGCTGCAATTTCTTTTTTACCCGTGTGAACTAGCCTATAGGTATAGCCTTAGTTGTATATACAGGATGATGACTGTTCGCCTTTAAAAGGTGTTGCCCAAGGTATCTTTGCGGTATGTTTCTGTGCTGACAATCAGATCAGATACTCCTGTCAATTTAAGGTCCAAAAAATGAATGGTCCTTAGATCCATATGATGTGTAAATCTGAGATTAGATGGATTGTTTTTGATATAGTTCACAAAGTCCGGTATGGCAGACACATCAGAGCCCCAAATAATGAGCAAATCATTGATGTATCTGCCATACCATGATGCCATGATGCGAACAGTCATCATCCTGTGTATACAACTAAGGCTATACCGATAGGCGAGTTCACACGGGCAAGAAGAAATTGCAGTACCGACGTAGCGTCGGTAAAACCTGAAGGCAAGGGGCTATCCTGATAGGATGCTCACTATGGGTTACAACATAGCAAGTAAAAAATGTAGAAGAGAAGAGATTTACTGTTCAAGACTGTATACCCCCGTATCACACAGCATCACAACATTAGTCCTGACATACAGCAGGCAATTTTCCGAGATACAGCAAATAATCAGAAAATGCCGACCCATATTATATGATGACAAAATTCTGTATGATACTTTAAAAAATGGGTGCCATACTGTTCCTAGGAAATCCAAGATGTTAGCTAATACTTTATCACCATCAATGTTTATACATACAACTTTGTGACACAAACAACCAAATTTGAGAATTCTACTCATACAGATATTCACTTGATTCAAACTCATATTAAGGCCTCATGCACACGACCGTTGTTTGTTTCTGCATCCGTTCCGCCGATTTTAGCATTTCTGATGCGGACCCATTTATTTCTATGGAGCCGTTGAAAATGCGGATAGTCCACTATTTGTTATCCGCGTCCATGGTCCGTGGTTCCAGTCCATCACAAAAATATAACCTGTCGTAGTCTTGTCCGCGAAAAACGGTTTGCGGACCTATTCAAGCAAAAAATGCGGATGCACAACCGTATGTCATCCGCGGCCATTTTTGTAGAATCAGTTGCCTGGCAACCTGTCTGCCAGACCTTGTGGCAATAAAATAAAAATAAAAAACAACTGGAAGTTGAAGGTCACAGGTTTTGCAGATTGCTGATTGCTAGGCACCTGAGGTAAAAATTTGGAGTTTGGTGTGGTAGTCTGCCCGAACTATGGGACAGCCGGACAAATGCCTACCAGGACAGAGTTCGGAAGGAGGTGACATGGGAGCAAGTTGCCCATTGCATGAGGCTGGCCGAATGGGAAAAAGCAATTGGCAGAGGCCGGGCAGATTTAGATAAGTTCCAGCAATGTCGTTGTACTGTCCTGGCCCTGTGTTGTCACAAATGATGTAGCTATTAATTCCATGAGGTCATAATACTGTATATTTTGTGGCCCGGCTTAATTTTGTATTGGCCTGTACATGGTACATGCACTTTATACCATACCCCATTGTGATGAAAGCACCTTTGTCACTGGGAGTTGGAGAGGCCTGCTTGCCAGCCTCTTGCCCTGTGACTATGGCCCCTGGACACTATTTGGGCATATTGGATTTCAAAGGCTCTGTTTCTGCCCCGTGGACTTTTTACTGGAACTATTTGGGGCATGTGACCATGTGCACGGTGGGGCAAAAATAAGACTTCCAGGAAATTCCTGAACCTCTGAACCAATCTGGGTGATTTTTGGATAGGTCGTTAACCCAGATCGAGGCTATCAGGGGATGTAACTTTTATGGGGATATGTGGTGTTTTGGGGTGTTTTCTGTGGTTGGGAAAATGTGTATTTTTTGTCTGTGAGTCATTAAGTCCATTGTGTTTGTTAACAATATCACAGGCAGAGGCCATTGTGTTGTTAATTGCATCACAGACAATGCCTATTCTGTTATTGATTGCGTCACAGGCAATGCCATTGTGTTTGTTAAATATGTCACAGGCAATGCCATAGTGTTGTTAATTGCATCACAGGCAATGCCTATTCTGTTATTGATTGTTTGTTGAATGTATAGTTTTTGTGTTTAAACTGTAAAACTGTAAATTATTGGCTGCTATGTTTTGTCCTCAGTTCCCAACCAGGTCCACGGGGGTGGTACCCTTGTTGGAAAATGTGTATAAAAGTCAATACTTGTGTGGTCAATAAAGAGTTCCTGTTTTGCCTTCAACATAGAGCCTCGTCTCATGTGTGTGGGGATTGCTATACACTGTATACTCCCCTGGCTATAACCCCTAGCTCTTGTAAGGGCTGTTCCTGTTCCTTGTTTCTGTGGTAGTTACGGTGTTGAGCGGAGTGCTTGGAGCCCTCGGGAAGCACTAGGAGCATCCATCAACGGAGGTACCCAGTCGGGGTGCCAGGAGATCCGTTACACCCATAATTTTTTATCTTAAAATGGCTGTCCCTACCTTGCTACAGCAAACAGTAGTCATGTACAACCTGCCTATGCACTTTTTATTTGGTGACACATGTGTCCCTGTTGTAATTGAGTATCCAATAGTTGTCACTATCCCATATTATAAGGTATTATTGTACAAATGGCTTGCACAACTAATCTCCTCCTTCCTGAACTTATTGTACATTAGTATACCCACACCTGCACTACTGTACCATGTGATGTATAATCTTGCATTTTCTGACATTTTTATTTGTTGTCGACTTGATTTTGCTCACATTTTAACTTTGGTATTTGTCCTGTTATTATTTAATAGTTGTTTTTCCTATTTACAGTAATTTTTATGTTTGATTTCTTCACAGTGAAGCAGACCAAGACCAGGTGGAATAGTTGCCGGGATCAATTCAGGCGTGATTTAAATTCAAAAGGCCGCACTGGTGGAGGCGGCTCAAAGAAAAGGCCTTACTTATACACGGCACAATTTCAGTTTTTGCCGCCTGTTATGGATTTGAGGCTGTAAGTATTTTTGGGCAAAAAAACATTATTTGCAGGTTACCAATTGAAAGGATTTGGACCTTTCTGGACCTCTACTACCACCTTGGTTTGATGTCACTGACGTCAGGAAAGATGTTTCTCAGTTGGCAATAACAGACACACCCACAGGCAATCACTGAGAAACACTAACTTTATTGTGCTACAGCTTGGCCTTATATAGGCAGTAGAAAAGTTTGCATAGCAACAGCGTTAAACCAATCACAAAAGATAAACATTGGTGTTCACACAGATACTACCGGAACATCCCTTTATGGGTATGCAATACGTCACAGATAACAATGAACGCAGTTGTGTTGAATGACCCTGAATTAGACAGACCATTTGTTCTAGTTCTGCGAGATTCCCAGAATCTGTCCTAAGACTGATAAGTGAACCTAACTCACAGCGGGGGGCGGGGGATGTGAAACAGTACGTGGGTGAGATATTCTAACAATTCTGTGCATGTAAGAGAAGACAAGATGGAGTCCCATTTCCATTCACCAATAGTTCATAATCTTGGTTAACAATAGTAGGAAATACTTAAAGGGGTTGTGTGGCGTTTTACTATTGATGACCTATCCTCTGTGTAGGTGATCAATATCATTTTTGTGGGGGACTAACACCTGGCACCCCCACTGATCAGCTGTATGATGAGACGACACATGCAGAGCGCACATGCCGTCTCCCGTCTCTCTTCCTGTGTGACACTATTTTCTAGATCAAATAACATAGATATCTGCAATCAGAGCAGGAATTAAGAAGGGAGATGGCACAAGCGCACTGCACGCATTGTCTCCTCATACAGCTGATCGTCTTGGGATCGTCTTGGTTGCCGGGTGTTGGTCCACCGCCAATCTGATCTATTGAACCTATCCTGTGGATAGGTCATAAATATGAAAAGGCTGGACAAATTGTTTTGCATTTTTTATGCCCTGAATAGTGTTGTGATTTGTGTATGGTTATTTGTGTTCATATTTTTTAGAACATACAGTACATGCTAAAATGGTTTTTATTTTTATGTTGTTTTTTGTTTGTAACCCTTCTGTACTGTAATTGTCATTTAATGTTTGCTTACAAATCACAACATGATTTATAAAAAGTTCTAATAAAATGCCAATTACATACTCCTATTATATATAGTGTTGATGCTCCAACTGTGTCCCTCCAGCTGATTTTTAACTACAACTACCACCATGGCCTTGTGATGCCTGATACATGTGGTTTGTCATGGAATTATTTTATTTTTTGTTTTCCTACATAAGGAGGTTTTGATGGTAGAAACAAGCCAGATACAGACAGAATATCAGCACTTGGTTAGCTCCTTGAATGTGTATACCTGGTTTTGTGCTGGCCAGCTCCAAACTCCAAGCAATGTTCTAAAAATATTTTCCTATTTGGCGTTAGTCTCAAAAAATAAACATCAGTAATGCATTTTTTCTGGATTTTAACAAATAACATTGAAGGTGACAACACAACATTAGAAAACAATATGTGATCTATGCAGGCTCACCGTATACAGTACACACACAGCTGTTTTTATTTTGGAAACATTACGTACTTCTGAAATGTAGTAGTCAAACGATGTAATATATGTTTTCATGTCATTTTTCTACACAGTACTGTGGACAATCTGGATAACCCAGAGGACTCGGATGTTGGAGGAAGTGACACTCCTGCGTTTTTTTCCCCAGCCAGTAGTCTTGCCCCAATACGGCTGAGGAGCCTGAACAACCGTCAATGAATCCACCCACCATTTCACAGGGGAGCCCAGAAATATCCCAGCAGCCTCAGCCCAGGCATCGCAGGAATGTCCCAAACACTTCCTCTGGGCAACAGACTTGGGAGATGATTCAGTCATTGAGTTCCTTGCCCAGAGGAGGAATGAGGGACAAGAGGAAGCTTTGCTGAGGGTGATGGCGCCATTATTGAGGCATGTTCCGACTGCAAAGCATAGTTCATGTGTAGCAGCAGTTGCTATGATTTTTGAAATGTTTGCATCCCCATACCAGGGAGCTACTCTGACACACATTAATAATTTACATTGCCAAATAATATCGGCACCCTCGCAGCATGCCCCCAGCTACATGCCACAACCACCTCATGGGCCACCTTGCCCTGTGCCAACTTATCGTGTGGCACAAGACCCCAACCAACCACCTGCCCATTCAAGTCATGTGGCCAACAACCTGCCCAGGTTAGGCCCGTACCATCATTTACCCCTGGGCCTTCAGCAGGGAATTATTAGAGCTTTAAAAAATGTATAACAATTGTTGTTTTTATTTCTTGTTATTTATATTCCTTTGAAATTTGACACAATTGTGTGCATTTTTGTATTTGGGGGGCCTGGGTTTAAGTAAATTTTGACATTAACAAATGCTATGCGTCTTCAATTTTTCCTAAGGTTCAAGGATAGTGGCTCAAAAATAACATAATAACTATGGGACAGGGCTCAACACACAACTCAACCTTTTAATGGTGAAGAATAGGGATGAGCGAACTCGAACTGTATAGTTCGGGTTCGTACCGAATTTTGGGGTGTCCGTGACACGGACCCGAACCCGGACATTTTCGTAAAAGTCCGGGTTCGGGTTCGGTGTTCGTCGCTTTCTTGGCGCTTTTGTGACGCTTTCTTGGCGCTTTTTGAAAGGCTGCAAAGCAGCCAACCAACATGCTTCATACTACTTGCCCCAAGAGGCCGTCACAGCCATGCCTACTATTGGCATGGCTGTGATTGGCCAGAGCACCATGTGACCCAGCCTCTATTTAAGCTGGAGTCACATAGCGCCGCCCGTCACTCTGCTCTGATTAGCGTAGGGAGAGGTTGCGGCTGCGACAGTAGGGCGAGATAAGGCAGATTAACTCCTCCAAAGGACTTGATTAATCGATCGATCTGCAGCTGTGCATCATTGAGCTGCTGAAATTCAATTGCTCACTGTTTTTAGGCTGCCCATACCGTTTGTCAGTCACTTTTTTCTGGGGTGATCGGCGGCCATTTTGTGTCTTGTGCATCCAAGCTGCGACCAAGTGCATTTAACCCTCAATGGTGTGGTTGTTTTTTGGCTAAAGCCTACATCAGGGTGAAGCTGTCACACCAAGTGCATTTAACCAGAAATAGTCTCTTAATTTTTTGGCCATATACTAAATCAGGAGCAAGCTGCGCCCGTCACCAAGTGCATTTAACCCTCAGTAGTGTGGTTGGTCAAGCTGTCACACCAAGTGCATTTAACCAGCAATAGTCTGTTCATTTTTTGGCCATATACTACATCAGGGGCAAGCTGCGCCCGTCACCAAGTGCATTTAACCCTCAGTAGTGTGGTTGGTCAAGCTGTCACACCAAGTGCATTTAACCAGCAATAGTCTGTTCATTTTTTGGCCATATACTACATCAGGGGCAAGCTGCGCCCGTCACCAAGTGCATTTAACCCTCAGTAGTGTGGTTGGTAAAGCTGTCACACCAAGTGCATTTAACCAGCAATAGTGTGGTTATTTTTTGGCCATATCCCAGTCTAATTCTGTCACTAAATCCATACCGGTCACCCAGCGCCTAAATACTAGGCCTCAAATTTATATCCCGCTAAATCTCTCGTTACCGCTGTACTGTTGTGGCTGGGAAAGTTATTTAGTGTCCGTCAAAGCACATTTTTTGTTCTGGGTTGAAATACAATTCCCAATTTAGCAATTTCATAATAAAGTGGTTTCTGCTATATCAGAGCTATTTGAAATCTATCCCTAAAAGGGTATATAATATTCAAGGTGCACATAGGGTCATTCAGAATAACTTCACACACACGCTACTGTGCATTTCCAAGTCTAATTCTGTTAGTAAATCCATACCGGTCACCCAGCGCCTAAATACTAGGCCTCAAATTTATATCCCGCTAAATCTCTCGTTACCGCTGTACTGTTGTGGCTGGGCAAGTTATTTAGTGTCCGTCAAAGCACATTTTTTGTTCTGGGTTGAAATACAATTCCCAATTTAGCAATTTCATAATTTAGTGGTTTCTGCTATATCAGAGCTATTTGAAATCTATCCCTAAAAGGGTATATAATATTCAAGGTGCACATAGGGTCATTCAGAATAACTTCACACACATGCTACTGTGCATTTCCAAGTCTAATTCTGTCAGTAAATCCATACCGGTCACCCAGCGCCTAAATACTAGGCCTCAAATTTATATTCAGCTGAATTTGAATACAATACATTGGGCCAAATAATATTTTTGTTGTTGTGGTGAACCATAACAATGAGGAAAACATCTAGTAAGGGACGCGGACGTGGACATGGTCGTGGTGGTGTTAGTGGACCCTCTGGTGCTGGGAGAGGACGTGGCCGTTCTGCCACATCCACACGTCCTAGTGTACCAACTACCTCAGGTCCCAGTAGCCGCCTTAATTTACAGCAATAATGGTGGGGCCCAATTCCGTTCTAAGGATGTAAGGCCTGAGCAGGTACAGGCATTAGTCAATTGGGTGGCCGACAGTGGATCCAGCACGTTCACATTATCTCCCACCCAGTCTTCTGCAGAAAGAGCACAGATGGCGCCTGAAAACCAACCCCATCAGTCTGTCACATCACCTCCATGCATATCAGGGAAACTGTCTGAGCCTCAAGTTATGCAGCAGTCTCTTATGCTGTTTGAAGACTCTGCTGGCAGGGTTTCCCAAGGGCATCCACCTAGCCCTTCCCCAGCGGTGGAAGACATAGACTGCACTGACGCACAACCTCTTATGTTTCCTGATGATGAGGACATGGGAATACCACCTCAGCATGTCTCTGATGATGATGAAACACAGGTGCCAACTGCTGCGTCTTTCTGCAGTGTGCAGACTGAACAGGAGGTCAGGGATCAAGACTGGGTGGAAGACGATGCAGGGGACGATGAGGTCCTAGACCCCACATGGAATGAAGGTCGTGCCACTGACTTTCACAGTTCGGAGGAAGAGGCAGTGGTGAGACCGAGCCAACAGCGTAGCAAAAGAGGGAGCAGTGGGCAAAAGCAGAACACCCGCCGCCAAGAGACTCCGCCTGCTACTGACCGCCGCCATCTGGGACCGAGCACCCCAAAGGCAGCTTCAAGGAGTTCCCTGGCATGGCACTTCTTCAAACAATGTGCTGACGACAAGACCCGAGTGGTTTGCACGCTGTGCCATCAGAGCCTGAAGCGAGGCATTAACGTTCTGAACCTGAGCACAACCTGCATGACCAGGCACTTGCATGCAAAGCATGAACTGCAGTGGAGTAAACACCCTAAAACCAAGGAAGTCACTCAGGCTCCCCCTGCTACCTCTTCTGCTGCTGCCGCCTCGGCCTCTTCTGCTGCTGCCGCTTCGGCCTCTTCCTCCGCCTCTGGAGGAACGTTGGCACCTGCCGCCCAGCAAACAGGGGATGTACCACCAACACCACCACCACCTCCGTCACCAAGCGTCTCAACCATGTCACACGGCAGCGTTCAGCTCTCCATCTCACAAACATTTGAGAGAAAGCGTAAATTCCCACCTAGCCACCCTCGATCCCTGGCCCTGAATGCCAGCATTTCTAAACTACTGGCCTATGAAATGCTGTCATTTAGGCTGGTGGACACAGACAGCTTCAAACAGCTCATGTCGCTTGCTGTCCCACAGTATGTTGTTCCCAGCCACCACTACTTCTCCAAGAGAGCCGTGCCTTCCCTGCACAACCAAGTATCCGATAAAATCAAGTGTGCACTGCGCAACGCCATCTGTAGCAAGGTCCACCTTACCACAGATACGTGGACCAGTAAGCACGGCCAGGGACGCTATATCTCCCTAACTGCACACTGGGTAAATGTAGTGGCAGCTGGGCCCCAGGCGGAGAGCTGTTTGGCGCACGTCCTTCCGCCGCCAAGGATCGCAGGGCAACATTCTTTGCCTCCTGTTGCCACCTCCTCCTTCTCGGCTTCCTCCTCCTCTTCTTCCACCTGCTCATCCAGTCAGCCACACACCTTCACCACCAACTTCAGCACAGCCCGGGGTAAACGTCAGCAGGCCATTCTGAAACTCATATGTTTGGGGGACAGGCCCCACACCGCACAGGAGTTGTGGCGGGGTATAGAACAACAGACCGACGAGTGGTTGCTGCCGGTGAGCCTCAAGCCCGGCCTGGTGGTGTGTGATAATGGGCGAAATCTCGTTGCAGCTCTGGGACTAGCCAATTTGACGCACATCCCTTGCTTGGCGCATGTGCTGAATTTGGTGGTGCAGAAGTTCATTTACAACTACCCCAACATGTCAGAGCTGCTGCATAAAGTGCGGGCCGTCTGTTCGCGCTTCCGGCGTTCACATCCTGCTGCTGCTCGCATGTCTGCGCTACAGCGTAACTTCGGCCTTCCCGCTCACCGCCTCATATGCGACGTGCCCACCAGGTGGAACTCCACCTTGCACATGCTGGACAGACTGTGCGAGCAGCAGCAGGCCATAGTGGAGTTTCAGCTACAGCACGCACGGGTCAGTTGCACTACAGAACAGCACCACTTCACCACCAATGACTGGGCCTCCATGTGAGACCTGTGTGCCCTGTTGCGCTGTTTCGAGTACTCCACCAACATGGCCAGTGGCGATGACGCCGTTATCAGCGTTACAATACCACTTCTATGTCTCCTTGAGAAAACACTTAGGGCGATGATGAAAGAGGAGGTGGCCCAGGAGGAGGAGGAGGAGGAACAGGGGTCATTTTTAGCACTTTCAGGCCAGTCTCTTCGAAGTGACTCAGAGGGAGGTTTTTGGCAACAGCAGAGGCCAGGTACAAATGTGGCCAGCCAGGGCCCACTACTGGAGGACGAGGAGGACGAGGATGAGGAGGAGGTGGAGGAGGATGAGGATGAAGCATGGTCACAGCGGGGTGGCACCCAACGCAGCTCGGGTCCATCACTGGTGCGTGGCTGGGGGGAAAAGCCAGGACGATGACGATACGCCTCCCACAGAGGACAGCTTGTCCTTACCCCTGGGCAGCCTGGCACACATGAGCGACTACATGCTGCAGTGCCTGCGCAATGACATCAGAGTTGCCCACATTTTAACCTGTGCGGACTACTGGGTTGTCACCCTGCTGGATCCACGCTACAAAGACAATGTGCCCACCTTACTTCCTGCACTGGAGCGTGATAGGAAGATGCGCTGAGTACAAGCGCACGTTGGTAGACGCGCTACTGAGAGCATTCCCAAATGTCACAGGGGAACAAGTGGAAGCCCAAGGCCAAGGCAGAGGAGGAGCAAGAGGTCGCCAAGGCAGCTGTGTCACGGCCAGCTCCTCTGAGGGCAGGGTTAGCATGGCAGAGATGTGGAAAACTTTTGTCAACACGCCACAGCTAACTGCACCACCACCTGATACGCAACGTGTTAGCAGGAGGCAACATTTCACTAACATGGTGGAACAGTACGTGTGCACACCCCTCCACGTACTGACTGATGGTTCGGCCCCATTCAACTTCTGGGTCTCTAAATTGTCCACGTAGCCAGAGCTAGCCTTTTATGCCTTGGAGGTGCTGGCCTGCCCGGCGGCCAGCGTTTCGTCTGAACGTGTATTCAGCACGGCAGGGGGCGTCATTACAGACAAACGCAGCCGCCTGTCTACAGCCAATAAGGACAAGCTGACGTTCATAAAAATGAACCAGGCATGGATCCCACAGGACCTGTCCGTCCCTTGTCCAGATTAGACATTAACTACCTCCCCTTAACCATATATTATTGGACTCCAGGGCACTTCCTCATTCAATCCTATTTTTATTTTCATTTTACCATTATATTGCGAGGCTACCCAAAGTTGAATGAACCTCTCCTCTGTCTGGGTGCCGGGGCCTAAATATATGCCAATGGACTGTTCCAATGTTGGGTGACGTGAAGCCTGATTCTCTGCTATGACATGCAGACTAATTCTCTGCTGACATGAAGCCAGATCCTCTGTTACGGGACCTCTCTCCTCTGCCTGGGTACTGGGCCTAAATATCTGACAATGGACTGTTGCAGTGGTGGCTGATGTGAAGCCTGATTTTCTGCTATGACATGCAGACTGATTCTCTGCTGACATAAAGCCAGATCCTCTGTTACGGGACCTCTCTCCTCTGCCTGGGTGCTGGGCCTAAATACCTGACAATGGACTGTTGCAGTGGTGGCTGACGTGAAGACTGATTTTCTGCTATGACATGCAGACTGATTCTCTGCTGACATGAAGCCAGATCCTCTGTTACGGGACCTCTCTCCTCTGCCTGAGTGCTGGGCCTAAATATCTGACAATGGACTGTTGCAGTGGTGGGTGACGTGAAGCCTGATTCTCTGCTATGATATGAAGACTGATTCTCTGCTGACATGAAGCCAGATTGTCTGTTACGGGACCTCTCTCCTCTGCCTGGGTGCTGGGCCTAAATATCTGACAATGGACTGTTGCATTGGTGGCTGACGTGAAGCCTGATTCTCTGCTATGACATGCAGACTAATTCTCTGCTGACATGAAGCCAGATTGTCTGTTACGGGACCTCTCTCCTCTGCCTGGGTGCTGGGCCTAAATTTATGACAATGGACTGTTGCAGTGGTGGCTGACGTGAAGCCTGATTCTCTGCTATGATATGAAGATTGATTCTCTGCTGACATGAAGCCATATCCTCTGTTACGGGACCTCTCTCCTCTGCCTGGGTGCTGGGCCTAAATATCTGACAATGGACTGTTGCATTGGTGGCTGACGTGAAGCCTGATTCTCTGCATATGACATGCAGACTAATTCTCTGCTGACATGAAGCCAGATTGTCTGTTACGGGACCTCTCTCCTCTGCCTGGGTGCTGGGCCTAAATTTATGAAAATGGACTGTTGCAGTGGTGGGTGACGTGAAGCCTGATTCTCTGCTATGACATGAAGACTGATTCTCTGCTGACATGAAGCCAGATCCTCTGTTACGGGACCTCTCTCCTCTGCCTGGGTGCTGGGCCTAAATATCTGACAATGGACTGTTGCATTGGTGGCTGACGTGAAGCCTGATTCTCTGCTATGACATGCAGACTAATTCTCTGCTGACATGAAGCCAGATTGTCTGTTACAGGACCTCTCTCCTCTGCCTGGGTGCTGGGCCTAAATTTATGAAAATGGACTGTTGCAGTGGTGGGTGACGTGAAGCCTGATTCTCTGCTATGACATGAAGACTGATTCTCTGCTGACATGAAGCCAGATTGTCTGTTACGGGACCTCTCTCCTCTGCCTGGGTGCTGGGCCTAAATTTATGAAAATGGACTCTTACAGTGGTGGGTGATGTGAAGCCTGATTCTCTGCTATGACATGAAGACTGATTCTCTGCTATGACATGCAGACTGATTCTCTGCTGACATGAAGCCAGATCCTCTGTTACGGGACCGCTCTCCTCTGCCTGGGTGCTGGGCCTAAATATCTGACAATGGACTGTTGCATTGGTGGCTGACGTGAAGCCTGATTCTCTGCTATGACATGCAGACTAATTCTCTGCTGACATGAAGCCAGATTGTCTGTTACGGGACCTCTCTCCTCTGCCTGGGTGCTGGGCCTAAATTTATGACAATGGACTGTTGCAGTGGTGGGTGACGTGAAGCCTGATTCTCTGCTATGATATGAAGACTGATTCTCTGCTGACATGAAGCCAGATTCTCTGTTACGGGACCTCTCTCCTCTGCCTGGGTGCCGGGGCCTAAATATCTCAGAATGGACTGTTCCAGTGGTGGGTGACGGGAAGCCAGATTCTCTGCTATGGGACCTCTCTCCAATTGATTTTGGTTAATTTTTATTTATTTAATTTTAATTTTAATTGATTTCCCTATCCACATTTGTTTGCAGGGGATTTACCTACATGTTGCTGCCTTTTGCAGCCCTCTAGCCCTTTCCTGGGCTGTTTTACAGCCGTTTTAGTGCCGAAAAGTTCGGGTCCCCATTGACTTCAATGGGGTTCGGGTTCGGGACGAAGTTCGGATCGGGTTCGGATCCCGAACCCGAACATTTTCGGGAAGTTCGGCCGAACTTCTCGAACCCGAACATCCAGGTGTTCGCTCAACTCTAGTGAAGAAGGAATACCGTTTATATAGTCCAAAGAATAGAGGGCAGTCAAAAGATCTGTTTGTACCGGGATCAATCTAACATAATATTGCTCCACACAAAAGGCACAAATATAAGAACAAACTAAGTGGGTTTAGTGAAATATTAATATCCAAGTGGTTGCTCAACCAACCACTTGGGTATTTACATTATCCTCCACCCACTTGGAATTGAGTGTTATGTTTTAAAATAACAATATGTTACAGGATTATATGTAGAATGTGATATTTTGCGTGTGTTATATTATAGCTTGAGATCCTAATTATCACATTTGAAACATAATATAGACATACACAATACTTAAAGTAAATTAACTTTATTTTCTCAAAAAAATGTAACATTCATAATCTATACTTGAGGTATTAGAAGGTTTTTTTGAACCATATAGCAATTTTTTTTTTATATTGAGCTTGATTATGTTTTTGGTCCAAAAAACCTAAGCCCGCAAGCCCACATCAATGAGTCCTCATTCTCTTGTGAGTCCCTACACTCAACTACAACATAAATTACACAAGCTATCTTGAAAACAAAAAAATAAAATTATCGAGCACAGAAGAAATCAAACACTGCCATGAATAGCGTCCCTCTGTCATGGCAAGGACGTCTCTGGGCTGAAAAAGTAGTCTGCATAGAGTTCACAAAAAATACAATTTCTAATGTGAATTTGTGTGTATGAACAAAACACTATCAGCAATTGTGGTGTGGGCACTACTCCCACAAGCTATGTTACACCAACTGTGTTTACGCCATTTCCATGCTGAATGTATAGGCGACTTAAGGATGATGTGAACACTCTGCACGATGATGACGTTAGCCGAACACAAATTGTAAACCAGTTTAAAATACACGACTACCTTTAATTTTCTTTCTTTCCTCCTCCCCTGATCATTCAATTGATTCATCTGATTCGCCTGACCATGGTAGGAGGAGACATTTAACCCCTCCCCCTGAGCTAGTCGCAGATTATGATAAAGAACTTAAAAGTTCGAAACATGTAAACCTGACCGGAGGTGGTGGGAGATGATGTCCATTGTTTGTTTTCTATGATTCTGAACGTCAAATAAAGACAAGCTACGAAAGATACTATCTGATGCTGGAACCCCATTTATTCCTTCATATGCTGATAATAGCGTTATCGCTGCTTACTATTTGTGTTGATTCCTCAAAGTTTCTTAAAACCTCAGAGAGCTCAAACATCCATTCCCACTCTTTGCTTGCGAATAGTGGAAGCTGACTGGAAAGGTGACGACCATGTTGCAGCTGGTATTCCACTACTGCCGTCTGCTGCTCACAAAGCCTGGGCAATATGTGGAACCTCGAGTTCCAGCGTGTGCTCATGTCGCACAACAGCCAGTGAGCTGACAATTTCAAGCGCTGCTGCAGCACTGACAGACCGGCTCACCTTCGGCGCACCTTCACCAGTAGCTCAGGCAAATTGGGGTAGGTTTTGAGAAACCACTAAATTTAAGACGTGGGATAGGCATGAAATGTGTCTGAGCTTGCCGAGCTCCAAAGCTGCCATCAAGTTACGGCCATTATCAGACACAACCATGCCTGGTTCTAGGTTGAGTGGCGAGAGCCAGTGCTCAGACTGGCTTATTATCCCCTGCCACAGCTCTGCGATGTTGTGCTGTTTGTCCCCTAAGCATATCAGTTTCAGCTCGGCCTGTTGCCGCTTCCCCATTGCAGTGCTACACTGCTTCCAGCTACTGGAGTGTGGGATCACTTGTTTGGCCAGTATCAAGACTGGACTTGGTGTAGGACAGGGTACTGCTTAACCGCCTGAAAGCATTATCTGCTGCAATCCAACCGACCACCTGGTCACACTGGACTGACTTCAAGAGTGGGCCGCCCTGAAAACTGGGACATGAAGCTATATATCGTGGATGAGTGTGTGTTTATTGTGCTCTGGCAGCAGGCACAGTTTCAACTCGCCGAGGGCCATGGCCTCTGCATGCACCATCAGCATTATGTCCACTTTCCCGACCCTTACTGCATTCCTTCTTTATTTTAAATGTGATATATGCTTGAAAGTATGTCACACGAACAGTAGCATAGGATTTGGAAGTATATGCGCAAAAAATATTTAAAAAGGTATTTAGGACGTGGAAACATCACACAGGAGACATTTTGCAGATAATGTGAATGCTGTCACCAGTAAAAAATTACAGGGAATGTCACAGGTATTTGGGATGAGGAAATGTTATACAGAAGAGGTACCACCAGTAATGTCACTGTCCAAAGCGTCTACATAAAAAGTACACTGTATGTCACAGATAAAAAATTTAGGCCCACACGTTACACTGGAGATGTGGCGCAGCTAATCTCACTGTTCGCAGCAGACACCGTCTATTGAAAAAGTACACTGGATGTCACATATTTTTTTGATGCGCACACTTTACAATGGAGATGTGGCTGTCACGATCAGTGTGGGGGCGAAACTCCACACTGAACACAGGAGAGAAAGGGAACAATAACTGGGCCTGGAAACTAGGGAAGAAACAGGTCACCTTCTAGACAGCCCTAATCCGGGCCCTGACTACCTATCAATATGAATAGACCTTGAAGGTAGGAATAAAAAATAGATTCCAGCTTCTGATAAAAGGTAATATTTATTAGCTTTGGATTAAAAAACAGACATTATCAATGTAGAAAAAATTATATGCAATTCACACTGACACATTTCGGGCCCTTCATCATGACACGTGGCCATGTCCAGGTCAAGCTATTCCGTGTCTCCTCGTGTTTGATGAGCACTCAAGTTTTTTCAATTTACTGTGTTGAAGGTAGGAATATTCATACGCAGGATACCTAGGCCCTGATTTCCCTAAAAGGCCCTGGTATAAGTATAGGACCAGAGACAACCCATTCCTCCCCAGATGAACGAATGGAAGTCTCTGTCTCGGGCCCAGATACAACACTAGGGATTACAACAAATACAAACAAAAGCGACACTTAACTTCTATAAACATGGAAGAACAAGAACACTAGACAGGATCTCACACCAGCTCAGCCAAACCCAAATTAAGCTATCAACCGCATAGTCAGAAGGGTGGTGTGAAACTATAAAGGGTAAAAGTGATGATCACTGAACATCAGCTGAGAAAAGGGAAGTGGTCATTAACCCTAACAATAATGAATCAAGAGCTAATCTCACTGTCCGCAGCAGACACGTCTATTAAAAAAGTACACTAGATGTCACAGATATTTTTTGGATGCGCACACACATTATACTGGTGATGTGGCACAGCTAATCTCACTGTCCACAGCGGACACTGTCTATTTAAAAAGTACACTGGATGTCGCAGATATTTTTTGGATGCACACACTTTACACAAGAGATGTAGCATGGATAATTTAACTGTCCGCAGTGGACACTGTCTACGGAAGAAGTACACTGGATGCCACTGATATTTTAGGGATGCAAACACTTTACACAGGAGATGTGGCACAGATAATTTCACTGTCCGCAGCAGCCCATTAGATGCTATTTAGCGCAGGATGCGCCAAAAATATATATTGCTGTTGTCACAAACAATAATCCTTAAAAGGACTTTTGGGTCTCTGAAAACTTTTTTGTATAAAAATCTTCCAATAACACTCCATACACTCTGTCCCTTCCTATGCACAACTCTTCCTAAGGCCTCATGCACATAGCCGTTGCTTGGGTCCGCATCCGAGCCGCCGTTTTGGCGGACCCATTCACTTCAATGGGGCCGCAAAAGATGCAGAGTCCGCATCTGTTGCTCTGTTCTGAGGCCCCACAAAAAAAAAATTGCAGACAATAATAGGCATTTCTACAATGGGTTGCCCGTTCCGTTTAGCAAATTGCGGAAAGCACAGTGGCGTAACGGTCGTGTGCATGAGGCTTAAGACAGAGCAATTTAGCGCAGGTTGCGCTACCACTATATATTGCTGCTGTCACACACAATAGTCCTTAAAAGGACTTTTGGGTCTCTGAAAAGCTTTTGTAATAAAAAATCTTCCAATAAAACTCCCTACGCTGTCTTTCCCTTCCTATGCTTAGCTCTTCCTGACAAACACTGAGCCGAACACGTGTCATCGGGTGCTTTATAGCACCCAATGACGCGTGTCGGCCAGGCAATCACTATAATGCAAGTAGCCAACATGGCTATGGCATTACAGTGAAGGGCAGTACTTACCTGCACGTTTATTCGCTGCGTAGCAGCCAAGAAGCGTGCGTGGAGGATACTAGAGTATTGCGCTCGAGCACATGTGATTCTCGGCCGAGTACCGCCATGTGCTGAGCATCAAGATCATTACTAATAGATAGCTTTAGCGTAGGACCTGCCTGACCTGAGACCACCTTGGCGGGGATAGGTTGGCACAGATGTGTTTTGATCAAAATATATTGGCTAAGAGTCTCATATTTTATTACATCAGAGTGGGGGCTTAGTCCATATATATAATGCTTGCGTCTATTTTGTTAGTGCATAATTATCTTTTTTTTCAGTAATTTTTTTCATAAATGTAGCACATTTATTTATCATATCATGCAGGATGTTTTTATCTTTATTTTGTCTCTTTTCTGTAATTTTTGTTTATTATCCCCTCATATAGCATTTATGCACACGGCTCTGCTTTGTGCATGCACACTTTAACTTATTTAATTTTTACCAGCAATACCAGCAATAAAAACAGCCTTAGGCCTCCTGCACATGAACGTGTGTGCCCCGTGGTGATGCTGCGGCCCGCAAAATGCACGAACACCATACGTGGGGCAGCCTCAGCGGATTGCGGACCCATTTACTTTAATGGGTCTGCAATCTGGCCGGTTCGCAAAAAGATAGGGCATGTTCTATCTTTTTGCGGAACGGAAATACAGGACGAAACCACACGGAAGCACTCCGTAGTGCTTCCGTAGGGTTCCGTTCCGTGCTTCCGTTCCGCACCATTCCACATCTCCGGATTTCGGAGACATTGAAGTGAATGGGTCCACATCCGTGATGCGGAATGCACACGGAACGGTGCCCGTGTATTGCGGATCTGAAAATGCGGTCCGCAATACGGCAACGGGAAGCACACGTTCGCGTGCAGGAAGCCTTAAATTAATTTGATAATGCATTTGCCATTTCTTTCTCATTTTTATATACTATGATGTGTGTAGCTTTGGCACTTGGTTCAAGGCTACTAATATGGTTCATATTTTCTTTTAACTTAGCTAGTATTTCTGTATTTTATTTACTTGTTTCTTTTTTATACAAATCATAAATATTTTAATATATTTTTTACATATTTGTTCTCTATACCTTAAGCTAAAAGAGATGAAAACTCCAGGGAGATTTACTAAGCTTAATGCAGTAGATTTTTTTCAATTTACAGAAAAACTAGATTAACTATCTTACCTAGTGATGGGGAAATATTTGAATTTGTGATATTTCGCAAGTATTTTGTAGAATATTTGTCATATATTCGTGAGTTCGAGAATTAAAGATTATATTCGTGATTGCAAAAATCGGCAATGTAATATTCGCTTAATGCGCATGAAATACAGGCGTGGGTCACTTATGCTACATTTTTCAAGCTGGCATAAGTTTCCTGAGACTGAAGAAAATGGTTGGCATGGCAGAACATTAGAATAGCTTTATATCCAGATAGTGCTCCAATATATTTGTGCTCGCAAATTTTCGGCCATAGTAAGGGGTTGGCAACTTTTCTATTGGTTGCTAGGGATGTTGCTAAGCTGTGACAAAGCCTTCTCATTGGCCCACAAGCTAGAAGAAGGGAGGGATTATCACCTGATGTGTGCTGTGTTAAAAAAAAATAAAAAAATACGAATATTCGATTTTAAAAATATATAGCGCTCTATTCTAAATATTTGCGAATTCTCAAAGTGCTGGTATTCGCGATTAAAATTTGCTATTCGAATATTCGCGCTCAACACTACTTATAACATATTTATAAACACTTGATGTGCTTCGCTCAACTGGTCTTAATACATTTTCAATAAAATTTTCAATGTATTTTTTTATTTTAATTTTTTTGTCCCCTTAGGGAGCTTAAAAGTGCAATCCTTTGATTGGTTTGAAATACTCCTTTATGACAATAAAGCTTGTAGGGCATTTTACAATTTCCTATTGGCCAGCATGTACCATCTGACTCTTGCATTTTCTGTTGCAACAAAAGTCATAAAAGTTTTTTTTTTAAAGTTATAATTTGAAACCACACTAATACTAATAAATTATATGGTACAGCAGAATGTGATTTCCAAAGTACAGTTAAGTAAGCTGTAATTACTTGACCTGTACAATTTGCATAGACTCTCTACTGCCTCCCAATGTTACATCGTGTAGCCTTCCATAGTGCCTTGGTGCGTGCACATCATATTCAGTTTCTTTCATCAATGTATTTTCCATTAATGCTTTCTTTTAGCCATTATTGGACATTAAGTCTAACCATAGTAATAATAGGCTAAAAATACAGAAATTATGGGTCATTTGTGCATATATACTGCTCAGTGCCCTGATCGATCCTGCATTTTCCTTCCAATATTCACCTTTCAGTTAAAAAGAAACAAATAAATAAAAAAATGAAAGAAAATAATAATAATAATAATAATAAATCAAACCTTAAACATTTAATTGTAAACTTAAGATTGATCAGTCTTCCTCAAGGGCATAGTTGAAATATGTTCTTTCAGATAATATATAATCATTTTCTTTGAGCCGTGTGTCATAATTCACAATAACAGGAAAGGAGAGAACTGTCCAAAATCTGATTTTGCTCATAAATGAAATTACACTTTTTCATTTTAGCGTTGTATCTAGTAGCAAAACAAACAGGAACTCTTGAAGCTAGCAATCATTTTGATAAGAAAAGAAGCAGGGGACATGGTTAGGTATGTTTGCACCCTTCTGAAGCATCTATTTTCTTTCATTTTCCTTAATTTGCTGTATCTTAGCAACCGATACCAGACTGAGAATCTAATCTAACTAAAATAAAGCTCTTGGAATCTGATCACTTGAAATATTTTGCTTTGAGTAGGTATATAGCCTTGCCCTGGCTATGCAGTCTCACTTTGAATGGATTACAACAGATTTACTTAGGATACGAGCCAAGAGTGCATCCAAAGGCCACACCATGTGGCAATTGGTCGCCGTGGGTGGGCATGGGCTGGCTGCCAGGGGTCAACCACATGGTTAGGACATATCTTTAATGTGTTTAGATTTCTTTATTCTACTTGATTATTTGAGGTCAAATTCAGGAGATGTTCTATTTATACAAGAAACTGCACCAGGTCTCAAGAGATGGTACAAGTGACCATGGCTACTAATGAGTTGTTCTAGCTTCAGTAAACTCTACAATTGACATTGTTATGCTTGATGCAAGCTAAACTTAACTCTGCACAATGATATAATATAAATAGATCCAATGACATTACTGTGGCTTATACAGTATCTCTTTTGCCACTTGTCTCTTTATACTCATGTACCCCTGTTTTCCATTTTTTTATGTTACTGTGGGCCACAGGAACTGAAGAGGTAAAGGACCGAAAAGGTAGTGCAAAAATGACATTAAATATTGATGCCCTATTCTTAGGACAGGTGATAGATATCTGAACATTGGGGATCCAACTCCTGGCATCCCTGACAATGAGCTATTTGAAGGACTTGTAGCGCTGTAGCCTCTTCATAAGTATCCCAAACACAGCGCATTCCACAGTTGCTGTACTTGACATTACTACTCAATACCCTTCAATTGAATGGGACTGATTTGCTCAAGGTCTGTGTGACTAATGGACAGGAATTCAAAGACCAAGCAAGAGGCAGCAGCACTCTCTCATGCCCCACACCCTTTCCACAGGTGACCATAGAGATGTCAGGTATTGATGACCTATGCTTAGGACAGGTCATCAATATTTAAGTCCTGAAAACCTAATAAACAGTTCAATGAACTCATCTTACCACTTATCTCTTTTGTAATATATTGTTCATGGTGTATTTGACTATTGAAGTGTTGTAATGGCCATGCATTCAACAAGGTCAAAACACAGTGCGAAACTCATAAAGAAAATCTATGGAAAGTGATTTTTTTTATATATTTTTTGTAATGTTTTAAGGTACTATTACACCAGCAGATGTCATACAGATCACGACAAACAAAGATGTAGTGACTCATAAATGAAGAAAATGTTGCTTAATTTTTAGCTTAATTTAGACACTTTTCACACCTAGCGATATGCAGAGGTGCACCTAGCCTTTTTGCTGCCTGAGCCGAAAACTGAAACGGCACCCCCAACCCCAAGCCAATTTCTTAACCAAACCCCCTCTCTTCAGCCCTACTGTTAAAGACATACTTGGAAAATATTACATACAGTGCTACAAAACATACAGGGTAATACAGCGACACATACTGTGCCCACTGTGCTTCTCAATACTATACTGCAGAAACAGATAATCCCCCTTCTGCTGCCCTCATCTTGCGCCTACCTGGTGCTGCCTGAGGCAATCGCCTTAACTCGCCTCATTGGTGGTGCACCCCTGGTGATATGCCACCAATGGCTGATGTGAGACAACCCCTTTAAGTGAATATGTCACCGGCAACATTCATATCCAACTGTTTGCATAAACACATAGTAGTGGTTCGCCCGATTAAAAAACGGTTCTACTTATTAGAGGATTTATATCTCAGTTATGCTACTTTTTCTTCACAGAAAGGAGTGGAATTTGGGTGCAATGAGAGCAATGCCAATGCCAATATTGCACTAAAGGCATAATTTATGTAGTAGGAAAAACTAGCATAACTCAGGAATAGAGCCTCGGATCAACACATTTAAAACTGCTTATAATTAGATGTACCGCAGATATTTGTCTATGCAAATTGTTGCATAGGGAGGTTGCTGGTGACAGATTCCCTTTCACAGAGAGTACCATTTATTGGTAAGTGGTAAGCACTGCCTTGTCGTCTCAATTGTGCATCAAATTTCTCCAGGTACTTTGGTTTCCCTCCTTGCACAAGTATTTTTGGCATAAAAAAGCTGAAAATGTTATCGCACTCCAGCTTTATTCATTTTTTTTTTACTTTTTCAATTTCAAAAAAACTTCACACTTTACGAAAGAAGTGTGACAATGTAGGACATTGCTGGAAGACTTTCCCTTCATTCATTGTACTGTACATGTGCTGACATTGTGTGCAGTTCAAGGAATGATGCTGATGCTCAAGGCACTGTGCAGGCACACATCACCATGCATCTGGGAAATTTCAATGCAGGGCTGTGTGATGTAGGATGTTGCTAAAGATGTCATGAGCGAGGGGTAGGGGGCCCTATGAGAAGTGCCTGAACAATTGGGACCACCGGCTTGACACTTGCCAAGTCTTTGAGATATCAAATCATACTGAATTTTCTAAGCCATGGAATCTCCATCCATAAAAAAAAACAAAAACAAATAAAGTCCTCTGTGCTCGTACTACTTTTTTAGGTGAAATGGAGCTGTCAGCTTTACAGACAGATGGACAGTGGAATCCATTATGCTTCAGTTCAATAAAAAAAAAAAAAAACATCATGGATCTATCAGGGCAGGAGGTGAAAACTGTACACAAACAAGTCATGTAGGTACACCACAACATGTCCTGAAATGAATCCTTTTTTTTTATAAAATCCTATGAATATATTCAATTATTGCACATCTCAAACAGAGTAAAAGCTTAAAAAGGAAGAAAAAGAGGTGGTGGAAGCAAACAACATTATGTCACAAAATTATAAATCTCTTATAGCTCAACTGAGCTTAAATAACGGAATGTAGGAAAACCCCATATAAGTACACACCCAAGCACCTTAACATCCAAAGTGGGAATGAGTCCAATCGTATTACCAACCCAACTGCAACATAACGGACTCTCAAAAGCAAAACCACCCCTTTAATTACTTTTGCAATCCGATTTCTCAAGGCTTACTGTGTAAGGGTATTTCTACACTACTTACAAAAATAAATGCATTTTTTACTGCATATTTTTTTAGCAGAAAATGCCATGGCCAGGTATCAGATGCAGTTTTTTTGCCTCCTTGGCTTAGATTTTTCAAATCGCAGTGCGGATGGTATTTTTTTGCAGATGTTTTCCGATGTTTTCTCTATGAAAAAATAAGTATATAACTATAAAACAACCCCCAAAATGCTTTAAATAAAAAGCCAGAAGTTTATATTGTTTTTTACAAGCCAAACAATGGCCAAGATAAAGATTGTATGTGGCAGCAGCTTTTAGGAAGTGTTCTTAACAGTTTAAGGAGAACCTGTCAAACTGAGCAGATTGATATTTTTGGTTAAAGAACCAGCAAATCATTTAAATAATCATATCTCTGCTCTTTCTGGCTTCAGTTTTACACCAGGGGCCTTCTCTGTGTAAGTGTGTATACTTGTACAGCTGCTAGTCACTGATAAGACAGCCCATGTGTACAATTCAGCTCAGAAAGAGCAGAGATATAAATATATAAGTTTTCTAGTTTTGATGAACCTTTTTGCACAAAACTATACATCAATCTGCTCAGCTCCTTCTGCTCTATAACATTCTTCCTTTAGATTGCACTGCTTTTAGTGGTGACAGGTTCTCTTTCATCAAAGTCCAACATAGTTACAGGGATTTTGTAATTATTGAATATTATAATATGACAACATTCTGAACATTGAGACACCACCCTCCATTGCTCAATCCACGACTGAGAATGAAGAGTCCACAATGCTGGTTTAGTGTGTACAGTGGCTCCTTTCCAGTTTTTCCATGGAGTCAGGATAAAGCTCCATTCAAGTGATATGTGATTACTGCCTACAATGGCAAAACCCCTTTAAATTAGATTGTTTTCCCCGCTGGGCCATGGGCACTGGCTATGTTGTATGAATATGTTTTACACTATGATTATGTAATGTGCTGGTGATATACTTTAAACTACCAAGTAGTAAATATAATGATATATATATATATACAGACGTGGACAAAATTGTTGGTACCCTTTGGTCAATGAAAGAAAAAGTCACAATGGTCACAGAAATAACTTTAATCTGACAAAAGTAATAATAAATTAAAATTCTATAAATGTTAACCAATGAAAGTCAGACATTGTTTTTCAACCATGCTTCAACAGAATTATGTAAAAAAATAAACTCATGAAACAGGCATGGACAAAAATGATGGTACCCCTAACTTAATATTTTGTTGCGCAACCTTTTGAGGCAATCACTGCAATCAAACGCTTCCTGTAACTGTCAATGAGACATCTGCACCTCTCAGCAGGTATTTTGGCCCACTCCTCATGAGCAAACTGCTCCAGTTGTGTCCGGTTTGAAGGGTGCCTTTTCCAGACTGCATGTTTCAGCTCCTTCCAAAGATGCTCAATAGGATTGAGGTCAGGGCTCATAGAAGGCCACTTTAGAATAGTCCAATTTTTTCCTCTTAGCCATTCTTGGGTGTTTTTAGCGGTGTGTTTTGGGTCATTGTCCTGTTGCAAGACCCATGACCTGCGACTGAGACCAAGCTTTCTGACACTGGCTAGTACATTTCTCTCTAGAATTCCTTGATAGTCTTGAGATTTCATTGTACCCTGCACAGATTCAAGACACCCTGTGCCAGACGCAGCAAAGCAGCCCCAGAACATAACAGAGCCTCCTCCATGTTTCACAGTAGGGACAGTGTTCTTTTCTTGATATGCTTCATTTTTTCGTCTGTGAACATACAGCTGATGTGCCTTGGCAAAAACTTCGATTTTTGTCTCATCTGTCCACAGGACATTCTCCCAGAAGCTTTGTGGCTTGTCAACATGTAGTTTGGCATATTCCAGTCTTGCTTTTTTATGATTCGTTTTCAACAATGGTGTCCTCCTTGGTCGTCTCCCATGTAGTCCACTTTGGCTCAAACAACGACGGATGGTGCGATCTGACACTGATGTTCCTTGAGCATGAAGTTCACCTTGAATCTCTTTAGAAGTCTTTCTAGGCTCTTTTGTTACCATTCGGATTATCCGTCTCTTAGATTTGTCATCAATTTTCCTCCTGCGGCCACGTCCAGGGAGGTTGGCTACAGTCCCATGGATCTTAAACTTATGAATAATATGTGCAACTGTACTCACAGGAACATCTAGTTGCTTGGAGATGGTCTTATAGCCTTTACCTTTAACATGCTTGTCTATAATTTTCTTTCTGATCTCTTGAGACAGCTCTTTCCTTTGCTTCCTCTGGTCCATGTCGAGTGTGGTACACACCATATCACCAAACAACACAGTGATTACCTGGAGCCATATATATAGGCCCAATGGCTGATTACAAGGTTGTAGACACCTGTGATGCTAATTAGTGGACACACCTTGAATTAACATGTCCCTTTGGTCACATTATGTTCTGTGTTTTCTAGGGGTACCATCATTTTTGTCCATGCCTGTTTCATGAGTTTATTTTTTTACATAATTCTGTTGAAGCATGGTTGAAAAACAATGTCTGACTTTCATTGGTTAACATTTATAGAATTTTAATTTATTATTACTTTTGTCAGATTAAAGTTATTTCTGTGACCATTGTGACTTTTTCTTTCATTGACCAAAGGGTACCAACAATTTTGTCCACGTCTGTATATATATATATATATATATATATATATATATATGTCCTTTTACATAAATACTAGGGCAGCTGAGATAATTTCTTTTAATAACCAAGGTGTATTAATGAGACTTAACACTTTGGAATAAAATTCATAAATTCAGAATTCTAATGCAAAAAAATTATAATTTCTATGTAAGGTCTGATAAATATTCCAGGATATTTACTTCTCTAGTAAAATGTCCTCACAGGAAATAACGTATTGTATTTGAATTATTACAAAGGTTTTGCTGTAACGCTCTGCATAGTAATCAGTATTAAAAAAAAGCCTCAATTTTACCAACCACAATATTTTAATTAAGACTTGTAGTTTTGTACATTGCATCTCAGAGGAAATTACTTATGTAAAACTGACAGAACACTCGCTTGCGTGCTGGGATAAACAAATTATAGAGAAAAACTCAAACGGCGCTTTGCTGTTTTTGCACACTGTTCGTATCTAATTGAATAGATCATCTTGTGGTTTTGTTCCCAGCATTGGCTTTAAATGCTGTTGCCAGGTCTAAATTAATTGCATGATTAAAGGGATCGGAGTTGAACTGAGGTTAACCTCCATTGATAATGGAACAATGTGGAAACAATGCAAAGTTTCTTTCTTGTTTACAGTCTCTTTGTTTGTAGGTGGTAACTGTGAGACAAAATACCAATGGATCAGTCTAGAAGTTTGGAAATTGTACTTAAAACTATCTTTATTTTGCTACCAGTATTGTGGTGATAAGTCATTGTTCTCCTCTCTGCTCGGTAACTCTGGTAGTCTGTTCCAGCAGAGGAGCGGACTACCAGAGTTACCATATGCAAAATAGCCAGAAACAACCGGGCACTGCTGGATCCCCATTGACTGTAATGGGAACCCAACAGTGCCCGGCAGTGTCCAGCTATGGTGGATACTGTAACTCCGCTAGTCTGCTCCTCTGCCAGAGTTAAAGAGCAGAGATATGAATGAAGCCTAACAGGTGTAGCTTTTTAAAGGGTTTTCCTTGACTTTGATATCAATGATCTACTTATAGGATAAGCCATCAATATCAGATCGGATAGGGGTTAAACTGTCAGAACCACAAATGTTCAGCTGATTAAAGAATCCAGTTGTAATGGCTGTGCCTGGTATTGCAGTTCAATCTCATTCACTGAAATGGGACTGAGCAGCAAAGCCCCCCTAGTACCTTACACAGCCAATGCCAAATGTATGGAGCTATGCTACGTAAAGAATGAAGGGTACATGGCACTTGTTGGAGCACCATAGTCCCTTCAATCAGCTGATTGATGGGGGTGCTGGCAGATGAAGCCCCACTGATCTGATATTGATAGTCTATTCCAAAGGATAGACCATAAATCTTATAGTCCAGAAAAAACCCTTAAAGGGCAGTTCAGTAATTAGTGTCGTGACACATCAAAAGGTCACAGAGGCAAAACATTATAGCACATGTACTACATATGTAGGCGCATTAATGTATTACTGCTATGTTTTACTACTGTGGTAACTTGCCAGATGTTACAGTATAATGAATAGAATTTTCATACTCAAGGCACAATAAATTAAAGGATCTAATTCAATTGGTTGCTTTATAATATGCCATTTCTGCTGAGCCCTATTCTTTTTGGTGCCAATAAGCATTCATAGTTGCATTGATAAATTTGGTTCCACCGAACTCTAGAGTTCATAGAACCTGGTCAGGAGTTGTGTTTTCACTTTCACAAGATATTAGGGGTGTATGGTGGGGGGAATGCTTATCTGCATCTTAGTGTCTAGATTAAAAAGGGGCATAAATCTACAATTTAAAAGGGCTCTGCAAAATTATCTCATAAGAGCAAGTAAAGAATTTTATTTGCACTCGGTATGGCTCTGTTTTTGCACATTGCATTAATTTCCTAAATAACCATATTTTTCCCTGTCATCTAATTAGACAAGTCTGCAGCACCAGAAATGCCAATAAAAGACTGATATATATATATATATATATATATATATATATATATAAAATTTTCTTTTTTAATTGTGATGCTTTGGCCATGGAAAAAGACTTAAAAAGGCTGAAACAATTCCATAAAAAAATGAATTAAAGAGTCTCTGTCAACATAGTCATCCCTATTAAACTAAGCATAATTCCTGATTTGGTTGATCATGCTGATTAAAATACCTTTCTTTTGTCTGTATGGTAAACACCCACAGAGATAGTTGTATTTTTATTCATATACAAACGAGCAGATTAGAGCACCAGGGTTGAGGCTGAATCTTTGGAGCAGTGTTTTTGTAACACACCCTGTGATCTGTGCATTCCTCCCTCCCCTTGATTGAAAGGACTAGACATCAACATGCTGAGGTGTGTCCTATAGCTGTGTTCTAGTATGCACATATCATATACACTACTTACTATGATGAAAACAGTGGATTTCTATACTTCTAATCTAATCAAATACATGTTACTAGTGTCTTTATATTGTGCCTGTGAAAAAAACAGTAATATTTATTAGCTTTAGAAAACCTCTACCTTCTCAACATGGTAAGGCTATAGTAAGTAATGTATATGTTATGCATATGCTTTGACGCATGTCTAAGACACAGCTAATGGCCTCAGCATGCTGATGTAAAGACCTGTCAATCAAGAGGAGGGGTTAGTGTGCAGAGCACAAGCGTGTTGCAAAAACCGTGCTTCAAGGATTCAGCCCACCCCCTGGTGCTCCTATGAGTTTGAATAAAACATAAAACACATATCTGTACAGGTATTGTTTTAATCAGCATGATCAGCCCTATCAAGCAGTATGCTTGGTTTAATATAGTTGATCATGCTGACAAATCTTTAATCATAAACCTTTCACTGGACTCTCTAATGGCTTGGTCTTGTCTATTTGGATTTCAGTGGAGACAGGTGGACACTTGCACCAAAAGCACAGAAGCTGCCTAGTGGTGCTTGTAGTTGACCTTTATTCTGTTTGTAATGTATTGTGGTATTAGCTTTTTTAGGTTTTATATTTGATTAATTTCCCCATGATGGGAAAAAAATTGCCTAGGGTTTCACCATGTTTGCAAAGGTTGTCAACAACTGGTGTATAAGAATAAAGTCGGATTCATTACCTCTGCAGCGAACAAGAACAAGATTAAAAGGGTCTTCTGATATTTTACTACTGATGACTAGTGTTGGTCGAGCACCAAAGTGCTCGGGTGCTTGAGTAGAACACCTCAGGATGCTTGGGTGGTCTACAGAGCACCCGAGAACAATGGAAGTCAATGGGAGAACCAGAGCATTAAACCAGGCACCCACTGCTCTGAAGAGGGGAGGATGCCTGGTTCATAGTAAAAGGTCAGAAATTGATGGAAACACCACTGAACTGGTTCAGGAACAGCATGGGAAGGATGCCTGGATGCATCTTGGACTCTCAGGTTGCTGCTGGGAACGATGTTGTCCGAGTAGTACGCCACTTTTACAGACTGACAATAATATGCACAAAACCAAAGATAAAATCGATTTTAGAGGAAAAATTGTTAGGAAACATTCTTTCCTGTATATTTACTTATATAAAGTGCAAGTGCTGCCAAAAATTACAAGGAAGAGGCACTCCGATACAACCTGTATATCACATAAAGGAGGGCATCATTCACATTGTGGTACAATTGTTCAGGTAGTGGGATTTTCATAAAGCCAAAAGTGAAAGGTGAAAGGGCTGCCAAAAATTACAAGGAACCGGCACTCCAATACACCCTTTATTATACATAAGGAGGGCATCCTACATACCCTTGAAAAATTATGATTGATCGCCTGCTGGTGACCCTCATAAACTATCGTATTGGAGCAAGGGCTTGCTGATGTGACCATCTAAACATTAGGGGCGAGGGCCTGCTGCTGATGTGACCATCTAAAACATTAGGCGCGAGTACCTGCTGCTTCTCTGACCTTCTAAAACATTAGGGGATGAGGGCCTGCTGCTGAGTTGACTCTCTAAAACATTGGGGGGGAGTGCATGCTGCTGATCTGATCATCTAAAACATTAGGGGCGAGGGCCTGCTGATCTGACCATCTAAAACATTAGAGGTGAGGGTCTGCTGCCGAGCTGACCATCTAAAACATTAGGGGTTAGGGTCTGCTGCTGAGCTGACCCTCTAAAACATTAGAGATGAGTGCCTGCGGCTGAGCTGACTATCTAAAACATTATGGGCGGGGGCCTGCTGGTGACCCTCAAAAACATTACGGGCGAGGGCCTGCTGGTGACCCTCTAAAACATTATGGGTGAGGGCCTGCTTGTGACCGTCAAAAACATTATGGGCGAGGGCCTGCTGTTGACCCTCTAAGACATTATGGTATAGGGCCTGCTGGTGACCATCAAAAACATTATGGTTGAGGGCTTGCTGGTGACCCTCAAAAACCTTATGGTAGAAGGCTTGCTGGTGACCCTCAAAAACATTATAGGCGAGGGCCTGCTGGTGACCCTCTAAAACATTATGGGTAAGGGCCTGCTGCTGAACTGACCTTCTAAAACATTAGGAGCGAGGGCAGCCTAATAAGCATGTTGATATGATGCAGGAGGAGGAGGAGAAAAGACAGTGTATTCAATACACCATAAAAAACACATTTAGAGTGCCTTTATGTTCAGCTGCTATCCTCTGGTGGAGTAGAGAAGTCAGGGACAATCTAGGCCTTGTTCATTTTATAAGAGTCGGCCGGACAGCATTTTCAGTTGACAGGTGGATGCGCTTATCAGTTATTATACCCCCCGCAGCACTAAATACACGCTCCGACAAAAGGCTAGCGGCATGGCAGGCCAGCACCTCCAAGGCGTAGAGTGCCAGTTCATGCCACGTGTCCAGCTTGGACACCCAATTGTTGTAAGGCACAGAGGAATCACCTATTACTTCACCATCTTCCAAAATTTTTCCCTCCTTGTGACACTAGGCCACACATCAGTTTCAGGGTGCTGGCGGGTGTCACAAAATTGTCCCAGGCCTTGGAGAGTGCTGCCCTGCCTCTGTTGAAACTGCTGTGTGTGTTCCCCTCGTATTCCCTCCTTGGTTGGCCAAAGAACTACGTACTCTGCAGCCAGCATTCTCAGCTCGAAATTTTTGGAGCAATTTTTCAACAAGTACCTTCTGGTATTGCACCATTTTGCTAGTCCTCTCCACCACAGGAATGAGAGATGAGAAGTTCTCTTTGTAGCGAGGGTCGAGAAGGGTGAACAACCAGTAATCGGTGTTGGCCAAAATGCATACAACGCGAGGCAGCATAACATAAAGTCAGCCATGTGTGCCAGAGTCCCAACAGACAAGACGTCGCTGTCCTCATCAGGAGAATGACTCTCAATCTCCTCATCCTCTCCCTTCTCTTCTACCCTTCCACGCTGAACAGATGGAATAAAACTTCCATGGGTACTAGCCCCTGTAGCGGAAGCAACCATAGCACACAAAGCCTGGCCAACATGTGGAACATCAAGTTCCAGCGCGTGCTCACGTCGCACAACAGTCGGTGAGCTGACAATTGCAAGCGCTGCTGTAGCGTTGCCAGACAGGCGGAAGCTGTCGATGACTTGCAGAAATGGGAACACACGCGGAGCACCTTCACCAGTAGCTCTGGCAAATTGGGGTATTCACCAGTAGCTCAGGCGAATTGCCGCTTCCTCACTGCAGTGCCACACTGCTTTCAGCTACTGACTGATGTCTGACTGGTGCTGCAAGATGATAATTCAGAGGTGGAAGTGGAGCAGGAGGCGGAGGAGGAGAAGGGGGGGTTGTAGCCACTAATGTAGGTGGTGGCGGAAACCCTGATAAAAGTTGGGCCCGCAATCCTTGGCATCTGTAGCACCTGTACCATACCAGGGTATGACTCACTTCCGACCTCCACAACGTTCAACCAGTGTGTCGTCAGGGAATGAAGTCTCCCTGGCCAAAAGCACTTGTCCATGTGTCAGTCGTTAAGTGGCCCTTCCCAATAACTGTGTTGTTACGGGACACATGCTTGAAAAAGGCTGGGACTTCACACCGTGGAAAATTTTGGCGTATTCGGACAGAGTAATGCGGGATGGCCACCGTCATCAGGCTGCGGAAAGCCTCAGTGTCCACAAGCCTAAATGGCAACAATTTCAGTGCCAGCAACTTGGAAAGGTGCACATTTAGTGCTATGGCCTGTGGGTGGGTGGCTGCTTATTTGCGCTTTTGTTCAAAGGCCTGGGGTATAGACGTCTGTACAATGCGCTGGGACACAGAAGTGGATGTGCTAGCTGGTGCTTGCGAAGATGCATGGCGGGAGGCATCCTGGCTTGCGTCTTGGACAGGGGATTGGCCAGCACGTAACATAGGGGAAGAGGAGGTAGTGGTGTGACTCGCAGACACTGATTGTGGACCCAGGCGTTCGGCCCACCTATTAGGGTGCTTTGATGCCATGTGGCAGATCATGCTGGTGGTGTTGAGGTTGCTAGTGTTCACACCCCTGCTCATTTTGGTATGGCACAGGTTTCAAATGACAATTCTTTTATCGTCCGCACTTTCCTCAAAAAAGCGCCAGACCACGGAACACCTACCCCTTGGCAAGGGAGATTGCAGCAAGGGGGAACAGTTTCAGGCCTGTTTGGTGTGGCCCACCTTCTCCCTTTTGCCACCCCACTGCCTCTTCCAGCCTGTTGCGGTGCTGCGGATCCCCCCCCCTCCCCTGTACTGCTGTCCTTGCTCGGCTTGCCACTTTCCCAGGTTAAGTCAGTGACTTCATCGTCCACCACCTCCTCTTCCACTTCCTGACTCTGGTTATCCTCCTGACTTGTTGACCTAACAACAACTTCAGTTATTGACAACTGTGTCAACTTCAGTTATTGACAACTGTGTCTCATCCTCATCATGAACCTCTTAAAACACTAACTACAGTTGACTTATTGGCAACTGTGTCTCATCATCATCATCCACTTCCTGAAACACTAATTGCCTTTCCCCACTGTCATCTTATTGTGACTGTGGATGCTCAAGAGTTTGGGAATCAGGGAACAATATCTCCTCATGTCCCTCTTCAAGCGGTACACTAAGTGTCACAGATAATTTTAGTATGCGCAAACTTTATACAGGAGATATAGCGCAAGTAATATCCCTGTCACCAGCAGCTAATAAAAATTACACTGAATTAATATCACTGATATTTAGGATGCGAAAACGTTATACAGGAGATGTAGAGCTGGTAATGTCGCTGTCACCAGCGGCCAAACAATTGCAATGAATGTCAGATATTTAGGCTGCGCAAATGTAAAATAAAAGATGTAGCAGAGGTTCTGTCACTATCAGAAGCACCACTATCAATTGCATGCAATTTAGCGCAGGTTGCGCTAATATTTATATTGCTGCCAGATACAACAATAGTCCTTAAAAGGACTTTTAGGTCTCTCTAACAATTCCACGCAATTTAGCGCAGGTTACGCTAATAACTATATTGCTGCCAAATGCAACAATAGTCCATAAATGGACTTTTAGGTCTCTAACAAGTTTTTTTTAAACTAAAATATTACTATTTACATAGTAACATAGTAACATAGTATATAAGGCCAAAAAAAAGACATTTGTCCATCCAGTTCACTCCCTACACTATCTGTCCTTTCTTCAGCACAACTCTCCCTGACTAAGACTGAGCCGAACACGAGTCATCCGGTGCTTTATAGCACCATATGGCGCGTTCCAGCCAGCCAATCACTGTAATGCCAGTAGCCAACATGGCTACGCAATTACAGTGAGTGCCAGTACTTCCGCGCACGTTTATTGGCTGTATAGCAACCAAAAAATGTGTGGGGAGGAGACTGAACACCGCGATGTGCCGAGCAACGCGATGCTCGAGTAAAATTAGTGTTCGGCAGAGCATCGGCAGGTCCGACACCAAGGACCATGACCGTTCAGCTGTTTGAGAAGCCTTCATGGTTCCTGTGATCACTGCTGGGGTGTGCTTGGTATCGGAGCTCAGCCCCATTCACTTCACGCCTAGGTTATGTGACCGATAAATATGTCGTCACTGGCCTAGGAAAAGTTGTGAGATGGTCATGGCATCTTCTCAAACTGCTGATCGGTGGGGTTCTCAAGTTTTGAATCCCCACCAGTCAGATACTGATGACTTATCCAGAGGACCCCTTCAGGACCCTGAGATTTTCCACTTTTGCGTTTTCGTTTTTCACTCCTCGCCTTCCTATAGTCCTAACTTTTTTATTTTTCCATTCACATAGATTTATGAGGGCTTATTTTTTGCCATACAAGTTTTACTTTCTAAAGGCACCATTTACGGTTGCATACCATGTAGTGGGAAGCGGAAAAAAAATTCCAAATGGGGTACAATTCGGAAAAAACGCAATTCTGATAAAGTTTTTTTTTTTTTACGCTGTATACTATGCGGTAACATTGACCTGTTATCTTCATTTTTCAGGTCAGTATGGTTACAACGATACCACACTTGTATAATTTTTCTTGCGTTTTAATACTGAAAAAAAAAAAATTATACCTTTGGGGGGGGGGGGAATACATTTTTTATAACCATATTCTGACCCCTTTAACTTTTTTGCCGTTATGTGTACAGGGCTGTGTGAGGGCTCATTTTTTGTGAGACGATCTGTTCTATTGAATGTTTGCGACTTTTTGATCACTTTTTATAAAAAAAAAATATTGGGTAGTTGAAGTACCAAAACATGGCAAATTTGCTGTATTTATTTTGTTTCCCATGACTCCATTTACTGCAATCTGTTATATTTTAATTGTATGGGCAATTATGCACATGGCGATGCCCATGATGTTTATTTTTTTTTGTTAAGTATTTTTATTTTAAGGAAAGGGGGTGATTTGAACTTTTTTTTTATATTTGTAAAAACTTTTTTTTACTTTTTTTACTTTTTTTTTATTTAAGTCACCTTGGGTGACAATAACTGGCAATCATTAGATTGCACATTGTGTTCATTGATTGCTATATAGCCATCATTGAACACTTCATTTGGAATATAACAATGCTGCCACCTAGTGGCCTCTATTGGTATTTTCCTGAAATAGGCACTGAAGCCTGCTTGAGGCTTCAGGCTATTTCAGCAATGTAACCGGTTCCCCCGATCTCAGCCGGGGAACGCTGTTACCGGAGCGGAAGCACATTTGACCACGGCATCTGAAGGGTAAAATATATGCAATCAACCTTATGGCTGATCGCATACATATGTCGCGGGTCTCTGCAATTTAAAATGCACATGCAGCGGGCGCCATGTTTAGGGGCCGGACTTATGACGTTCATATACGTCAGAGGTCCTTAAGGGGTTAAGTGCAAATACAAGAATTACACTTAAAATGTGCACACAAAAATTCTGTAACCTTCTGATTTTGCTATTTTGGAACCTTTATCTGCAGTTAGGTCTAGAAACCACACGCATGGAGTAAACAGTTAATGGTTTCAATATACAACATAGTCATTCTTCATTAGACGTCTACTAAAAGAAAACACATTTCTGCTATTGTTTTATCTTCTGATTTATAACTAACCATCGTCTAATTTATGATTAATTCCCAGGCCTAGGGATGCAAATATATAAGGGTTACAAAAGCTAAAAGCAGAATAAATCTATCTGTGTGACACTGATGGAAATTGACAGCTAGTGTGCAGGCACCATGCAAGCCCTTCCTGTTTCAGCAATTCTGGGTATAAACATCATTATCTGGTGCCTTAATGCTGACAGATTTCATGTGCAATGAACTGGCTAGATACAATATAACATTCATGTACATTTGGCAAATTCTCATATCCTAATCAAGCCAATTAAAAATGAATGACAAGGAGGTTAGTAAGATGACAGCGATGTTGTATCAGTGACAATTAATTAGGCTTATAATGCACTATGCTGATGAGGTGTGTGGCAAATATGTATGAAATAACGAATCTCATGTTTACAAAGTAGCATTGTGTCAAATATGCCATTGTTTGAGTATCTCAATATTTGGCTTCAAGATGCATTGTTTGCTTCTTAAACCCAAATCAAATCATATGACAAATAATGTGAAAGTGATGTAAACAATTAGACGTTAATTATTTGTAGCAATACGAGGAAAAACTATTTTCAACAAGCAAAGAAGAGAAAATATTATAAGGGGAAAGTTCTGTATAATACATAATATATATTATTATAATAATAAAGGTTATAAAATCACTCAAAATTCAATTCAGGTAAAATCTGTCGACTGATTAAATTTGGGCCAGATTCTATTTATTATTCCGGGATCTGAAGTGCTCCAATTGGGCTCTCTCTCCAATATTCGGCTGAATAAGATTATGGGTATGGCCACATTAGTCAGGTTTCCTGATTCAGTTTTGGAAGTCAAAATCATGAGATTATAAAAAGGGAGAAAAAGACAAGACAAGAATGCATTAAGAAACCTGTATGTGTGGCTGTATCCTATAAGATTGAATTCACCCATCACCTTTTGTAGCATTTTTATTGCTGTTCTTAACCCTTTCTACACCGCTCCAGTTTTCACCTTCCTGCCCAGGCCATTTTTTGCAAATCTGACACGTGTCACTTTATTTGGCAATAACTTTGGAACACTTTTATTTATCCAGGCCATTCTGAGACTATTTTAATTGTGACATATTGTACTTCACGACAGTGGTAAATTTGTGTCAATATATTTCGCCTTTATTTATAAAAAAATCCCAAATTTACCAAAAATTTGAAAAAATGTTAAATGTTCTAAATTTGAATTTCTCTACTTTTAAGACAGATAGTAATGCTTTCTAAAATAATCATCATTTCCCCCACATGTCTGCTTTATGTTGGCATCATTTTGTAAATGTCCTTTAAATTTTTTAGGTTAGGACCTTAGAAGGCTTAGAATTTTAGAAGTAATTTTTCAAATTTTCAACAAAATTTCCCAAACCATTTTTTAAGCACCAATTCAGATATATAGTGATTTTCAGGAGCTTGCACAATGGAAACCACCCATAAATGACCTCATTTTAGAAACTACACCCCTCAAATTTCAAACTGATGTTACAAATGTTGTTAACCCTTTAGGTGTTCCATATGAATTAAATGAAAATGGAGGAGACATTTTTTAATGCTGATTTTTCATATTAATAAAACAAAATTGCAACACAGTAAGGCCTAGTTCACACTTCAGTGTTTGGTCAGTGATTTCCATCAGTGATTTGTGAGCCAAAACTAGAAGTGGAGCCTCCACAGACATGAGGTAGAAGGGAAAGATCTGCTCCTGTTCTGTGTTTAGAGTTGCACCTGGTTTTGGCTCACAAATCACTGATGGAAATCACTGACCAAACACTGAAGTGTGAACGAGGCCTAAGGGTTGACAGCAATCTAAACCTCAATATATTTTACTCTGATTCTGCAGTTTACAGAAATACCCCATATGTGGTGTGTTGGGGCACGTCGCAGTGGTCAGAAGGAAAGGAGCGTCATATGGTTTTTGGAGGTAGATTTTGCTAGAATTGTTTTTGGGCACTATTTTGCATTTGAAGAGACCCTGACGTACCCCTACAGTGGAAACTTTTAAAAAGTGTCCCAATTTTGGAAACTACACCCTTCAAAGAATATATTAAGGGGGGTACTGAGCATTTTGACCCCCTAAGCGTTTTTCGGAATTTGAAAACACTTGGCTGTGAAAACTAAAAGTTTCAATTCTTCCAATAAAATGTTGCTTTAGCCCCAAATTTTCCATTTTCACAAGGGGTAACAGGATTAAGAAGCACCCCATAATTTGTTACCCATTTTCTCCAGAATACAGCAACATCCCATATGGATTTTGATGGTTCGGTTTATAGACGCCATTGGTTTTTATTTTTTAAGTGATTGTCTTATGTGGGGGTTCATTTTTTGAGGGATGAGGTGAACTTTTCATTGGTACTATTTTAGGGTGCATAAGACTTTTTGATTTTGGATTAAGGTGCACTTCCTTCAGTCGGTATCTGCGCTCCTCAGGTAGCAGCAGCAGATCCTTGGTGTTTGTGCCGGCCCAAAGGCACAGGTGCAGAATTGACAGGGTCAGATTTGATTTGATGATTGGCCTTGTTGATCAAGGTGGAAAGGGGAAGTCTCTTTAAGAAAGGGGACCACCCCTCAGTGCTCAGATGGCTGATTTTGAATTAATTTGATTTGTTAGAATTGATTCACTCATCTCTACAGCCATAAAATCTATACCACAATGTACAATGTATAATATGTACAGTATATACAGCCTACATTTTGAGTAATACATCTTTATGCAACTTTCTTTTGCGTTTCAATGGGTTTCACTGTTTTGAAGTGCGTTGCTTATAGTCAGCAATTTGAACCATTCATTGGCTGAAACCCTGTCCTGTTCACACAGTTAATGTGTTTGTATCCTTTATGAGCTTAACACAACAGCAGCACAATTCTCTCTGCCTTGTTCCTGGCTGATACACTGTAAGGCAGGCATGGCCAACCTGTGGCTCTCCAGCTGTTGTAAAACTACAACTCCCACCATGCCCTGCTATAGGCTGATATCTAGGCATGCTGGGAGTTGTAGTTTTGCAATAGCTGGAGAGCCTTAGGTTTGCCATCCCTGCTGTAAGGGCTCATTCAGATGACCGTAGTGTTTGGCGGGTCGCAAATTATGGAACCTCAAAACACCGATACCGGCCTGTGTGCGTTCTGCATTTTGCAGATCGCACATGACCAGCACTATGATAGAAACCCCTATTCTTGTCCACAATTGTGGACAAGAATATGAAATGCTCTATCTTTTTTGAGGGGCGGAACGGAACTACTTTTGCAGCTCTATTGAAATGAATGGGTCCGCACCCGTTCCACCATCATTTAATAAATGGAAGCAATAATCTTGCATTTTGTCAATAAAATAGCATCTGTGATTGAATTCACTAGAAATTGGGAAATCGATTCATTTTAACCTCCTAACAGTCATATTAAAATTGAAAAAAAAACTTCCAAAAACATCACTGTTTTATTGTAGATTTTTAATGTGTCTACAGTAAATCTTGTTGGCGGATAACTCAGGAGACTCTATTAAATTTTTAGCCCCATAGTGACATAATTAAGAACCAATAGTACTTTCCCCCTTTGTGTCCCAGCAGTCATAACTTTTTTAATTTTTTCTTCAATTTTTTTCTTTATTTTATTTTGTGGGATTAGTTGCTGTTTTTTTAGGAACCATTTTGGGTTATATATAGTGTATTAAATAACTTTTCTTATTTTATTTTTAGGGTGAAAGAACAGCAATTTTTACATTATTTTGTGGAATTTATGGCGTTCACTGTGTGGTAAAATAATATAATTTTATTACGTGGGTCCGTACACTGATGATAATGTCACATCCTATATAATAAAAGCGCAGTGTGAGTGTGCAGTTTCCGTGTGTGTGTCACCAGTTTTGCACTGGGCATGCGCGGCGCTGCGTCCACAGCGACACAGCGCTCCACACGGACAGAGCGCTACTCACAAGTTTGCCTCCAGGGTGTCACCCTGTTGGCTAACCACAGCTGCCCCCACCACCGTCCGCACCTGCCACAGTTCCCTCGCCGCCCTACGGTCCTAAGATAGTTCTCCCGCCACTGTCCAGTCAGCCGTTGTCATTGATGGTGTTGCAGAAAACTAGAAGATACAAATAAAGATCCGACTAACTTAATCCCAAACTAAGGAACATAAGGGTGAGCCATATAAAAGCCCTAGAGCTCTCCCTGACTGCTCAGCCCATGCAAAGATCTTTATGATAGATAATTGCATGCCCTCGTACCTAGACTGTGTGACACCTGAATACCCTATAATAGTGAGGGGACACGACCACCGGCTCCCTACACTTAATACGGAGTGAGTCAGGGTCACCTAGGATCAAGCCAACAGGAAAACACAAATAAAGGAACAGACTTATTTGAGAAACCAGCAGTTGCAGCATCTAGCAGTGAGCACAATCCGCAAAATGATGCAGTATGGGAGGGGATATAAAGGGATGCAATCAGTGCAACTAGATAACAGCTAAGAGAGGGAAACAAGATGACAAAACGAAACCAAAACAAAAGAACCTCAAGCAAGAGGTACTGAAGAACGTCTGTCAGAGCTTCTCAGAGATCTGGCGGTGACAGCCGTCCAGCCAGAACGCATGAGCCACCTTCGCCGCATGGACTACTGGGAATTGAAGTCCCGGTGAGCGGCGGGGGAGGAGACGTGCGGATGCGCAGTAGTAAAGCAGTGCCTACAGTGCTCCACACATCGCCCACACAAGCACACCGGCAAGTAGGATACGGCGCTGAAGAAGCCTCCTGTACTGCCCACACACTATTAAGATTGTCAGCACTGCCCACAGACGGTGCAGGTCGGACTGCCGCCATTTCAGTGCAATTTCTGTTAGTCAGTCATCAGTAAGAGGAGCCCCTGTGAGCAGTCTGCCATTTCTTTTGGTCGGTCATCAGTGAGAGGAGCCCCTATCAGCAGTCAGCCATTTCTGTTCGTCAGTCATCAGTGAGAGGAGCCCCTGTCAGCAGGCAGCCATTTCTGTTTGTCAGTCATCAGTCACAGCACTATAGCCCAGAGAGGAGCCCCTGTCAGCAGTCTGCCATTTCTGTTCATCAGTTCTCAGTAACAACAGTCTCTCAGCACTCTCAGCCACAGCCAGCAGTCAGTACCAACAGTCTGCACTACAGCCAACAGTCTCGGCCACAGCCACCAGTCTCAGCCACAAGTCAGTGCCAGCATCTCAGCCACAACCACTAGTCCGTGCCACCAGTCTCAGCCACCTGCTGCAGTCAGAAGTCTCAGCCAGCGTTCTCAGCTAGAAGCCACAGACAGCAGTCACAGCCACAGTCAGCAGTCTTAGCCACAGTCAGCAGTCAGTACCAACAGTCTCAGCCACAGCCACCAGTCTCAGCCACCAGTCAGTGCCAACAGTCTTAGCCACAGCCTCCAGTCAGTTCAAGCAGCCACCAGTCAGTTCCAGCAGTCTCAGCCACCTGCCGCAGTCAGCAGTCTCAGTCACAGCCAGCACTCAGTGCCAGCAGTCTCAGCTACAAGCCACAGCCGGAAGTAACAGCCACCAGCCACAGTCAGCAGTCTCAGCAAACAGCCAGCACTCAGTGACAGCAGTCTCAGCCACCAGTCAGTGTCAGCAATCTTAGCCACAGCAAGCAGTTAGTGCCAGTGATGCATATTCCAGCCACATATAAGCCAGTATTACGGTAAGAGAAAATATTAGAAAAGTAAAAGTCTATATTATTGGGACTATCTACTAACTACATGCCACTAGTCTAGGCCTCCAGTCTCAGCCATCAGTCAGTGCCACCAGTCTTGGCCACAGCCAGCAGTCAGTACCAACAGTTTGCGCCACAGCCACCAGTCTCAGCCACCAGTCAGTGCCAGCAGTCTCAGCAACCAGACACAGCCAGCAGTCACAGCCAGCAGTCACAGCCATCAGCCGCAGTCAGCAGTTTCAGCCACAGTCAGTGCCAGCAGTCTTAGCCACAGCCTCCAGTCAGTTAAAGCAGTCTCAGCCACCAGTCAGTGACAGCAATCTCAGCTACAGCCAGCAGTAGGGCAAACAGTCCCAGGCGCAGCCAGCACTCTCAGCCACAGCGAACAGTCAGTATCAACAGTCTGTGCCATAGCCAACAGTCTCGGCCACAGCCACTAGTCTCAGCCACTAGTCAGTGCCAGCAGTCTCAGCAACCATACACAGATAACAGTCTCAGCCACAGCCACCAGTCAGTGTCAGCAGTCTCAGCCACCAGCCACAGTCAGCAGTCAGTGCCACCAGTCTTAACAACCAGTCAGTGCCAGCAGTCTCAGCCACAGCCACCAGTCTCGGCCTTCAGCCACAGCCACCAGTCTCAGCCACCAGTCAGTGCCAGCAGTCTTAGCCACAGCCTCCAGTCAGTTCAAGCAGCCACCAGTCAGTTCCAGCAGTCTCAGCCACCTGCCGCAGTCAGCAGTCTCAGTCACAGCCAGCACTCAGTGCCAGGAGTCTCAGCTAACAGCCACAGCTGGAAGTCACAGCCACCAGCCACAGTCAGCAGTCTTAGCAAACAGCCAGCACTCAGTGACAGCAGTCTCAGCCACCAGTCAGTGTCAGCAATCTCAGCCACAGCAAGCAGTTAGTGCCAGTGACGCATATTCCAGCCACATAAAAGCCAGTATTACGGTAAGAGAAAATATTAGAAAAGTACAAGTCTATATTATTGGGACTAACTACATGCCACCCCAAAAAAGGACACATCAAGTAGGACAAAAGACACAGAAATCAAATCTTACATAAGCAACTTCTCCTGGAGAAACGGTCTGCTCAGCAAGTAAACAGTAATGTTGATCGAGCATTAAAGTGCTCGGGTGCTCGAGTAGAACACCTCGGGATGCTCGGGTGCAATGGGAGAACCCGAGCATTAAACCAGGCCCCCCCTGCTCTGAAGAGGTGAGGGTGTTTGGTTCACATAAAATGGTCAGAAATAGATGGAAACACCACAGAAATAGTTCGGGAACAGCATGGGGAGGATGTCTGGATGCATCTTGGACTCCCAGGTCGTTGCTGGGAATGATTTTGTCAGAGTAGTATGCCAATTTTACAGACTGACAATAATGCATTTTAGTTAGTAGTTGTAAGCCACAGAGGGATTATTGAGGGCGCTGACATGGTCTGCGACGTACTCCTTCACCATCTTCCAAAACTTTTCTATCCTTGTGACACTAAGCCGCTCATCAGGGTGAGGTTGCTAGCAGGGTGTCATGAAACTGTCCCAGGCCTTGGAGAGTGTTGCCTTGCCTCTGTTGGAACTCCTGTGTTTTCCCCTCGTCTCCCCTCCTTGGTTGCCCAAGGAACTATGTACTCTGCAGCCAGCGTTGTCAGCTTGAAAATTTTGGAGCAATTTTTCCACAAGGACCTTCTGGTATTGCACCATTTTCCTAGTCCTCTCCACCACAGGAATGAGAGATGAGAAGTTTTTTTTGTAGTGGGGGTCGAGAAGGGTGAACAACCAGTAATTGGCTGGTCACGGGGGAGGCAGCATAACATAATGTCAGCCATCTGTGCCAGAGTCCCAACAGACAAGACTTCTCTGTCCTCATCAGTAGGATCACTCTCAATCTCCTCATCCTCTTCCTCCTCTTTGTACCATCCATGCTGAACAGATGGAATAAACCTGCTGTAGGTACTACCCTCTGTAGCGCAGGCAACCTTCTCCTGCTCCTCCTAATCATCATCCAATTTGTGCTGAGAAGACGAACGGAGAGTGGTCTGGCTATGACCCTGTGTACTGTCTTCCCCCATTTCCACCTCTTCCACATAAAAGTGGTCCTCCTTCATTTGAGCAGCGAGCATTTCGGTAGACACAGAAGTGGGATGATTATGCTGATAATAGTGTAATCCCCGCTCACCATCTGTGTTGATTACTAAAAGTTGGGGAGGTCAGACATCCATGCCCACTCGTCGCTTGTGAACAGCGGAAGCTGACTGGAAAGGCAACAACCATGTTGCAGCTGGTATTCCACTACTACTCTCTGCTCCTCACAAAGCCTGGCCAACACGTGGAACATGCTCATACCCTGGAAACCTGGGGCCCTGAGTTGCCCTGATAACCCTCAGATAGGAAAAGAGGGGAGCTCTCCTGTTCATCGAAGACACGGAAGAACAAGAGTCTCTAAAGACTTAATAGCAGGGAAAAGGAGAGACCACACACAGCAAGAGTATCGTCAGGTAAGAACACAAGACAACACACTTACCTGCCGAGGTCTCCACGACTGGAACTCGTGCACACGTACAGGAGCCCTAACTCCAAACAGGATGCAGTACCAGCAACTCACACAGGTATCAGGCACACCAGACTCTGCCAGGACCCCCATGCCCAAAGGTGCAAGGCAGCCCCAGACAGAGTTGCATACAGGCTAGTGGTTAACCCATCCAGGAAACCAACCCCCTTCCAGAGGACACAACACACAGAGAAATATGCAGGGATAAACACCAACAACAGCCCAGACATGTAACAACAATCAAGATGTACAACACACCCTGAACATAAACCCACACCAAACATACAAGTGAGGTAGGGTATAAGTAGAATACAAAAGGAAGACAATTTATGTCCAACAAGGTGGCCCACAAGGACTGGGCAAAATCACCCAGCAAAGGAGCAGAGCTCCAACACCGAACAAGGCTGGAGTACAACTGTCCCCAGCCAGGAAGCCACATTCAGGACACACCTAAATCCCCACTAGCTAGAGGAATAATCCCTCGCTCACTAAACCGCAGAAAGACACACCTTAAAGGGGAAATGCACGCGCAAACCGACAACAACACGTTGCCACCGTCAACCAGTCTGCACGGTAAACGCGTCAAGGTCAAACAACAATATGACCGTGACAATAACAGTCGGTGAGCTGGCAATTGCAAGCGCTGCTGCAGTGTTGCAGACCGGCGGCAGCTATAGATGACTTTCGAAATGGGCACACAGTGCGGCGCACTTTCATCAGTAGCTCAGGCAAATTGGGGTAGGTTTTGAGAAACCGCTGAACAACTAAGTTGAACACGTGGGCTAGGCATGGTATGTGTGTGAGCTTCCGGAGATCCAAAGCCGCCAGCAAGTTATGGCCATTATCAGACACAACCATGCCTGGTTCTAGGTTAAGTGTCGAGAGAAACAATTCAGTCTGGTCCCTTATATCCTGCCATGGCTCTGCGGTGGTGTGCTGTTTGTCACCTAAACATAATATTTTCAGCATGGCCTGTTGATGCTTCCACACTTTAGTGCTACTGACTGATGGTTGACTGGTGCTGCAAGATGAGAATTCAGAGGTGGAAGTGGAGGAGGAGGTGGAGGAGGAGAGTGGGGGATTGCAGCCACTAATGCAGGTGGTGGCGGAAATCCTGATGGAAGTAGGGCCCGCAATCCTTGGTGTCGGTAGCACCTGTGCCATCCCAGGGTATGACTCTCTCCCGGCCTCCACAGCGTTCACCCAGTGTGCCGCCAGGGAAATGCAGCATCCCTGGCCACAAGCACTTCTCCATGTGTCAGTTGTTAAGTGGACCTTCCCAATAACGGTGTTGGTCAGGGCACAGTGAATGTTACGGGACACATGCTGGTGTAGGGCGGGGGTGGCACACCGAGAAAAATAGTAGCAACTGGCGACTAAGTAACAAGGGACCACATCCATCAGGCTGCAGAAAGCCTCAGTGTCCACAAGCCTAAATGGCAACATTTCCAGGGCCAGCAATTTGGAAAGGTGTGCATTTAGTGCTATGGCCAGTGGGTGGGTGGCTGGGTATTTGCGCTTTTGTTCTAATGCCTGGGGTATGGACATCTGTACGCTGCGCTGGGAGACAGAAGTGGATGTGCTAGCTGGTGGTACTTGCAAAGGTCCTAGGTGCAGGACGGGAGGCATCCGGGTCTTGGACAGGGGATTGGCCAGCACGTAATACAGGGGAAGAGGAATCAGTGACACGCAGACACTGTTTGTGGACCCAGGCGTTCGGCCCACCTACTAGGGTGCTTTGATGCCATGTGGCGAATCATGCTGGTGGTGGTGAGGTTGCTAGTGTTCACACCCCTGTTTATTTTGGTATGGCACAGGTTGCAAATGACAATTCTTTTAACGTCTGCACTTTTCTAAAAAAAAAGCGCCAGGGGAACAGTTGCAGGCCTGTTTGGTGTGGCCCGCCTTCTACCTTTTGCCACCCCTTGCCTCTTCCAGCCTATGGCAGTGCTGCGGATCCCTCCCCCTCTGTACTGCTGTCCATGCTCGGCTTGCCACCTTCCCAGGTTGGGTCAGTGATTTCATCGTCCACCACCTCCTCTTCCACTTCCTCACTCTGGTCATCCTCCTGACTTGTTGACCTAACAACAACCTCACTTATTTACAACTGTTTCTCATCCTCATCATTAACCTCTTGAGACACTAATTGCTGTTAACTTATTTGCAACTGTGTCTTATCATCATCATCCACCTCATGAAACACTAATTGCCCACCGTCATCTTCTTTCTGTGGATGCTCAAGAGTTTGGGCATCGGTGCACACAATCTCCTCATGTCCCTCTTCAAGCTGGCTTGGCGAGAGGCCCAAATCAATGAATGGTGATGAAAAAGGCTCCTCAGAATATCAGAGTGTGGGATCACTTGTTTGGTAAGACTCTCCATGGTGGGAGGAAGGAGGATCAGGGTGAGAATTCTGTTGACCAGACTCTCGGCTATTGAGACTGTACTTTGTGGAAGACATGGTGGTGCTTAATCGACTGGAAGCATTATCTGTTGCAATCCAACCGACCACCTGGTCGCACTGGTCAACATAACCGTTGTAGTCGTGACGCCAGTACCTTTTGTGGTGGTACAACCATTTACTGTAGTGTTAATAGAGGAACTGAAGACTGAGACGAGGATGGTGTAATTCAACTTATATCTTTTACTGAACGTTGCTACTGGTAACAGTAACATCCAAGTATTGAACAGTCTCATTAAGATGGACAGAAGTAAAGCGGCTACAGGTCCACTGCTGACAGGTGTAGTGTCTCTCTAGCTCTAAAATTATACAGATTTATGTGCTTACTGGTAGAGGACTTTTATGCTGGTCCTTGCTATCCCAGTGAAGGCTAGTGAGGCTGCTGGAGGCTGGTGAATCCTTTACTTTTGAATTCAAAGGTCCTAAGGCTGACCATTTGCAACCTCACTTGTGGATATGGCGTTAACGCTTTTGGAGGTCTCCTTCTTTGGTATTCTTTGAATTTAATGTCCTGCTGAGTGAATGGAGCACTTCAGTGCAGGAGCTTCAGGTCGTTGTCATGTTGGAAGACCCAGTCACGACCCATCTGCAATGCTCTGACTGAGGGAAGGAGGTTGTTGCTCAAAATCTCACAATAAATGGCCCCAGTCCCTCTCCTTAATACAGTGCAGTCATCCTGTCCCCTTCGCAGAAAAGCACCCCCAAAGCATGATGTTACCACCCCCATGCTTCACAGTAGGGATGGTGTTCTTGAGATGCAAAGTTCTACTTTGGTCTCAGCTGACCAAATGACTTTCTCCCCTGCCTCCTCTGGATCATCCAGATGGTCATTGGCAAACTTCAGATGGGCCTGAACATGTGATGACTTGAGCAGGGGAACCTTCCGCGCAATGCATGATTTGAAACCATGACGGCGTAGTGTTCTCCCAACAGTGACCTTTGAAACTGTGGTCCCAGCTCTCTTCATGTCATTAACCAGCTCCTCCCTTGTAGTTCTGGGCTGATTCCACACCTTTCTTATTATCAGTGATACCCCACAAGGTGAGATCTTGCATGGAGCCCCAGTCCGAGGGAATCTTTAGCCTCTTCCATTTTCTAACAATTGCTCCAGCAGTTGATCAATTTTCACCAAGCTGCTTGGCAATTGCCGTTTAGTCCTTTCCAGCCTCGTGGAGATCCACAATTTTGTCTCTGGTGTCTTTTGACAGCTCTTTGGTCTTGCCCTTGGTAGTAGTTGGAGTCTGACTGACTGTGGGGTGGACAGGGGTCTTTAAAGAGCTCAGACAGGTTCTACTAAGTTAGATTAATAAGTGGAGTAGAGGTGGACCTTTTAAAAGCACAGTAATAGGTCTTTGAGAGCCAGAATTCTTGCTCAGACAAATACATTATTTAAAGACCATAAAATTTGATTTCTATTTAAATTCTGTCTCTCAGTGTGGGAATGCACCTACAATGTGAATTTCAGACCCCTCCATGATTTCTAAGTGGGAGAACTTGCAAAATCGCAGGGTGTTCAAATACTTCAGCTTTTGATTTTTTTTTTGTCAGCAAGCAAAAATTACAACCTTTGTAACCGTTGTTTTTTTGGGATGGTCCAGGAGGTAGTGGTAAAACCTATCTTTACAAAACTCTTCTCAGCACAGTTCATGGAGAAGGTAACTTTGCACTCCCTGTAGCCTCAACAGGTATGGCAGCCAATCGTCTTGAGGCTGGAAGAACATACCACTCTCAGTTCAAATTACCTGTTCCAATAGTTGAAAACTCAGTATCAAATATGTGTCTCAATTCTGCTGATGCTGAAAATTTGAGATCTACATTACTCATTTGGGATGAGTGTACAATGGCCCCGTCTATTGATCTGAGCCAACCCAAAAACAAAACCAATAACCCCAAAGAAAAGTGGGAGACACACATATAAAATATATGCAATTTATTGAGACATGATCACATAACAAACAATATATGAAACAAAAGGCACAAGTGTACAGGGGGGGGGGGGAGACCTCATGTAAGGAGGTCAGATACAACCTCTCTCCCAAACACCCAACTGGCAGGGAAAAAAATAATAATGTCACAGCCCTAGGTATACATCAGCATGAAAATTGTAGAACTGTAGAACTGTAGGTTCACTCAAAGTAACATGTACTGGTATGTATGTTGCATGCACAGAAAGATAAATGAAAAAATGTACAAGTAGCACAAGGCAAACTAGCCCACCCAAAAACCTGGGATGGCCGCATAAGATATGCACATAGCCATTGAACTGTACAATACAGACAGAGGCAAGTGTGCCAAGTGCAGGTGGTAATAGAGATATAAAAGGAAATGTAACAACTAACTGAGCAAAACAACAAAACATGTATTACCCATGATATGCTGGACCCAGAGCGTGTGACCAAAAGCTGCATCTCGACGTACATTTCACCTGGAGAGGCTTCGTCAGGAGGTAAAGTAACAAACTGAGTTCGTCCTTAAATGGTGTGGTCCACAGCTGGCAGCTGATTAGCGCATCCGCCCAGTGTTGCAGGGATGACATCATAAAGACATGCCATCCAGATTACAGAGCAAGGCACGCCCACCGTGTCACATGACCAGACCAGGAGGAGGGACGGAGCCGCATCTGACATCACGCAACGACACACCTTTGTATTTTCACAGTATACTTGATTGCTGCGATGGTGTGGTCCTTTTGGAGGCTTTCTTTGTGTCATGATGCAGAATAGAATATGCCCTATGGAACAACGGATACTAACTGTCTACCAACATCAGAATATTCACTCCAAAAAGTTGTTGTGTCCTGTATTCTATTTTCTGTATGGGTTGATCCGTGTGGCCAGATTAGTGGGTGACTTTAAACTTGAATGTATGGGTAGTATTTGCTTTAGCTCTGAGGCTACTCTGCTCAGGGCTTCATTGCACAGTGCACTTTATATGAGTTCATAATTTTTATGAACATCATATCTTATCACTTATATGGATTATGATTATGCATAATTATTTATTACTTCTTTGGCACATGTGTATGTACATGAAATATGTTTCCACTACATGAATTCACATTATAGGGATATGTGTGTGTGTGGGAGGGGGGTTCCCCCTTCCTTTGATGCGTCCATATCACAATTTTTTTAGTTGTGAGGGGTATTTATTTTATATTATTTCATTTATTTTTCAGTGTATTCACTTTAGCAAATATTGTGATTATTATAATATTACATGTTCACTGCTGCTTGATTGTGTATATATATATATAGTTTTTTTTACTCATCACGTTTTTGGTCTAGGGTCATGATCTCATTGATGGCATAGGTTTCTATTACCATTTTTGACTTATGGATCCATGGATCCATTTTTATAAAGTTACAATATTACACAATATAGTTTTTTTTTTTGTGTTATAGCAATATAGAAGTTTTTTTATGGGGTTGTGCATATATCGTTAATGGTGAAGGCTATAGTGGGCTCTATACTATGCTGCTCTGCCTGTATATATTACTCTGATATGCTGTATGATTGAGCTGACTATTGGCAATTTTGATCTTTGTGCCCCCCATATATTGTCCTTCACATGTGGTTATCTTTCCACTGTTCTCTATACATTGTCTCCACCTGGCATATGCGCATCGCTCCGGTGCGCTGTCTGGCTGGCATTGTAGTGACGCTCCTATACCTGGCTGTCTCAGGGCCGGCCGACCTGCGTGTCATGTGATCGGACCCGGGGCGGGGAGGTGTGGCTGCGTGATGTCAGATGCGGCTCCCTCCTCCTGGTCTGGTCATGTGACACGGTGGGCGTGCCTTGCTCTGTAAGCTGGGTGGCGCGTCTTTATGATGTCATCCCTGCAACACTGGGCGGATGCGCTAATCAGCTGCCAGCTGTGGACCACACCATTTAAGGACAAACTCAGTTTGTTACTTTACCTCCTGACGAAGCCTTTCCAGGTGAAATGTACGTCGAGATGCAGCTTTTGGTCACACGTTCTGGGTCCAGCATATCATGGGTAATACATGTTTTGTTGTTTTGCTCAGTTAGTTGTTACATTTCCTTTTATATCTCTATTACCACCTGCACTTGGCACACTTGCCTCTGTCTGTATTGTACAGTTCAATGGCTATGTGCATATCTTATGCGGCCATCCCAGGTTTTTGGGTGGGCTAGTTTGCCTTGTGCTACTTGTACATTTTTTCATTTATCTTTCTGTGCATGCAACATACATACCAGTACATGTCACTTTGAGTGAACCTACAGTTCTCACAATTTTCATGCTGATGTATATCTAGGGCTGTGACATTATTATTTTCTTCCCTGCCAGTTGGGTGTTTGGGAGAGAGGTTGTATCTGACCTCCTTACATGATGTCTCCCCCTTCTCCTGTACACTTGTGCCTTTTGTTTCATATATTGTTTGTTATGTGATCATGTCTCAATAAATTGCATATTTTTATATGTGTGTCTCCCACTTTTCTTTGGGGTTATTGGTTCTGTTTTTGGGTTGGATCAGTATATTATACTAGACCCCAGTGTTATATATACAGGTCCTTCTCAAAAAATTAGCATATTGTGATAAAGTTCATTATTTTCTGTAATGTACTGATAAACATTAGACTTTCATATATTTTAGATTCATTACACACCAACTGAAGTAGTTCAAGCCTTTTATTGTTTTAATATTGATGATTTTGGCATACAGCTCATGAAAACCCAAAATTCCTATCTCAAAAAATTAGCATATCATGAAAAGGTTCTCTAAACGAGCTATTAACCTAATCATCTGAATCAACTAATTAACTCTAAACACCTGCAAAAGATTCCTGAGGCTTTTAAAAACTCCCAGCCTGGTTCATTACTCAAAACCGCAATCATGGGTAAGACTGCCGACCTGACTGCTGTCCAGAAGGCCATCATTGACACCCTCAAGCAAGAGGGTAAGACACAGAAAGAAATTTCTGAACAAATAGGCTGTTCCCAGAGTGCTGTATCAAGGCACCTCAGTGGGAAGTCTGTGGGAAGGAAAAAGTGTGGCAGAAAACGCTGCACAACGAGAAGAGGTGACCGGACCCTGAGGAAGATTGTGGAGAAGGACTGATTCCAGACCTTGGGGGACCTGCGGAAGCAGTGGACTGAGTCTGGAGTAGAAACATCCAGAGCCACCGTGTACAGGCATGTGCAGGAAATGGGCTACAGGTGCCGCATTCCCCAGGTCAAGCCACTTTTGAACCAGAAACAGCGGCAGAAGCGCCTGACCTGGGCTACAGAGAAGCAGCACTGGACTGTTGCATGTCATTCGGAAATCAAGGTGCCAGAGTCTGGAGGAAGACTGGGGAGAGGGAAATGCCAAAATGCCTGAAGTCCAGTGTCAAGTACCCACAGTCAGTGATGGTCTGGGGGGCCATGTCAGCTGCTGGTGTTGGTCCACTGTGTTTTATCAAGGGCAGGGTCAATGCAGCTAGCTATCAGGAGATTTTGGAGCACTTCATGCTTCCATCTGATGAAAAGCTTTATGGAGATGAAGATTTCATTTTTCAGCACAACCTGGCACCTGCTCACAGTGCCAAAACCACTGGTAAATGGTTTACTGACCATGGTATTACTGTGCTCAATTGGCCTGCCAACTCTCCTGACCTGAACCCCATAGAGAATCTGTGGGATATTGGGAAGAGAAAGTTGAGAGACGCAAGACCCAACACTCTGGATGAGCTTAAGGCCGCTATCAAAGCATCCTGGGCCTCCATAACACCTCAGCAGTGCCACAGGCTGATGGCCTCCATGCCACGCCGCATTGAAGCAGTGATTTCTGCAAAAGGATTCCCGACCAAGTATTGAGTGCAGAACTGAACATAATTATTTGAAGGTTAACTTTTTTTGTATTAAAAACACTTTTCTTTTATTGGTCAGATGAAATATGCTAATTTTTTGAGATAGGAAATTTGGGTTTTCATGAGCTGTATGCCAAAATCATCAATATTAAAACAATAAAAGGCTTGAACTACTTCAGTTGTGTGTAATGAATCTAAAATATATGAAAGTCTAATGTTTATCAGTACATTACAGAAAATAATGAACTTTATCACAATATGCTAATTTTTTTAGAAGGACCTGTACATTATATGTGAGTTTTTTCTTATGGGTTGGTCTAACCCGTCTATTGATCTTACAGTGGTCGTCAAACTACTAAAAGAAATAATGTATAATCACAAACTCTTTTGAGGAAAAGTTTTATTACTTTGTGTACATTTTTGGCAACCACTTCCAGTGGTACCTCGTTGTGAGCGGACAAAAATTATAGAAGCATGTATAAAGTATAATAAACTGTGGCAAAAATTCCAAATACTTAACCTTACTAACAATATCTGTTCAGTTGACACTGAATTCAGCAATTGGTTGATCCATGTTGGCAATGGTGATACACCACACATTGACGGTTTGCCTGAAGACATAATTTAAATCCCTTCAAAAATTTTATGTACAGGAAATATTGTCAAATTATTATTTGGAGAAAGAATTCCAGTTGCTGATGTCTCAAAGATAACAAAAAAATATATTCTTTGCCCAAAGAACTCTGATGTTGGTAGCATAAATGAAGACGTACTAACCATTTTGGAAGGAGATACTGTGACATTCCTCAGCTCAAACTCAATTGATGACTCAACTATATACCACACACACACACACACACACACACACACACAGTCTATTGATTATAGTTTGTGTCCTGTTGATCATGACTCAGGAGAAGCTATATTTGTCAGACCGCCAGTATTTACTGGTTTATTTAGAGTTAGCCAGGGTGCACCACGGGGAGGCGAACCAGCTTTATACCACATACCATACCGTTACTTCTCTAGACAGGTACATCTCTGCTCAGCTGGACAATATTCAATTGCTCACTCAGACCCCACACACATACAATCGCAATACAATCCGATCTTCTAACCATAACAGTAGATCTAATATTTCCTCTTCAAAGACATAAATACTTTTTGCTGTTTTGTTGAGGACATTATTTTCAATACTAGTATTTTTATAAAATGGGATTACATGCTTGCATCTTTATCTTGCAGCGCATGTTGGGCCAGGGATATCATCTGACATGGGCCCATGCCAAAAAACTGAGGATCGTGCATGAACTAGGCGATGAGCTGTTGCAGAAGTTCAAAGTGAAGCACCACAGAATGGCCATAATAAAAAAAAATGGTCCGATTTAAAGAGGAGGAATCCAGAGGGGATCAGAGAGATCCAAGACAGAAAATGCCCATGTACAATGCGTACATTACTTTTGTATCTCTCGCTAACACTCTGTAATGTATATATACAGTAAGTAATCATTTGTAAAGGGATGAAATACTTATTTACATCTTACATCTCTACCTTGCCATGAGTATACATATTTATACACACAGCAAGGTTGAGATTTATGATGTAATCTGCAGATTTTGTACATTCCCCACTTAATTTACATGGGATTATATATATATATATATATATATATATATATATATATATACAGTACAGACCAAAAGTTTGGACACACCTTCTCATTCAAAGAGTTTTCTTTATTTTCATGACTATGAAAATTGTAGATTCACACTGAAGGCATCAAAACTATGAATTAACATGTGGAATTATATACATAACAAAAAAGTGTGAAGCAACTGCAAATATGTCATATTCTAGGTTCTTCAAAGTAGCCACCTTTTGCTTTGATTACTGCTTTGCACACTCTTGGCATTCTCTTGATGATCTTCAAGAGGTAGTCACCTGAAATGGTCTTCCCACAGTCTTGAAAGAGTTCCCAGAGATGCTTAGCACTTGTTGGCCCTTTTGCCTTCACTCTGCGCTCCAGCTTACCCCAAACCATCTCGATTGGGTTCAGGTCCGGTGACTGTGGAGGCCAGGTCATCTGGCGCAGCATCCCATCACTCTCCTTCATGGTCAAATAGCCCTTATACAGCCTGGAGGTGTGTTTGGGGTCATTGTCCTGTTGAAAAATAAATGATGGTCCAACTAAACGCAAACCGGATGGAATAGCATGCCGCTGCAAGATGCTGTGGTAGCCATGCTGGTTCAGTATGCCTTCAATTTTGAATAAATCCCCAACAGTGTCACCATCAAAGCACCCCCACAAAGCACCCCTCACCTTTTCTGCGTCGCACAAAGACACGGTGGTTGGAACCAAAGATCTCAAATTTGGACTCATCAGACCAAAGCACAGATTTCCACTGGTCTAATGTCCATTCCTTGTGTTCTTTAGCCCAAACAAGTCTCTTCTTCTTGTTGCCTGTCCTTAGCAGTGGTTTCCTAGCAGATATTCTACCATGAAGGCCTGATTCACACAGTCTCCTCTTAACAGTTGTTCTAGAGATGTGTCTGCTGCTAGAACTCTGTGTGGCATTGACCTGGTCTCTAATCTGAGCTGCTGTTAACCTGCGATTTCTGAGGCTGGTGACTTGGATGAACTTATCCTCTGTAGCAGAGGTGACTCTTGGTCTTCCTTTCCTGGGGCGGTCCGCATGTGAGACAGTTTCTTTGTAGCGCTTGATGGTTTTTGTGACTGCACTTGGGGACACTTTCAAAGTTTTCCCAATTTTTCGGACTGACTGACCATCATTTCTTAAAGTAATGATGGCCACTCATTTTTTCTTTACTTAGCTGCTTTTTTCTTGCCATAATACAAATTCTAACAGTCTATTCAGTAGGACTATCAGCTGTGTATCCACCTGACTTCTTCACAACGCAACTGATGGTCCCAACACCATTTATAAGCCAATAAATCCAACTTATTAAACCTGACAGGGCACACCTGTGAAGTGAAAACCATTTTAGGTTACTACCTCTTGAAGCTCATCAAGCAGTAATCAAAGCAAAAGGTTTCTACTTTGAAGAACCTAGAATATGACATATTTTCAGTTGTTTCACACTTTTTTGTTATGTATATAATTCCACATATGTTAATTCATAGTTTTGATGCCTTCAGTGTGAATCTACAATTTTCATAGTCATGTAAATAAAGAAAACTCTTTGAATGAGAAGGTGTGTCCAAACTTTTGGTCTGTACTGTGTGTATATATATATATATATATATATATATATACACCCCATTAACTTTACTTCACAAACCAATAATACAATAAGAAACATGAACACATAATGTAAATGGTTAAATTAGGCCATGGCCAATGTTATTAACCCCTTCCTGACCAGGCCGGTTCTTTAAAGATGGCGCCCACTCCTGCCCGCTGCGGGTGCTACTTTTAGCAGACACCCATGGCTCATGTCCGCAACTGTCAGTAATGCCGATCATGGTAATTTAACCCCTCAGATGCCGTGGACCACGGCATCTGAGCGTGCTGAAAACCAAAAGCTTTCACTTTCGGTTGCGCTCCGGCTCCCCGTTTGGCTATCGGAGGAGCCGGAGCGTTTGTGCAGCAGCCCCTGTCTTAGTGAATGACGCTGCATAGGATGATGCTGCATAGTTTTTCCTATGGAGCACTTGCCTGTAATAGGACTCCATAGGAAAGTACTAAAATCATCATATATTGCAATGCAAGTGCATTGGAGTCTATGATAATAGCAATCAGATGATTGATTGTTATAGTTCAATATAGTTATTGATTGTTATTTTTAAAAGAAAAAAAAAAAAATATTCAAACAACACCCCTTTTCCCAAAATAACAATATAAGAACTAAAATAGTAATAAAAAACACATCATGGGTGTCGTGATGTGCGAAAAAGCCCATAGTAAAAAAATATATTCCCCATATGGCAAACAGCAAAACGGAAGAAAGCGTCCAAATGGCTGATTCGCCTTTCTTGGTTGCTTTATTTTCCCCAATTTATTTTTTTTTTTTATAAAAAGTGATCAAAAAGTCATACACACCCCAAAATGGTATCAACAAAAAGTTCAGGTTGCTCTTCAAAAAATGAGCCCTATACAGCTCCATACACATAATTACAATAAAGTTATAGGTGTCAAAATACGGTATGGCGACAAAAAAATAAAGAGTTTTTTTTTCACACTTTAAATTTTTTTTTATCACTATCAAAACTCAAGAAAAACTATACATATAAGGTATCGGCAGATTCGTACTGACCTGTAGAATAAAAGTAACTGGTCACTTCTATCGTACATCAAACGTCATGAATAAAAAACCCTTAAAACGGTGGTGGAATTGCATTTTGTTTTGCAATTTCACACCATTTGGAACTTTTTCCCGCTTCCCACTACATCATATGCAATATTAAATGGCGGCTTTGGAAAGTACAACTTGTTCTGCAGAAATAAAGCCCTCATATGGCTATGTGAACAGAAAAATAAAAAGTTATGGCTCTGATATGGTGAGGGTGGGCAGGCAGCAGATCTTCAAAATGCGGCTTGGCAAACAGCATAAGGCTGGCAGCCACTGCAATTATGTACCCACCATAACACCACCCAATAGCTCCTTATTCAATGTCCTAATTGTTGCTGGGGTCCCCTAAACTTCAATAACCCAGAAACAGTACACTATAGGACACCTCACTTACCAATCCCCTGCTACCTGATCCTACCTAGTAACAGTCAATTTTTTTGCAATCTTTAGCACTTGTTTTGGTAATTTACCACCAAAACCAGCCTAAGCCCCCATTGGGATAATCCTAATCCCATGCAGATCCCTCATATTGAAATTTCTGGATATTTAAAGTTGTTATGATTTCTGAGTTGTTAAAATTCTGAACATTGTGTGATTAAAGATTTTCCCCTTCCCTCAGTACGCCGCAGGCCTTCCAACGAGGAGTTGGAGGTGGTGGAGGTCTCCGAGGAGGAGGAGGAAGAGTAGGCCAGACCCTCCCATTATTTCGATGCGCTACCCCCACCAGAGGTTGGCAAAGTGGTGAAGATGGAGGCGGAAACAGCGAGACCCTCCAGCACCACCCCAGCTCAGGATGAGGAGGAGGAGGTGGTCACCAGCCCCCACCTGGAGGGTAAATATGTGCACATAGCAATATGATTATGTATCCATAACATGTACATAAACATTAAAAGGGGCAACATAAAAAATACTCCACATAATGCACTAATTTGCTCTTAATCTGAATTGCAAGCAATTTTTATATATTTTTTTATCCTAACAGTAATTAAGAAAATAAAAGGCAAAATAAAAAAAAGCGGCAGCAGGAGCACCAAAAATCAATCAAGGAGTTCGGGAGCAGCAGGAGCTGGAAATAAATGAGCTGTAGCGCAAGATGCGAGTGTAGCGCATTACATTTCTGCACAAGGTTCAAAAGTTGGAGGAGAAGAACCGCACTGGGATGCAGGAGGTGCTAGACATGCTGGACCAACAAATTATTTCTTTAAACTCAAAACATTTTTGTTAATAAATAGTTAATTTTTTTTATAATGTGTGCATTTGTTTCTTTAAAATATTATTATGTTTTGGTGTAATTATAAATCATAAGGTTACAGTAAGGCCCCTTTAGTCCAGGGCAAACTCATCAGGATCAGGACAGACAGCAGCAGCAGGTAAAGGTAATAGTTGAGTATAAGGCCTACACATAACTCCACAAAACTCAGCTGGAACAGACAGCAGCTGGTTCTTAGCAGGAATGTGTTCCCAGGAATGGTCCACTACCAGACGGGGCAACACCTAAAATAAACTCAAACACCTCAGGCAGCAACAGGTAAATGGTAATGCTGTAGTATAAGGCCGGCACATAACAGCAGGTAAATGGAGGTAAATTAGGCGGTCAAAGGATAAAAATGTAACTGTAAGCCAGTACAGGCCCTAAAAATTAGCCAATAGGCATTCATCTGAAAGCACACAACTTTGTAGGATTCTGTGGATGGAGGGACATTAGGCTGTCACAGGATAAAAATGTTACTTTCGGCCAGTACAGGCCCCAAAAATTAGCCAACAGGCATTCACCTGACAGCACAAAACTTTGTAGGATTCTGTGGTTGGAGGGACATTAGGTGGTCACAGGATATAAAAGTGACTGTCGGCTAGTACAGGCCACAAAAAATAGGCATTCAATGGACATAAAAGGCCTTTTATGCGCTTTATTTACCTAAGACAGGGACCATGATTTGTTCTGGGTGCTGGCGGATATCTGTGGGCTGTCATGAGGAAATTCAATCAAATGTGGTCGACTTCTCACATGTGTTGAATTCCTTTGAGATCCATGCCTCATTCATTTTTAGAAATGTGAGGTAGTCCACACTGTCGTGAGCTAGGCGAGTGCGCTTATCGGTCACAATCCCCCCCCTGCTGCGCTTAATGTATTTTCGGACAGGACACTGGATGAGGGGTAAGCCAAGAATTCCATGGCAAATTGTGCCAGCTCTGGCCACAGGTCAAGCCTGCACACCCAGTAGTCCAGGGGTTCCTCACTTTTCAGAGCGTCCACATCGGTCGTAACCCGATGTAGTTGGACACCTGTCAATCTAGGCATCCCTGAGGCTGAATCCGGCTGGATTGGCTGCAAGAATGATCTCATATCGGAAGTGACCAACACATCTTTAAACCGCCCTCTTCTTGCATGTGCTGTTGGATTGGTAACCGCACCTGTTTTGCTGTGGGTGGAAATTCCTCTGCCAGCACCGACAAAAGCAGTATGCAGCATTTCTCGAACCAAGGCCTGGAAGTGCTACATTCTGGCAGTCTTCTGTGATGGTGGTAACATGTCTGCCATTTTGTGTTTGTACTGGGGGTCTAAGTACATTACCACCCAGTACTGGTCCTTGCCCTTTATGCTTTTCATACGGTGGTCCCTCTTCAAACACTGGAGCATGAAGGCCCCATTTGCAAAAAACTGGAAGCGGTGGAGTGGCCTGGCTCCTGCTCATCATCCAGGATAATGTCGTTCTCCTCCCCCCAGCCACGGACAACACCAAGGATTCCAGAAAAGTTTAAAGCATTCTCTTCTTGCTCTTTGTCTGCCCTGGCACCATCCTCCTCTGATTCCTCTTCAGATTCCTGTTGTTGACTTGTCTTAGATGGAGTAGCCCCCCCCTGGGAATTCATCCAGCATTGCAACTTCCTCATCTTCTTGCTCCTGCTCCTCAACAGCTTGATCAAATACACGATGCAATGCACGCTCCAGAAAGAAGGCATAAGGTACAATGTCACTCATGGCGCCCTGGCTGCAACTGACCAGTTTGGTGATGTCATCAAATGGCCGCAGAAGTCTGAGCAGCCACTGGCGCGGTGAAAAAATAAACAATCTTCTTAGAGTTCGTACAGGGAGTCGATAACTGCACGATTCTGCTGGAGCAGCCTATCAAGCATATACAAAGTGGAGTTCTATCGCGTTGTCTAGTTACAAATTAGACGTCTGACGGGCAGATGGTGTCGCCGTTGAATGTCAGCAAGACGAGCCATGGCCGTGTAAGATCTTCTTAAATGGCCAGAGATTTTCGTGGCCTGCCGCAAGATGTCCTGGACCCTGGGGTATTTGGCAACGAATCGCTGCACGACTAAGTTCAGCGAGCACAGCAGATTGGCATCGTTGTCGCACACCACTTTACCAACTGTCAAATTGAGCGGGGTTAGCCACTGATCTTCCTGTGACCGCAAAGCCGAAATACATGCAGGACCAGTTCAGCTCTTGGCTTCCAGGCACAACAGACGCAGCAAAGCATGGCAACGTTTCACCTGGCATGTCGAATAGGTTCTGGGGAGCTTGGGGGGGAGCAGCGGAAGAGACGGTAGCAGCAGCAAAGGAGGAGTCAGCCAAGGAGGAGAGGGAGTATGGAATCGGAGGAGGAGAAGAAGAGGCAGGCCTACATGTAATCCGTGGCGGTAACACCAAATCAACATGGGTGCCACGGGTTGCATGCTTGACGGTCGTCAGAAGGTTCACCCAGTGGGCAGTAAAAGTTATGTACCTTCCCTGCCCGTGTTTGCTAGACGACGTGTTTGTGGTCAGATGTATCTTGGCACCGACACTGTGTGCCACAGATACATTCACTTGCCGCTGAATGTGGCCATATAGCTCTGGGATGCCCTTCTGGGAGAAATATTTCCTTCCGGGGACCTTCCATTGCGGTGTGCCAATGGCCACAAGTTTTCTAAAGGCCTCCTAGTCCACCAGTTTAGATGGCAGTAGTTGGCGGGCAGTTCTGACAAGCCAGCGGTCAACCATTAGGCAAGAGGATTATTCGGCATCATCATCTTTTTATTCTCGAACATTTGTGGCAAGGGAGCCTGACTTTTGCAAGATGAACGCAACAACGGCACGGTGGAAGGTGGAGTGGAGGACAACTGGAAGAAGAGGAAAGAAGGAGTAGACGCAGGATGGGGAGTGCCAGGAGTGTAAAAAAATATATGATTGTTTCACCCACAGTGAAACAGATGAATTTACTGATTATATTTTACTATCCGATTTGAAGTGCAGGCCGCAAAGGTACTTTATGGCAAAAAAAAAGTGTTTCTTTGACCCACAATGTCCCAGTTGTATTCACTGATTATATTTAACTATCAGATTTGCAGTGCAGGCCACAGAGGTACTTTCTGGCAAAAAAAAAAATAGATTTTTTCACCCACAGTGAAAAAGATGGATTTACAAATTTTATTTCACTTTCAGATTTGCAGTGCAGGCTGCAAATGTACTATCTAGCACGAAATGTGAGTTTTTTCAAACTACAATGTAACAGCAGTTTTATTGGACTGTCAGAAATGCTGATTTACTGATTATATTTCACTATCAGATTTGCAGCACAGGCCGCAAAGGTATTTTATGAGAAAAAAAATATGATTTTTTCACCCACAGTGAAACAGATGGATTTACTTATTTTATTTTACTATCAGATTTGCAGTGCAGGCCGCAAATGTACTATGTAGCACAAAAAGTGATTTTTTTTTTAAACAACAATGTAACAGCAGTATTTAACAGTTTTATTGGACTGTCATAAATGCAGCGCAGGCTGCAAATGTACTATCTAGCACAAAAAGAGTGTTTTTTTCAAACAATATAACAGCAGTATTTAACGGTTTTATTGAACTGTCAGAAATGCAGCACAGGCTGCAAATGTACTATCTAGCACAAAAAGAGTGTTTTTTTCAAACAATATAACAGCAGTATTTAACGGTTTTATTGAACTGTCAGAAGTGCAGCGCAGGCCGCAAAGGTACTTTATAGAAAAAAAATATGATTTTTTTTCACCCACAGTGAGACAGATGGATTTACTGATTATATTTTACTATCAGATTTGCAGTGCAGGCCGCAAAGGTACTTTATGGGGAAAAAAAGAAGTTTTTTTCACCCACAGTGAAAAAGATGGATTTACTGATTATATTTCACTATCAGATTTGCAGCACAGGCCACAAAGGTATTTTATGAGAAAAAATATATGATTTTTTCACCCACAGTGAAACAGATGGATTTACAGATTTTATTTTACTATCAGATTTGCAGTGCATGCAGCAAATGTACTATGTAGCACAAAAAGTGAGTTTTTTTCAAACTACAATGTAACAGCAGTATTTAACAGCTTTATTGGACTGTCAGAAATGCAGCGCGGGCCGCAAATATACTATCTAGCACAAAAAGTGTGCTTTTTTTCTACTAACAATGTAACAGCAGTATTTAACGGTTTTATTGGACTGTCAGAAATGCAGGCTGCAAATGTACTATCTAGCACAAAAAGAGTGTTTTTTTCAAACAATATAACAGCAGTATTTAACGGTTTTATTGAACTGTCAGAAATGCAGCACAGGCTGCAAATGTACTATCTAGCACAAAAAGAGTGTTTTTTTCAAACAATATAACAGCAGTATTTAACGGTTTTATTGAACTGTCAGAAGTGCAGCGCAGGCCGCAAAGGTACTTTATAGAAAAAAAATATGATTTTTTTTCACCCACAGTGAGACAGATGGATTTACTGATTATATTTTACTATCAGATTTGCAGTGCAGGCCGCAAAGGTACTTTATGGGGAAAAAAAGAAGTTTTTTTCACCCACAGTGAAAAAGATGGATTTACTGATTATATTTCACTATCAGATTTGCAGCACAGGCCACAAAGGTATTTTATGAGAAAAAATATATGATTTTTTCACCCACAGTGAAACAGATGGATTTACAGATTTTATTTTACTATCAGATTTGCAGTGCATGCAGCAAATGTACTATGTAGCACAAAAAGTGAGTTTTTTTCAAACTACAATGTAACAGCAGTATTTAACAGCTTTATTGGACTGTCAGAAATGCAGCGCGGGCCGCAAATATACTATCTAGCACAAAAAGTGTGCTTTTTTTCTACTAACAATGTAACAGCAGTATTTAACGGTTTTATTGGACTGTCAGAAATGCAGCGCAGGCCTTAAGGTACTTTATGGAAAAAAAGATATGATTTTTTGACCCACAGTGAAAAAGATGGATTTACTAATTATATTTCAATATCAGATTTGCAGCAGAGGCCGCAAAGGTGCTTTATGGAAAAAAAGATATTAATATTTCAACCACAAATGAAAGAGATGGTTTTAACAGATTTTCTTACACTATCACAAATGCAGGCGCAAATGTACTTTTTAGCAAAAAAATAATTATTTGTCCCTCCAGAATCTAACAGATAAATTTACTGAATTGATTACACTCACATATGCAGCACAGGGGTACTTTACAGATTTTTTTTTTAATATGTCACCCCCTGGGTCCCTTTATTCACAGATGGATTACCTATATTATTTTCCCTTCCCCTGGCACATATGCAGTGCAGGTGCACTTAAAAAATGGGTATATGTTGCCCACTGAACTAAAATAACAGGATTCAATTATTGTCTCTGGCACATATGCAGTGCTGGTGCACTGAACTTGCACAGAATGGCCTCCGACACTCACCTAACTAACAGACGGATAAAACTTATTTTTCTGTGTCACTGGGCTCAGGGCAGGGTACAAAAATGTTGCATTGCATCAACAAAAAAATATCGCTGTAGATCGCAGAGTTAACGACAAGTTCTGATATCACATTCTTTCCTATTACAACAAGTTCTGATATCAGATTCTTTCCTATTTTCTCCCTCACAGCAGCAGCATCCTCTACCTACACTAGTAAGAGCTGAGTGACATGTGGTGCTACGTGACTCCAGCTTATATAGAGGCTGGGTCTCATGCTTCACTGGCCAATCACAGCCATGCCATTAGTAGGCATGGCTGTGATGGCTTTTAAGGGCACATGAGTTAAATGCTTGTTGATTGGCTGCCCTGCAGCCTTTCAAAAAGCGGCATTAAATCGCCGAACACCGAACTCGAACCCGAACTTTTAATGAAATATTCGGGTCAGGGGTCAAAAAATCGTAAAGTTCGCTACGAACCCGAACTTTACAGTTTGGGTTCGCTCAACCCTACTTGGAAACCCTGCCAGCAGAGTCATCAAAAAGCATAAGAGACTGCTGCATGACTTGAGGCTCAGACTGCTTGGCTGATTTGCAAGGGGGGTGAGATGAAAGAAAGATGCCCATGGGCTGCAGGTGCCAATGTGAAGGAACTGGAGGCACTGTCAGCCACCCAATCTACTACTTCCTCTACTTGTTCTGGTTTCACCATTCGTACACCGGTATTCGGACCTACAAAATGACGCTGAACGTTCTGTCGCCTACGTGCACCTGAGGAAGGTGTTTCATTTGGGTGTGTAGCTGGCACAGATTGACCACGTCCTCTCCCTGCAACAGGAGCTCCACCAACCCCAGCAGGGCCACGTCCCTTATTTGATGCTCTCCTCAACTAACAGACAGATTAACTATATAAATTTCCCTGTCACGTATGCAGTGCAGGTGTACTTCACGCAATAAATGGGTATATGACGTGCATGTAGTCAAAAATCGCTGTAGGTCACCAACAGAATTAACAGCCAGATTTATGATTAGCTTTCTGTGTCAAGGGTGCAAATATAGTGTATTGCACCCACGAAAAATCACACTAACACTGTCCCTCACTTCAGCTGCCTGCTTTCAGTCCCTTCACTACTGAGAGCTGATGGGTGGTTCTACACATGATCCAGCTTATATAGAGGCTGGGTCACATGATGCACCAGTCAATCACAGCCATGCCATTAGTAGGCATGGCTGTGATGGCTTCTAAGGGCACACAGCTTAAAAGCTTGTTGATTGGCTGCTCTGCATCCTTTCAACAAGCTTAATTAAATGCCCGAACACAGAACTCAAACCCAAACTTTTCTGGAAAAGTTTGGGTTCGGGTCCGGGTACCAAAAATCGTAAAGTTCAGTATGGACTTGAACTTTACAGTTCGGGTTCGCTCAACACTAATCACCACTTAAGTACAGAAAGTTTAAAGTTCTAAAATGTACTGTTAGCCCTTCCTTTAATTCCCATCCCTTCCCATCACCAACTTGAATTTGTCTTTATATTAGCCATACTATGTACTAAGTGTTTTTAGCTACATTTTCCAAATTTCGTTATGACTAATATATTAAGTGTGTATTGGCACAAAAAAAAAAAAAGTAAATGCACCTGGTATTGATTTTTACTAATTACAATCAAACATTAGTTAATTTTAAATCATGTTCCTTGCAAAGTGTATTGACCCCTAGAGAGGAAGAACAGGAAGAAAGTACACACAAGTGACTCAATCTAATGAAGACTTTAAGACGTTGCAGCACGTTCATATTAACAGTTGCTAGGATCCCAAACAAATCTACACAAAATGTAACTAAAGAAAGGTATTACAGATACAAACCTATCAGAGGTACTGTACAATGAAAAAGAGGATATAGTGGTAAAAATGTGCTACATATATAGATAATCTATGCTCTGCAGACTTTTAAACCTTGTGCTTTAATTGAGAGTGGGATTATTTTCACTTTTAGTCATTTTATTTAGAATTGAGCAAATCAAAGTTAAACAAATTGAACTCGATCCGAATTTCAGGAAAAATTTGATTCACCACAAATACGTATTTCCTCTTGCTTCATTGTCATGAATAATTTTTTTCCCCTAAAATGGTAGCTACATGTGTTAAAAAGTGAAAGTAAGAAGTCTGGGAATGCAATATAACCCATAATATCGAGCAGCCAGCCAATCAGCAGATAGCCATCCCCTGTGATGTCACAGCCCTATAAAAGCCTCATCCCGCCAGGTCTCTGCCATTTTACTGTGAGCTAAGTACAGGGACAGATGTACCAAGCTTTTACTTGTAGAATATTGAATAGGGACAGTGCAGGGACAATGTAGGGACAGTGTAGGGAGAGCATAGGGAGGGTTTTCACACACTGTAGGGAGCACATAGGGAGAGCATAGGGAGACTGCAGAGACAGCACAGGGACAGTGCAGGCTGAGTGTAATCGTTCTGTGCATTTTGTCCATCTGCTGCGCCATTCATTTTTAATCTGTTCTGTTATACATAGACTTACAGTGCACCAAACTTAATCTTAACAGGCAGTCTAATGTATAGGCATGTTTACCTAGTTCATCTGCTGTGCCATTAATACCTAATCTTTTCTCTTATACATAGATTAACTGTTCATCAGATTTATTTTCAACAGACGGTCTAATATATAGGCTCATTTACCTAGTTCATCTGCTGCGCCATTAATACCTAATCTGTTCTCTTATACATAGACTTACTGTGCATTAGACTCATTGTCAACAGATGTTTAGTCACATTTTTCAAGTTCATTTTCTTTTCAGCAAGGACCAGCTTAGTAAGGAAAGTTAGCAACTTTAGGCCAGCGCAGACTTGGAGAAAAAGTCAGCTGTATCCTCCCTTAAGTGTGCAATTAGCGAGGATGACAGTCAGGTGGGAGCATGTGTTGCGATCAGTTAAGGATGTGGCCGTGAGACTGGTGAGGGTGCCATAAGTGAAAAACAGACAGCAGTGGATGATGATGTAGTCATTTGAACATGGGAGACTGGTGAAGAGGGGACATCATTATCATTACCATCAGGGGGTGAGGGTGACATCAGGCCCATGAAACAGCAGCAGGGTGGAAGTAGTGGGACATCTGGAGCCAAATGCGCCAGAGGTAGACCATCTGTTATTCAGGAGCCTAACTGCGGCAGACAGTCAGCATGGAGTGATGGGGGTAAAATGCTATACTCAGCAGTTTGGGGATTTGTTATCAAGTTGCTGGAGGATGTAAGCGTGGCAGGATGAAGGATATGGGGGCAGAAGGTGAAGCGTGGTCAAGGTGATTATGTTGGCACCAAGACCCTGTGTCAACACATGGAGCGTCACTATAAAGTGGCCTGGGAAAACTGCGGCACTAATGTACAGCAGTGGTACAGCCTGATGCATCAACCACTGCATCTCCCAGCAGCCTGCACCCCTTCTCCAGCATTCAGGGCTCCTCAAATTCAGCAGAAGGAAGCTATTGTTCCTTCGTGTATTACTTCTGATGCTCCTGTCGAAATACTTTTTTTTCCGTCATGTTTAACGGAACAAAACAGAACCGTTATTTGTGCCCATAGACATGTATTAGGACAAAGCAAAGCAGAATGACTCTCAAAGGATTCAAATTTTCATTCCATCCTAAAATTCCATTATATTCCATTATAACTCTGCTATAATGGAATTTCTAATGGTAATGTGAACCTGCCCTTACTGTGCAAAACACCTCCTTCTTGAGCTGCAAAGGCAGAATGTTGTTCTCCTACATCACCTAATATGCAACGTTTTCATACATTGGAACTCCAAGCTCCACATGTTGGACCGGCTGTATGAGCAGAGGAAACCCGAGACCAATTTTTTTTATTAGAATCACCGAAATACACTTGATTGCATTGCATATGACAGTGTCAGTAAAAGGTGACATTAACATTTCTGAACAAAACAGTTGAAAATGAACATAGACATAAAACCCCCACATGTCTCCACCCCTATGCCTAAAAGAATGACAGATCTGTGATAGAGTGGTCTTGGCCAGCGGGGCAGTCAAGGACATAATGCAAAGCATTCTGTTTTGACATGAATTAGCCAATTGTGGCAGAAATATATGAATTGTTGATATGGGAGAAAATGCTGTGACGGGAGATAAAATGTATCACAGAGTTCCGCAAAGATGAGATATCTATTCTCCTTGGTATGCAACACATCTAAAAAGCTATGTATGCCCTGTTTTTTCCACTTGGCGAATAACTTGTTTGGTCTACCTTGAATAAATTCTGGGTGATCTCACAACTCCATCGAGTGAGAGTCTAGAAATGGCAGTTTGTAAAGTTTTCTCATTTCTTTCCAAGGGATCATAGTATCATGCACTATCAGTCAGGACTTCAGCTATGAGGAAAGAACTGATCTCCTGTTGTGTAGCAGTGTTGCCAACTACCATGGTGCTACCAGCTGTTTCTCTAGTGGGGGAGTAGAATGAAAGTGATACATGTTCATCCAATCCACTACATGTCGAAATATATATGACAGGTTATATAATCTGATGTTCGGAAGATTGAGTCCTCCCTTGTCTCTGGGCAGTATAAGTTTACTTAAAGCAATGCGCACATTGAACATTTTCTGAAGTGCTGTTGTGTCTGTATGCTTCAATAGGATAGGAAGAGTCTGGAGAGGATAGGGCAGCCTTGGGGAGCATACCATCTTAATTATATGGCAATGCCCCATAAGTGACAGTGGTACATTCTACCACCTCTTCAAATGCCTCTGAAGCCTGTAAAACAGCGGATTATTTTTTAGAGTATATAAGGACCCAGGTACTTTACCCATCTTAATATCCAGATACTCGATGTTGAATGAAACAATCGGAACGCGTCTGCATGCAGGTGCTGTTGAGACCTCGAGTGTGGCCCTAAAGGAAGCAGTTCACACTTATCCATGTTTACTTTAAATCCCGATTCCTCCCCAAATGTCTCTATAGTCTCAAACAGTTTATCTAAGTGTTTAATTGGGTCAGCAAGAAAAAGTAGTACATCGGTAGTATATCATCTGCAAAAAGGGATGTTTTTACCTCTTGGTTTCCTACCTAGATACCCTCGGAAATTCCCCCCTGTTCAAACACTTGAGCCAGTGGTTCTAGAGCTAGATTGAAGAGTAATGGGGACAATGGACAGCCTTGGAGAGTTACCTTTTGCAGAGAGAAGGGCACCATCAGAAACTTTGGAATACACACTCTGGCTTTCCAGGCCTCGTATAAGCTGGACAAGAACCTCCTAAAAGGACCATTAAAATTCATTCTATCTAATACCTTTCCCAGCCAGTTCCCCCTCATGTTATCAAAGGCCTTCTCTGCTTCAATCGGTAGCAGAGAAGGCATCGAGCAAGTATGGGGGTATGGGAGACCCTATCTATTACCGTCACTATTGTCCTTATGTTTGATACCCCCAAACAGTTTTTAATAAAGCCAAATTGCTCCAGGAAGGAGCTAGTATGCTGGGGAGGGGGATGATTAAGGGGGGTGGGTGGATGGAGGGCACACCACAACTATAGAGAGATTTATAATAGTCACCTAGGATAGAGATTATTTTAGTCAACATAGTTTGAATCTCCCTTGGTCTATTCCTCAATCCCAGGATGTGCTGCGGTTTAAGTGTGTTTTTAATTAGGTTGGAGAGCAAGCTGCCAGATTGTTCCCATAACTGAAAAGTTGCGCCTCCATGTGTAGGGCTGAGAAAGCCACATTTCTGTCTTACCATAACTCGTACTCTCTCTTTGCAATTTGCCATTGCTTTTAGTTATATAATTTAGGGTTCCCTGAAAAGCCACAAAAGAGGTAAATTTCAGCTCACCAAATCCTTTCCATGCACGGAACGAACCGGACAAATCCTCTCAACATGCTAAATAAAAGGAAAGGTACCAGCACTTTGTATTCCGGTTATTGCTTCGCTTTATTTCATTACTGGTTGCAGATTACATCTCACCACCGCAACAGGTTAGCATGTTTTAAACTCCAATGCTCTTAATTATAACCCTGTGTGCTGTTCAGCATCAGGGGTAAAAATGGACATCAACCTCCAATAGGAGAATAGGGAGGGTGGAAACAAAACATGGGCGGGGGAGGGAAAGAAGAAAAAAGGAAAGAACATGAGGAAAGAGGATGGGAATTCACCCTGGGCTGAACACCTCACAATCAATCACCTGTCACACTTATATTCAAACACCAATAGTTGTTTTCAGTGGTTGACCACTAATGTTTTTCTCATTTATATAAATAAAATCTATACATTCGATGAATGCATTCATTTCCATACAATGGATTGCATAGAAAGAGAAAAACAGGAAGAAAATAAAAGAGGAAAAACCCAGCGTTTAACAAATTGTTCACCAAAACTGCATGGTGTGAACATGCACATCATGTGCACATCACAATGAAACACACTGTTAAAATTGTGAAAATAAAAATCCCTCCTCTAATCCCGGATATCTTCTCTCAGTCAGTGTGACTCAACAATTGCTTATGTATTTAAAGGGCTTCTGTCACCCCCCAAAAGTCTTTTTTTTTTTTTAGGCTAATTAAAATCCTTATACTGCAATTTTTCAATATATAGGGCTCTTACCCTTTTCTGTTGGCTAGTTTCTTTAAAAACTGCACTTTTATAATATGTAAATTACCTCTCTACCAGCAAGTAGGGCGGTTACTTGCTGGTAGCCACCGCATCCTCCTTTAAAAAAAACGCCCCCTCCTCCTGCTGATTGACAGGGCCAGCGAGCGCTCTCCTCCTCCGGCTGGCCCTGCAATTCAAATCCCGCGCCTGCACCTCATTCGGCGCAGGCGCTCTGAGAGAAGTACGCTTGCTTCCCCAGCAGTTCCTCAGTGCGCCTGCGCCCGATGACGTCTTCTCTTTTGGGTTTAGAGGTGACGTCATAGGCGCAGGCGCACTGAGGGAGTTCTGAGGAAGCGAGCGTCCTTCTCTCAGAGCGCCTGCGCCGAATGAGAGAAGACAGGGCCAGCCTCCCCCTCCCATGTTTTGTTTCCACCCTCCCTATTCTCCTATTGTCTTCTGACAAATTGACCACAGTATTATATATCCAGTTGTAGATGCTTTAGGAACCTTATATCCGATTGTGCTTTTGTGGGGAGCACAGCCTCTTAATGTTCCATGAGACTACCCTCATTAAGGATTGCAAATGAGCAAATATGTTGCCCGCTTGTGGTGCCAACCAGACCCTTCGTTAAGGTCATACCCAACCCTATCCCAAATAACAACCACCTGAAAAATGCAAACAAGAAAAAAGTAAACTACAGAGCAGAGGACGAGTATCGCCTTGCAGTCTTGTCCCTGGCTTCACTTTTTTCACATTTGTTCTACTCTACACCTCCCCAGGCTATTTACCAGGCATATCAACTGAATGTCCATAGAATAGAAAATACCAAACAGGTAAGAACATATGGCTAGGCATTTTATCACCTCTTGGCAGACTTGCAACCAGGTCCATCATATTCTACAGTAATTCAACCTCCTACCGGACCCATATTGTGAAGTCCTATTCAAGATCCGGTGGTGAGGAAAAAAAGAAAAACCACCAGCGCAAATGAAGAACTGAAAAAGCCCTCTCAGGTTTACCAAGCATGGGCCTTGCTCAAATGGGTCATGACCACAATTTATACTGGCGTTGTTCCTTCGGTCGACTTTCCTCCTCCATGTGGTCATCTAACTCCTGTGTGCTCAGTCTGGGTGGTGTGACCTGCCTCTCCACCCAGGACAGCGGTGATGCCATCTTGATCTCTGAACCTTGTTACTTCAAGGCTTCTGCTGCCTCCTCAGGACTCACATGGGTGGTTGTAGAGCCATCATTATGAAAGATTTTGAGGGTGGCCGGATGGATGTGCAAATCTAGTATTTTTGCAATATAGCTGTGAACCCAAAGTGGAGAAGGCTCTCTGTGCGTGAACTCTGCTGAGAGGTCTCCAATTAGAAGTATTTTAGTGCCATGGAGCATAACAGTCTCTTTAACAGACCGAAAGGCTAGAAAAATGGCTGTTTTAGTAACGCACTTTGCCTGGGCATGTTGTGTGTGTGGTTTGAGAACCAGAGATCCGGACCCACTCTGTGAGCTCGCTCCACTTTGATATGGCGAGCTTGTCCTATGCCACCTGGCAAGTCCTGATCACACATCTTTAAAAGCTCACTCACAGGCATTGACTCTGGTAAGCCGACTACCCTTAGGTTATTTCAGTGTGAGCAATTCTCTAGATCAGTGATGGCCAACCTGTGGCTCTCCAGCTGTTGTAACACTACAACTTCCCCCATGGCCTGCTGTATGCTGATAGCTGTAGCCAGTCTGGGCATGCTGGGAGTTATATTTTTGCAATACATAGAGAGCTGCAGGTTGGCCATCCCTGATCTAGATCCTCCACTTTGGTCCACAGGCATTTGTCATCTTCTAGGGTATACTGTAATTGGGACAGGATAGCTTAAGAGGTATCCTCTAACACCTGCATGTGGGTCTCAACGGCCTCCATGCTCGTATCCTGCTGTTGCATTGTGGCCTGAATCTGCTGCATAGCTGTAGTCACTGAGGTGGATAACGTCTTCTGTAGATATCAGGCCAGATGAAATGCCACCACAATGGCTAATATTTTATAGTCCAGTGGAGTGGCCGTCTGCGAGAGAGGGAGATCAGTTTAACATTTTCGGTGCTAGATGCTGGGGACGGGACTCCCGTTTCCATAGCCTACTGCATGTTCTGTGCCTTGTTTGTCAGCTTGGCATCCTCGAGCAGCCAGTGAGGTAGAGGTTTTTTCTTACGTTTCTTGCAAATATTGTATTTGAATCAGTCCATGCACACTCCAGGACCGCGTGTGCAGTGTTGGGTTATCACTGCCACAGAGATGAAAACAGTTGGTGGGAAATTAGGTTTTAAAGTGAGTAGCTGGGGAGCTCATTTGCCTTGCTGCCACACATATCAGCACAGGAACCAGAAGTCTGTTTAGGCCCTTTGAGGAGGCCACTTTATTTGTCAGTCACCAGAACTACAGGATGAATGATGTCATTCCACTCCTTCACATCCTGGAGGGGATGCTGATAAATCTGACTGGTGAGGGGACAGAAGACTTGATGCTTACATCTCACAGACTCTTGAGCCCTGTGGAGGCTGAACTGGCACAGGAGGAGAGGGGGGACATAAACGCCCAAGAATTCTATACAGAACTAGGTGGTTTATCTGCCAAAGTGACAGGAGAGGAGCAGGAGGAGCACAAGGAGCTAGAGGGCAATGACAAAGATGCACGGCCAGTAGTGGGGCATGAGACCGAGTATTTAGTGAAGTGGGTGGCATAGTTACAACTAAGAGAACTCGCCTTTTAACACAAAATGTTGAGAGACTAACCTTTATAAAGATAATGATCTGACTGTAGTAGTGTGCTGCCACACCAGAACATTGTGACAAATGGCCTGTTACTTCTGCCCACATGCTGCTTCAACTGTTCTGATGCTGTCACCTGCCTGATGACACTCACCTGCTGCTTCTACTGCGATCTGCTCCTACTATGATCTGCCACCATATTGCGCTGTTACTACCACTTCTGTTGCCCCCCCAACTCTGTTCTGGGGCACTATTGTGACTCTTCATGCTGTTGCCACCCTCACCAGTCTGTTACAGGGCCACTAGAGTCCCTGTTTGGCCGTGTTGACATCACGGTTTATTTTTCTGTTCTTCTGATTCATCAGAAGAACAGAAAAATAACCAAAAAGACGGCTCCTGTCGTTTTAGCATCCATAAGGCCTTTATCACACAGTCAGTATTTTGCATCAAGATTTGATCATGATTTGGAAGCTAAAAGCAGGAGTAGGTCCAAAACACAGAATGCATGCAATTATTTCCATCACATGTTATTTCTTTTTGGCACCACTCTTGTTTTTGCCGTATCAAATGCCGACCATATACTGATGGTTTGAAGGCAGATGCTTTTTCGGGATGTTCTTCTGATGGATCACAAGAATCGAAAAATAAACAGTGATGTGAACACAGCCTTACTGCTGACATCCTCCCCACTGTCATGGGGCCAATACTTGAATCTTGGCCCACTGCACGGTTACTTTCATGCAGATAAATTAGAGCTGACGCTAACATAGACCCCTTGAGTTCACACTTCAATTTTTTGGTCAGTTATTTACATTACTTATTGTGAGGCAAATTCAGGATCCAAGCCTACTCTCAGACTAGGGATCATGAATAGATTTCGACCTGTTCTGTGGTTTTGACCCGTACCAGCTTTGGACTGGCAATAGCTGATGAGAATAACTGACCAAATAAGTGAAGTATGAACTAAGTCTAATAATGATGCACAGTCATGCTACAACTAGAGTTGAGCGAACACCTGGATGTTCGGGTTCGAGAAGTTCGGCCGAACATCCCGGAAATGTTCGGGTTCGGGATCCGAACCCGATCCGAACTTCGTCCCGAACCCGAACCCCATTGAAGTCAATGGGGACCCGAACTTTTCGGCACTAAAACGGCTGTAAAACAGCCCAGGAAAGGGCTAGAGGGCTGCAAAAGGCAGCAACATGTAGGTAAATCCCCTGCAAACAAATGTGGATAGGGAAATTAATTAAAATAAAAATTAAATAAATAAAAATTAACCAAAATCAATTGGAGAGAGGTTCCATAGCAGAGAATCTGGCTTCCCGTCACCCACCACTGGAACAGTCCATTCTCAGATATTTAGGCCCCGGCACCCAGGCAGAGGAGAGAGGTCCCGTAACAGAGAATCTGTCTTCATGTCAGCAGAGAATTAGTCTGCATGTCATAGCAGAGAATGAGGCTTCACGTCAGCCACCACTGCAACAGTCCATTGGCATATATTTAGGCCTAGCACACAGGCAGAGGAGAGAGGTCCCGTAACAGAGAATCTGGCTTCATGTCAGCAGAGAATCAGTCTGCATGTCATAGCAGAGAATGAGGCTTCACGTCAGCCACCACTGCAACAGTCCATTGGCATATATTTAGGCCCAGCACACACACAGGCAGAGGAGAGAGGTCCCGTAACAGAGAATCTGGCTTCATGTCAGCAGAGAATCAGTCTGCATGTCATAGCAGAGAATGAGGCTTCACGTCAGCCACCACTGCAACAGTCCATTGGCATATATTTAGGCCCAGCACACACACAGGCAGAGGAGAGAGGTCCCGTAACAGACGATCTGGCTTCATGTCAGCAGAGAATCAGTCTGCATGTCATAGCAGAGAATCAGGCTTCACGTCAGCCACCACTGCAACAGTCCATTGTCATAAATTTAGGCCCAGCACCCAGGCAGAGGAGAGAGGTCCCGTAACAGACAATCTGGCTTCATGTCAGCAGAGAATTAGTCTGCATGTCATAGCAGAGAATCAGGCTTCATGTCAGCCACCACTGCAACAGTCCATTGGCATATATTTAGGCCTAGCACACAGGCAGAGGAGAGGTTCATTCAACTTTGGGTAGCATCGCAATATAATGGTAAAATTAAAATAAAAATAGGATTGAATGAGGAAGTGCCCTGGAGTCCAATAATATATGGTTATGGGGAGGTAGTTAATGTCTAATCTGGACAAGGGACGGACAGGTCCTGTGGGATCCATGCCTGGTTCATTTTTATGAACGTCAGCTTGTCCACATTGGCTGTAGACAGGCGGCTGCGTTTGTCTGTAATGACGCCCCCTGCCGTGCTGAATACACGTTCAGACAAAACGCTGGCTGCCGGGCAGGCCAGCACCTCCAAGGCATAAAAGGCTAGCTCTGGCCACGTGGACAATTTAGAGACCCAGAAGTTGAATGGGGCCGAACCATCAGTCAGTACGTGGAGGGGTGTGCACACGTACTGTTCCACCATGTTAGTGAAATGTTGCCTCCTGCTAACACGTTGCGTATCAGGTGGTGGTGCAGTTAGCTGTGGCGTGTTGACAAAAGTTTTCCACATCTCTGCCATGCTAACCCTGCCCTCAGAGGAGCTGGCCGTGACACAGCTGCCTTGGCGACCTCTTGCTCCTCCTCTGCCTTGGCCTTGGGCTTCCACTTGTTCCCCTGTGACATTTGGGAATGCTCTCAGTAGCGCGTCTACCAACGTGCGCTTGTACTCGCGCATCTTCCTATCACGCTCCAGTGCAGGAAGTAAGGTGGGCACATTGTCTTTGTAGCGTGGATCCAGCAGGGTGGCAACCCAGTAGTCCGCACAGGTTAAAATGTGGGCAACTCTGCTGTCGTTGCGCAGGCACTGCAGCATGTAGTCGCTCATGTGTGCCAGGCTGCCCAGGGGTAAGGACAAGCTGTCCTCTGTGGGAGGCGTATCGTCATCGTCCTGCCTTTCCCCCCAGCCACGCACCAGTGATGGACCCGAGCTGCGTTGGGTGCCACCCCGCTGTGACCATGCTTCATCCTCATCCTCCTCCACCTCCTCCTCATCCTCGTCCTCCTCGTCCTCCAGTAGTGGGCCCTGGCTGGCCACATTTGTACCTGGCCTCTGCTGTTGCAAAAAACCTCCCTCTGAGTCACTTCGAAGAGACTGGCCTGAAAGTGCTAAAAATGACCCCTCTTCCTCATCCTCCTCCTCCTCCTCCTGGGCCACCTCCTGTTCCATCATCGCCCTAAGTGTTTTCTCAAGGAGACATAGAAGTGGTATTGTAACGCTGATAACGGTGTCATCGCCACTGGCCATGTTGGTGGAGTACTCGAAACAGCGCAACAGGGCACACAGGTTTTGCATGGAGGCCCAGTCATTGGTGGTGAAGTGGTGCTGTTCTGTAGTGCGACTGACCCGTGCGTGCTGCAGCTGAAACTCCACTATGGCCTGCTGCTGCTCGCACAGTCTGTCCAGCATGTGCAAGGTGGAGTTCCACCTGGTGGGCACGTCGCATATGAGGCGGTGAGCGGGAAGGCCGAAGTTACGCTGTAGCGCAGACAGGCGAGCAGCGGCAGGATGTGAACGCCGGAAGCGCGAACAGACGGCCCGCACTTTATGCAGCAGCTCTGACATGTCGGGGTAGTTGTGAATGAACTTCTGCACCACCAAATTCAGCACATGCGCCAAGCAAGGGATGTGCGTCAAATTGGCTAGTCCCAGAGCTGCAACGAGATTTCGCCCATTATCACACACCACCAGGCCGGGCTTGAGGCTCACCGGCAGCAACCACTCGTCGGTCTGTTGTTCAATACCCCGCCACAACTCCTGTGCGGTGTGGGGCCTGTCCCCCAAACATATGAGTTTCAGAATGGCCTGCTGACGTTTACCCCGGGCTGTGCTGAAGTTGGTGGTGAAGGTGTGTGGCTGACTGGATGAGCAGGTGGAAGAAGAGGAGGAGGAAGCCGAGAAGGAGGAGGTGGCAACAGGAGGCAAAGAATGTTGCCCTGCGATCCTTGGCGGCGGCAGGACGTGCGCCAAACAGCTCTCCGCCTGGGGCCCAGCTGCCACTACATTTACCCAGTGTGCAGTTAGGGAGATATAGCGTCCCTGGCCGTGCTTACTGGTCCACGTATCTGTGGTTAGGTGGACCTTGCTACAGATGGCGTTGCGCAGTGCACACTTGATTTTATCGGATACTTGGTTGTGCAGGGAAGGCACGGCTCTCTTGGAGAAGTAGTGCCGGCTGGGAACAACATACTGTGGGACAGCAAGCGACATGAGCTGTTTGAAGCTGTCTGTGTCCACCAGCCTAAATGACAGCATTTCATAGGCCAGTAGTTTAGAAATGCTGGCATTCAGGGCCAGGGATCGAGGGTGGCTAGGTGGGAATTTACGCTTTCTATCAAATGTTTGTGAGATGGAGAGCTGAACGCTGGCGTGTGACATGGTTGAGACGCTTGGTGACGGAGGTGGTGGTGTTGGTGGTACATCCCCTGTTTGCTGGGCGGCAGGTGCCAACGTTCCTCCAGAGGCGGAGGAAGAGGCCGAGGCGGCAGCAGCAGAATAGGCCGAGGCGGCAGCAGCAGAAGAGGTAGCAGGGGGAGCCTGAGTGACTTCCTTGGTTTTAAGGTGTTTACTCCACTGCAGTTCATGCTTTGCATGCAGGTGCCTGGTCATGCAGGTTGTGCTCAGGTTCAGAACGTTAATGCCTCGCTTCAGGCTCTGATGGCACAGCGTGCAAACCACTCGGGTCTTGTCGTCAGCACATTGTTTGAAGAAGTGCCATGCCAGGGAACTCCTTGAAGCTGCCTTTGGGGTGCTCGGTCCCAGATGGCGGCGGTCAGTAGCAGGCGGAGTCTCTTGGCGGCGGGTGTTCTGCTTTTGCCCACTGCTCCCTCTTTTGCTACGCTGTTGGCTCGGTCTCACCACTGCCTCTTCCTCCGAACTGTGAAAGTCAGTGGCACGACCTTCATTCCATGTGGGGTCTAGGACCTCATCGTCCCCTGCATCGTCTTCCACCCAGTCTTGATCCCTGACCTCCTGTTCAGTCTGCACACTGCAGAAAGACGCAGCAGTTGGCACCTGTGTTTCGTCATCATCAGAGACATGCTGAGGTGGTATTCCCATGTCCTCATCATCAGGAAACATAAGTGGTTGTGCGTCAGTGCATTCTATGTCTTTCACCGCTGGGGAAGGGCTAGGTGGATGCCCTTGGGAAACCCTGCCAGCGGAGTCTTCAAACAGCATAAGAGACTGCTGCATAACTTGAGGCTGAGACAGTTTCCCTGGTATGCATGGGGGTGATGTGACAGACTGATGGGGTTGGTTTTCAGGCGCCATCTGTGCGCTTTCTGCAGAAGACTGGGTGGGAGATAATGTGAACGTGCTGGATCCACTGTCGGCCACCCAATTGACTAATGCCTGTACCTGCTCAGGCCTTACCATCCTTAGAACGGCATTGGGCCCCACCATATATCGCTGTAAATTCTGGCGGCTACTGGGACCTGAGGTAGTTGGTACACTAGGACGTGTGGATGTGGCAGAACGGCCACGTCCTCTCCCAGCACCAGAGGGTCCACTAACACCACCACGACCATGTCCACGTCCGCGTCCCTTACTAGATGTTTTTCTCATTGTTATGGTTCACCACAACAACAAATATATTATTTGGCCCAATGTATTGTATTCAAATTCAGCGGGATATAAATTTGAGGCCTAGTATTTAGGCGCTGGGTGACCGGTATGGATTTAGTGACAGAATTAGACTTGGAAATGCACAGAAGCGTGTGTGTGAAGTTATTCTGAATGACCCAATGTGCACCTTGAATATTATATACCCTTTTTGGGATAGATTTCAAATAGCTCTGATATAGCAGGAACCACTAAATTATGAAATTGCTAAATTGGGAATTGTACTTCAACCCAGAACAAAAAATGTGCTTTGACGGGCACTAAATAACTTTCCCAGCTACAACAGTACAGCGGTAACGAGAGATTTAGAGGGATTTAAATTTGAGGCCTAGTATTTAGGCGCTGGGTGACAGGTATGGGTTTAGTGACAGAATTAGACTTGGAAATACACAGTAGCGGGTGTGTGTGAAGTTATTCTGAATGACCCAATGTGCACCTTCAATATTATATACCCTTTTTGGGATAGATTTCAAATAGCTCTGATATAGCAGGAACCACTAAATTATGAAATTGCTAAATTGGGAATTGTACTTCAACCCAGAACAAAAAATGTGCTTTGACGGACACTAAATATCTTGCCCAGCAACAACAGTACAGCGGTGGGTAACGAGAGATTTAGAGGGATTTAAATTTGAGGCCTAGTATTTAGGCGCTGGGTCACCGGTATGGATTTAGTGACAGAATTAGACTTGGAAATGCACAGAAGCGTGTGTGTGAAGTTATTCTGAATGACCCTATGTGCACCTTCAATATTATATACCCTTTTAGGGATAGATTTCAAATAGCTCTGATATAGCAGAAACCACTAAATTATGAAATTGCTAAATTGGGAATTGTACTTCAACCCAGAACAAAAAATGTGCTTTGACGGACACTAAATATCTTGCCCAGCAACAACAGTACAGCGGTGGGTAACGAGAGATTTAGAGGGATTTAAATTTGAGGCCTAGTATTTAGGCGCTGGGTGACAGGTATGGGTTTAGTGACAGAATTAGACTTGGAAATACACAGTAGCGGGTGTGTGTGAAGTTATTCTGAATGACCCAATGTGCACCTTCAATATTATATACCCTTTTTGGGATAGATTTCAAATAGCTCTGATATAGCAGGAACCACTAAATTATGAAATTGCTAAATTGGGAATTGTACTTCAACCCAGAACAAAAAATGTGCTTTGACGGACACTAAATATCTTGCCCAGCAACAACAGTACAGTGGTGGGTAACGAGAGATTTAGAGGGATTTAAATTTGAGGCCTAGTATTTAGGCGCTGGGTCACCGGTATGGATTTAGTGACAGAATTAGACTTGGAAATGCACAGAAGCGTGTGTGTGAAGTTATTCTGAATGACCCTATGTGCACCTTCAATATTATATACCCTTTTAGGGATAGATTTCAAATAGCTCTGATATAGCAGAAACCACTAAATTATGAAATTGCTAAATTGGGAATTGTACTTCAACCCAGAACAAAAAATGTGCTTTGACGGACACTAAATATCTTGCCCAGCAACAACAGTACAGCGGTGGGTAACGAGAGATTTAGAGGGATTTAAATTTGAGGCCTAGTATTTAGGCGCTGGGTCACCGGTATGGATTTAGTGACAGAATTAGACTTGGAAATGCACAGAAGCGTGTGTGTGAAGTTATTCTGAATGACCCTATGTGCACCTTCAATATTATATACCCTTTTAGGGATAGATTTCAAATAGCTCTGATATAGCAGAAACCACTAAATTATGAAATTGCTAAATTGGGAATTGTACTTCAACCCAGAACAAAAAATGTGCTTTGACGGACACTAAATATCTTGCCCAGCAACAACAGTACAGCGGTGGGTAACGAGAGATTTAGAGGGATTTAAATTTGAGGCCTAGTATTTAGGCGCTGGGTGACAGGTATGGGTTTAGTGACAGAATTAGACTTGGAAATACACAGTAGCGGGTGTGTGTGAAGTTATTCTGAATGACCCAATGTGCACCTTCAATATTATATACCCTTTTTGGGATAGATTTCAAATAGCTCTGATATAGCAGGAACCACTAAATTATGAAATTGCTAAATTGGGAATTGTACTTCAACCCAGAACAAAAAATGTGCTTTGACGGACACTAAATATCTTGCCCAGCAACAACAGTACAGCGGTGGGTAACGAGAGATTTAGAGGGATTTAAATTTGAGGCCTAGTATTTAGGCGCTGGGTCACCGGTATGGATTTAGTGACAGAATTAGACTTGGAAATGCACAGAAGCGTGTGTGTGAAGTTATTCTGAATGACCCTATGTGCACCTTCAATATTATATACCCTTTTAGGGATAGATTTCAAATAGCTCTGATATAGCAGAAACCACTAAATTATGAAATTGCTAAATTGGGAATTGTACTTCAACCCAGAACAAAAAATGTGCTTTGACGGACACTAAATATCTTGCCCAGCAACAACAGTACAGCGGTGGGTAACGAGAGATTTAGAGGGATTTAAATTTGAGGCCTAGTATTTAGGCGCTGGGTCACCGGTATGGATTTAGTGACAGAATTAGACTTGGAAATGCACAGAAGCGTGTGTGTGAAGTTATTCTGAATGACCCTATGTGCACCTTCAATATTATATACCCTTTTAGGGATAGATTTCAAATAGCTCTGATATAGCAGAAACCACTAAATTATGAAATTGCTAAATTGGGAATTGTACTTCAACCCAGAACAAAAAATGTGCTTTGACGGACACTAAATATCTTGCCCAGCAACAACAGTACAGTGGTGGGTAACGAGAGATTTAGAGGGATTTAAATTTGAGGCCTAGTATTTAGGCGCTGGGTCACCGGTATGGATTTAGTGACAGAATTAGACTTGGAAATGCACAGAAGCGTGTGTGTGAAGTTATTCTGAATGACCCTATGTGCACCTTCAATATTATATACCCTTTTAGGGATAGATTTCAAATAGCTCTGATATAGCAGAAACCACTAAATTATGAAATTGCTAAATTGGGAATTGTACTTCAACCCAGAACAAAAAATGTGCTTTGACGGACACTAAATATCTTGCCCAGCAACAACAGTACAGCGGTGGGTAACGAGAGATTTAGAGGGATTTAAATTTGAGGCCTAGTATTTAGGCGCTGGGTGACAGGTATGGGTTTAGTGACAGAATTAGACTTGGAAATACACAGTAGCGGGTGTGTGTGAAGTTATTCTGAATGACCCAATGTGCACCTTCAATATTATATACCCTTTTTGGGATAGATTTCAAATAGCTCTGATATAGCAGGAACCACTAAATTATGAAATTGCTAAATTGGGAATTGTATTTCAACCCAGAACAAGAAATGTGCTTGAACGGACACTAAATAACTCGCCCAGCTACAGCACTAGGGACAGATTTAGCTGGATATAAATTTGAGGCCTAGTATTTAGGCGCTGGGTGACCGGTATGGATTTAGTGACAGAATTAGACTGGGATATGGCCAAAAAATGAACAGACTATTGCTGGTTAAATGCACTTGGTGTGACAGCTTCACCCTGATGTAGGCTTTAGCCAAAAAACAACCACACCATTGAGGGTTAAATGCACTTGGTGACAGGCGCAGCTTGCCCCTGATTTTGTATATGGCCAAAAAATGAACAGACTATTGCTGGTTAAATGCACTTGGTGTGACAGCTTCACCCTGATGTAGGCTTTAGCCAAAAAACAACCACACCATTGAGGGTTAAATGCACTTGGTGACAGGCGCAGCTTGCCCCTGATTTTGTATATGGCCAAAAAATGAACAGACTATTGCTGGTTAAATGCACTTGGTGTGACAGCTTCACCCTGATGTAGGCTTTAGCCAAAAAACAACCACACCATTGAGGGTTAAATGCACTTGGTGACAGGCGCAGCTTGCCCCTGATTTTGTATATGGCCAAAAAATGAACAGACTATTGCTGGTTAAATGCACTTGGTGTGACAGCTTCACCCTGATGTAGGCTTTAGCCAAAAAACAACCACACCATTGAGGGTTAAATGCACTTGGTCGCAGCTTGTGCTGGCGCACCACAAGACACAAAATGGCCGCCGATCACCCCAGAAAAATGAGACTGACAAACGGTCTGTGCAGCCTAAAAACAGTGAGCAATTGAGGATCAGCAGCTCAATGATCCACAGCTGCAGATCGATCAGTTAATCAAGTCCTTTGGAGGAGTTAATCTGCCTAATCTCGCCCTACTGTCGCAGCCGCAACCTCTCCCTACGCTAATCAGAGCAGAGTGACGGGCGGCGCTATGTGACTCCAGCTTAAATAGAGGCTGGGTCACATGGTGCTCTGGCCAATCACAGCCATGCCAATAGTAGGCATGGCTGTGATGGCCTCTTGGGGCAAGTAGTATGACGCTTGTTGATTGGCTGCTTTGCAGCCTTTCAAAAAGCGCCAAGAAAGCGTCACAAAAGCGCGAAGAAAGCGACGAACACCGAACCCGAACCCGGACTTTTACGAAAATGTCCGGGTTCGGGTCCGTGTCACGGACACCCCAAAATTCGGTACGAACCCGAACTATACAGTTCGAGTTCGCTCATCCCTAGCTACAACTACCAGAAGAGATTCAAACACATGTATATTCACGGCTACAACATGGATTAAAAATGTATTTTATTTATTTTGACACACTAATTGTTAATTGGAAGCCCATTATTCAATGTCCCCTTGTTTATACACCTTAAAATGTCTGTTGAGAATCTGAGACACTTCTGCTCCTGGATAATTAAGGGCTGATGACCTCTATCATTTGTGTTCTTGTGTAGCATCCTGTTAGCATTGGTTCTTGGACTCTATCAGATGCTGCTGCTTTACCTCCTCCACTGCTGCAGCTTCTGATGGAGCGTGGGAACCCATACCTGCTAGATTCTGCAGTGGAATACAATAGAGGGACACAGTGCTGATGTAATAAACCATCTAGGAGCAGAAGAAAGAGGGTTTCAGACTACCAACATGTAGTCTAAGAAGTTCATGGCCCTAAAAAAATGGAGTATTCATAGCATGCAAAAGGAGGGAACCTAGTAATATACTGAGATACCTATCACATACCAAATTTAGTTTTGGATGGTTTCCCTCACTTATGTTAAAATAGGGTTCAGAATGCATCCCAAAGATGTAATTGTGAAAATAAACCTCTAGTTGCAATGAAGAAGTTGGTGATTGCTGGAATTTTTGCTATAATAAAAATTCAAGGAAATTATATTATTATTATGAATATTATTATTATTTATTAAAGCACCATTTATTCCATAGCGTTGCACATATAAAAAGGTATATACATACATAATACAGACAATTGCACTAAGCATAAACAAGACGAGTTACAAACTGGTACAGAAGGAGAGAAGCCCCTTCCCATGAGGGCTTACAATTGTGGTGAGGTGAGAAAATAAAGCCCTTTTTAGCGTGTATTAAATTCCTATTTATTACTTATTTGATCAAACAGTATGTCAGACAGAGAAGTGACAAGCCCTGCATAGGTGAGGGGCACAGGCCTAAATGTTTCTGGCGCAGGAACAGGTTGCACCAGAGTAAGGGGGCATAGCAGCAGTGGTCACTTCGAAAGTCCTGAGCTCCAAGTGTCAGCTAGTGGTTGTGTCTTGACCAGCAACTCAGCGGTTCTTGAATAGTTGACTTGATCTTCGACTTCGTCGCAAGTGACATCAAACACCCCCAGGAAAGAGTGAGTGGGTTCATCAGACAGAACCCTTAGTTGGCATGGCCTGGGAACAGGCCCTGTGCCCTCACCTGTCCACAACCTGCCTCTGTTATTTTCTGTTCCCTCAGCCAGAGAAGTACTACAGTATATGCTCTGGACTCAGCTCCACTATACTGCGAGGAAGAGCTACTAGAGGACAGTCAGCAGCTTCTGCCCAGCCAAGATCCTGAGGAGACATCATCCGCCGCTTCCTCTGGTAGGCGTGCAAGTAGTAATGAGGAGAGTGGAGTGGGAGCTGGTGTTGCCAGCAGTCAGGCTCCTGGCTCAGAGACCGTTGAGGAGGACATCAGTGACATGCAGACAGTACTCAATAATGATGTAGCCGAGGTGACGAAGGGGCTTCATCATCATCGGTAGAAGAGGGTAGCAGCTTGCCCATGAGGCAGAGGTGGAGCCAGCAAGTTGGTAGCACGGCCGGGAGTCAGTAGGGTGGCAGCAGTGGGAGGTCGGGAGCGAAACTTCACAGGAGCCTTCCAGCCTGGAAAGTAGTGGTGCAGGGGTTCACCGAGGCAGTGGGGGTAGCAGTCAGTCAGTGCAAAGTGTTGGGGGAAAAATCACCTACTTGGCGGTGTGGCGGGTTTTTGTTAAGCCACTGAGAGAGGTGAACATGGCCATTTGTCAAATCTGTCGGCAGAAGGTCAAGCGCCCTGTTGGCACCACGGCCCTGCGTCAACATATGCAGCGTCACCATAAAGTGACCTGGGAGTACCGTGGCTTTGATGTGGTGGTCGAGCCTGCTGCAGCAACCACTGCATCATTTAGTGGCACACACCCGATTTCAGGCAGTCAAGGCTCCACTACCTTAGCCGAAGGAAGCTTTCTGTCCTTCCCATCATCTGCTGGTCCTGATGCTCCTCCTAGTCAGTCATCCCGTCAGTAATCGATCAGAGAATCGATTACCAAGAGACAACAGTATGCTGGCACTCATCTAACATCACAGAAGCTGAAGGTGCTCCTGGACAAGTTGCTGGTACTGCAGTCCTTCCCTTTCCAAGTGGTGGACTCTGCACCTTTCAGAGAACTGATGGCTTGTGCCGAGCTGAGGTGGAGAGTCCTAAGCTGTCATTTCTTTGCCAAAAAGGCAGTACCAGCCCTGCACACATATGTAGAACAAAAGGTGGTTCAGTCCTTGAGCCTGTCGGTGTCTGCCAAAGTGCAAAGCAGCACCGACATGTGGAGCTGTAACTACGGTCAAGGACAATATATGACCTTTACAGCCCACTGGGTAAATGTGGTTCCTGCCCAGCCAAACCAGCAACTTGGCCAGGTGACGCCGCTTCTGCCTCCATGATCTCACGCCACTGGTCCTGCGACATTGTCCTCCTCTGCCTCCTCATCCTCCCCCATGTCCTCAGCCTCCACTGCAGGGACGATTCACATTGCCCCACCAGCATACGACATGTGCAAGGCACAGCTGTGTCACGCTGTTCTGCACCTAATTTGCCTGGGCGAACGGAGTCATGCAGGGGAGGGACTGCTCCGAATCCTTCATCAAGAAATCAAATCTTTGCTTTCTCTGCGACAACTCAAAATCAGAACCATGGTGATCAACAACTGGAAGAACATGATGTCGGAGCTGCATGAAGGAGGGCTGAGCCATGTGCCCTGCATGGCGCACATGCTCAATCTGGTTGTCAAGCAGTTAGTGAAGTCTTCTACCCATCTGCAAGACATCCTAAAAATGGCCAGGAAACTTTGCATGCACTTCAGCCAATCGTACACTGCCAAGCACAGCCTCCTTGAGTCCCAGCAGGCAGAACGGAGTGCCCCAACATAGGTTGATATGCATACCCGTTGGAATTCCACCCTCCATATGTTGGACCGACTATACAAACCATAAACGATTTCTTGATCATACAGGCGGACAGAGGTACTCCCCTGTGTAACTTCGATGTTAGCCAGTGGCAGCTCATGCGTGATACCTGCCGTTTGCTCGTGCTCTTTAAGGAGGCTAATTTATTTGTCAGTCGCCATTACTACGGGATGAACAACATAATTCCACTGATTCATATCCTGGAAAAGATGCTGGTAAATTTGACTAGTCAGGACACTGGAGACGTGGTACCTAGATCTCATGGCCACATGAGCACTGTGGGGGCTGAACTGGAGGAGGACATTGGAGCACAAGCAATGTATAGCAAAATGGATGTTTTTTTAATTGTCACCATTCGTCAGAGGGGTGACTACTGGCTCTCCACCATAGTAGACCCTCGCTACCAGTCCTAAATGGGGGCCTTTTTTACACCCGTTTAGAGGGAGGACAAACTGAACTACTATAGAGACATCCTATGTAGTCAGTTGTCTGCTGCTTATCTGCACCATTGTCTATCCTCTCGAAGGTCTGACCGAGGGAACCCTCTGCGCTCATGTTCCACTGCCATGGCTGCTGGGGGGAGTGGCAGGAGCAGTACCAGCTCCATTAGCAGCATCCTGAGTCTGGAGTCGCTGATGAGCAGCTTTCTTCACCTGCATAGTGAAGAAACTAATCACCAGCAGCTAGACATAGAGCAGAACCTGAACCAACAGGTGTTGACATACTTGGAGTGCACCCTGCCAGCAGTCATTGAAGATCCACTGGACTACTTGTCAGCCAAACTGGATTTGTGGCTGAAACTAGCAGAGTTTACCCTGGAAAATCTGTACAGCCTGGCTAGAAGTGTGGTATCAGAGCGGGGGTTTAGTGTGGCGGAGGCCATAGTTACCCCAAGAAGAATTCGCCTGTCCACCCAAAATGTGGAGAGACTGACCTTTGTTAAGATGAATCAGGCATGAATCAGCCAGGATTTCCACCCATCAATGCCTGATGCATCAGATTAGATCATCCATGCTGCCTCACCCAAACCTTGACAATAGAGCCGGGTTTCTTCTGGCTACCTGCCTCAGCTACTATTCTGACGCTGCCACCCGCCTTATGCCACTCATCTGCTGCCAAGTGCTCCTTCTTACACCCACCATTGTCAGCGGGTACTGTTAGTGCCACCCACCTTCCCACTTTGTCACCGAGTCACTCTGTGGTCTCCTGATGCTGCTGCCACCTTCAGATTATGTCACCTTGCCACTCCGTAGTCTCCTGATGCTACTGCCACCTCTACACTAAGTCACCTTGCCACTCTGTGGTCTCCTGATGCTGCTGCCACCTCCACACTATGTCACCTTGCCACTCTGTAGTCTCCTGATGCTACTGCCAGCTCCACACTATGTCACCTTACCACTCTGTGGTCTCCTGATGCTGCTACCACCTCCACACAATGTCACCTCGCCACTTTGTGTTCTCCTGATACTGCTGCTACCTCAACACTATGTCATCTTGCCACTCTGTGGCCTTTTCATGCTGCTGCTGCCACCTACACACTGTCATTGTGCCACTCTGTGGCCTCCTCATGCTGCTGCCACCTCCACACTATGTCCCCTGTCACTCTGTGGTCTCCTGGTGCTGCTGCCACCTCCACACTTTGTCATTGTGCCACTCTGTGGTCTCCTAATGCTTCTACCACCTCCACACTATGTCACTGTGCCACTCTGTGTTCTCCTGATGCAGCTGCCATCTCCACACTATGTCTTTGGGCCACTCATGCTGTTCCCACCCTCCCAACTCCATGACTGGGCCACTATTTAGCTTTTTGGGCCTGGTTGACATTATCATTTATTTGACCCTTCTTCTTATCTGTCAGAAGGAAGGAAAAATGTGACACACAACGGATCCTATCTATGTAGCAGCTGTAAGGCCTGTATGGTCCCATCATAATTGGTTTATGATTTGGTAGCCAAAAGCAGGAGTGGCTACAAAACACAGAAGACATGGAAATATTTGATTCATATGTCGTCTCTATTTGGGATCCACTCCTGTTGTTTTTTTTTGCATTAGCAATACTGATGGATTACTAAGCAAATGCTGATCTAGTGAAAGCAGATGTTTAACAGACAGGATCCATCATTTTGTGGGTTATTGTTCTGACGAATCAGAGGAAGGGCAAAATAATCAGTGACGTCAACACCAACTTACTGCTGACACCCTCTCCCCTCTGTTAGGGGGGCTCTACTTGTATAAGCGCTTAATAAAACAAGTTCTGTAGACATCTATGTGGAATTAGCTGACAGCGGTGTAAAAGACGTGCACTCTTTCACTCCTAGTAGGATCTTTGGCCTCTGCGCGGTTCTTTATACCTGATGCTAACATCGACCTGTATAGCTGAGTTCACACTTGAGTTATTTGGTCAGTTTTGGCCCGTAACTGCCCAAAGAAGTGAAGTGTGCAGTGATTCTAAGAGCGACACCTGTCACCTGGTATTGTTTCACTATCACAGCAGACTCACTCACAGCAGACTCACTATGCGTGTTGCTGCAAGGCACAGTGCTCTACACCACTATACAGACTCTCTGCAGCCAGAAAATAGCTGTTTTTAATGCAATTCACCACAAATTCATTCGGATCGAATTGAATCGTTTTGGAAAATTCGACGGACCGACTGAATTGAATTTTGGAGAAATTCGCTTATCTCTAAACAACACAATAAGATTCCCACCAGCAATATTTATCACATGGGACCTCCAACAATCGCTAGAATGCTTCCCCAAAGCTATGTCTGACTTTATGCTTGCTTGACTACTGCTTCATACACATCCTCTTCAAGAAAAGTGACAGGTACTCTTTAAGAGGCAGGATCTTCTTAATAGACTAAAGTGTTAAAATGACAGGTTCATAAGTAATGTGATGTAATATGGTATTAATTAGACAATTGCAGATACAAGTTGGACAGAGCATGTAAAAAGCGTGATTACATGTTTTTATATATGGTTTTTAATACTGCACTCTTCCCCTTTAAAGTCAGTGCAATAAAAATGCTAAAAAATTAAACTTTCTCAAGATGACAAGAAAGTGTATTGCTTTTTGGTTTATCCTACTGAATATTTTAGGATTTTCTTTTACAAGAGGACTGTGAGTCCATTTATTTAAAGCATATGTTCAGCTACAGCGCTATAAAATATTACCGTAGATATCAGAAAAGGCTTATAACTATAGCGATGGTTAATAGGTACACAAGGAAATGGCAGTGCTTTAAGGGGTTTTATGGAACAATCACTGAGATAATTTGTTTAAAAGATGGCTTCAATTTTACACTGGCTTAAGACTGCATGGTTGTGCTAATAGACAAACGAGTATTAAATGACAGTCCTGGGCTTATGTAAGCATTATACAATATCACACTATGAGAAGAAATTTGACTTTTTTATAGACTGTGCTAGTATATCTGAGTGAAAAACAAAGCTTTGGCAGATCTTTCTCTTTCAGTACAATACATGTGTTTAAAAGTATTGCTCCTACATCTGATACTGAACTGTAAGGATCCATGTCATTGTTCTTAACCTTTAACACTCAAAAATGCTGATCATATTTAAAAAAAAAACATCTTTGAAGCAACTGTAAAAAAGTAATTTGATCTGGACGGATATTTTAATACATCATATAGCTTCAATAATTCCGTGATGTGATAAATGAGATGCAGGCGCTGGGTCTTTTATAACTCAATATTATCTTTAAGATCATAATTTTTATTTCTGGTTAAACTACTTCCTCGTTCTCATAAGCTATGATTTTAACCCCTTAATAACACAAATGATTTGGACCTTTATTTCTTCCAGCTAAAGCCAGTTTGGACCAAATGCTGAAGCCGAATTTTTCAAATTTTACTTGTCCCTTTATCTAGTAATAACTTTGGAATGCTTTTGCTTATCCAAGTTATGCTTTGTACTTTATGTTAGTTGTGAATCATGAGTCGATATGTTTTATCTTTATGTATGAAAAAAAAATTACAAAAAATTTGGAAAAACTAGCAATTTTCTAAATTTTTGTTTCTCTGCTTTTTAGACAGTGATACCCAAAAAAATATTAAGTATCATTTACCATATGTCTAATTTATGTTGCCATCATTTTGTAAATGTCATTTTATTCTTTAGGACATTAGATGGCTTAGAATTTTGGAAGCATTTTTTTAAATTTTCAAGAAACTTTTCAAAAGCGTCTTTTTTAAGGACTAATACTGTTGTGAAATCACTTTAAAGGGCTTTCTTCGTGGAAACCCATAACTGACCCCATTTTAGAAACTACACCAGTCAAATTATTCAAACAGATTTTTGAAGGTTTGTTAGCGCTTTAGGTGTTCCACAGCAATTAGATCAAAATAGAGGTGAAATTAAAAAAAATATATATTTTGTGCAGTTTTGGCAGGGCTCAGAAAGAAATGAAAACAATATTGTTTTAGGAGGGCAGATTTTGCTGGAATGGATGCTATGTCACATTTGAAAGACCTGAATATCCCGAGAAAGGAAACCCCAAAAAGTGACCCCATTTTGGAAACTACACCCCTGAAGAAATTGACCCGGGGGTGCCTTGAGTGCTTTGACCCAACAAGTGTTTCACAGAATTTATAAACGCTTAGCTGTGAAAATTAAAAATAACATTTATTTCCAATAAAATGTTGCTTTAGCTCCAAATTTGTCATTTTCAAAAGGTGTAACAGGGGAAAAAGCGCACCACAATTTGTTACGCATTTTTTTATGAGATACAGCAACACTGTATTTGTGGTAGTAGGGCTTAGAAGGGAAGGATTTTCTAACATGGAATTTGCTGAAACAGTTTTATTATTTGCAGACTGAGCTGTGTGAGGGCTTCAGCATCCCGATGGCGGAGAGAAGAAGCTCCCTCCCACTGTTAACCCCATGGATGCTGCATTGGCTACTCATCATGGCATCTAAGGGGTTAAATAGCAGGCATTAGTGATATCACTGATCTCTGATGTTGCAGCAGAGCGTAAGCTGTTAATTATAGCTGACAACCAATGCTGATGGAGGTTGCTCCGTTCCAGAGCCGCTGCCATCAAGTTATTAATGCAGGGGCAAAGGTGCACTGAGAGGCATGATGATGGAACAGTGGGTGCACAGTGAGGGGTCAGAGCCATACCTTATTGCAGGCTCTGATCTCCATGGACAGGATCTGTGGGGATCAGAGCCTGAAAACAGCATACATACTCTGTACAGACTAAATTAGAGTGATCACTAGCAAGGGACTGCTCTGATTGGACCCTTGACAGCAGTTCCCATGTCTCCTTTGTCAGGGAGAATGGAAATGGAGAGTCCAATTTGCCCATATGCGTAAGGAGTTAAAGGGGTTTCCCAGAAAAATATGATGTTTTATGCAGCCATTAGCATCAGAAGATCTACAGTGTATGAAGCTGCAAGCAGACAGCCCCATACTCTGTGTAGTGGTCATGCCAGAGTACTACAGCACAGGTCCTATGCAACTTTTTAAAATCAGGCCTACCACAACCTAGACACTTTAAACTAAATGAACCTGTTTCCAAATACATTCAAATTAAGAACTGACTTCCTTAAAAATGACACTTCAAAAAATGCAGTGGCTAAAGCTGCATGCATCAATCTGGCACAAATTTAGATTGCCTAGTCTAGTGGGGGAACTTATCATGTAAGTCAGTTTTGCTTTAAGCTTCATTGATGAAACTTGGGTCTCCTAGTTATTGTAATGGAAAATATAGATTTTATTGAAGACAGGAGGCTCCCATTGTGCATTAACTTTCTTTACTACTCCCATAGCAGCAAGAAAACTATTACAACAGGCAAAATAATGTTTTTTCAAAACAGGTAATAAATATGTAAATGAGAAGTCCAGGTAGCCAATCCGTGAGCTTCCCAGTGTATAAGAGGTGAGAAGAGCGTAGACCCCGCCTCTTTCTTGATGGCGACCAGAGAAGAAGTAGGTTGAATTAACCGGATCTTGGCAGCAAAGGAATAAAATGTAGGTCTAGATGATATGAATTCGGAATAACAGGAACTTTTGAAGATGGATCAAAAGATGAAGTGTTTAAGAATCAGGGTTGGGTTAATAGGGGGGGACAATGTTCGCCCCCTGTCTTCAATAAAATCTATATTTTCCGTTACAATAGCTAGGAAAATCTTCAATTTTATTGCAACAGAAGGCTCCCATTGTGCAAGTTTAAAGCTAAATGTATATAAAAAAAATGATAGCAAGAGAAAAAAAGCACCGCGGCACTCACCACTGGTCACAAAGTTGCTGTTTGCAGTTTATTTCTTGATACACATAGTGGATGCGGACAGAACGGACAAAACACAGGTGAATGAATCGGCTACAGCTGTTTCGCGCTGTGTTGCGCTTCGTCAAGCCTCCTGTGACGTGGAGAAGGAAGGGGGTTAGAAGTACCCTCATCTCATACACGTCACTGGTTACAATTAAAGTGATATAAAAAACATGTGTGTTAAAACCAATCAGATGAAAACAGCTAAGTCATTCTTGTCATTTAACCCTAGAGGGCCCATGGCTTGCGTTTTTATTATCCATGCTGCTTCTCGCTGTAGGAGAATGCGTTTTCTGTCCCCCCCTCTCATGGGGGTGTGGACCACTTCAATACCCACACATTTCAAAATTTCACTGTTCCCCTGTACTGTATATGCTCAATTAATCTGGTTGCTCCATTTCTGGTAATGATTGATTTTCTATGTTCCCTAAAGCATACATATAGACACCTGTGTGTCTTACCAATGTAAAACCTCCCGCATGGGCACAAAATCGCATATACAACATATTGGGTCTTACAGTGTATGAATTGTTTGACTACATGTCCTATGTGCTTGTGTACATATGCGCACATAGAGCAGTGTCCACATGTAAAATTTCCTCTGGGAGCATTCCTGCCCAGCCAGTTATCAGCTGGATGGGGAAGGTTGCTTCTAACAATGGCATCCCCTATAGTTTTGCTCCTGCGAAAACTGACAATTGGGGGATTGTCTACTATAGCTGCTATCCCTCTGCAGCATTTGCCAGTTGTTTAAAATCACTGTTTTGATGGTTGAAGCCATTGGGGAAAAGTTGAATGTGAACACTGCTCTACGCTCGCCATCATTATTTCATTGTCTCCTCTTTTTCTTTTTTTGTGTAGATGTCTCTACCCAGAACCTCTCTCCTGTGCATACACTTCACATATACGCTATCTACTATCTTCTCCGGGTAACCCCTTTGCAAAAATCGTTTCTTCATGTCCACACATTGGTCTCTAAACTCAGTGTCGTCTTTCACAATTCTGGCGAGGCGCATGAATTGGCCGTATGGAATTGTGGTTTTGATGTGAGGTGGGTGATAACTCATGTAATGTAATAGTGCATTAGTGGATGTAGCTTTTCTGTAAATGGTGGGATTAAGCTGGCCATCCTTGACCCTTACCTTGACATCAAGAAAATCCAGTTCCTCCGCACTAAATGTGCCGGTGAACCTCATATTCATATTATTTGTTTGATTCATATGTTTGTCGCCTGTCCAGACTATATCATCGATATATCAAAGGAAGACTTTGATATATCAAATTAATGGATTCTGGACAGTGTAGATATACCTCTCTTCAAAAATGGCTAAAAATAAATTAGCAAGGGTGCATGAGACAGGTGTCCCCATTGCTGTGCCTGACAATTGTTTAAACCATTCCTGGTTGAAGGTAAAAGCATTATGTGTCAGTATGAATGAAAAGGACTCTGTGACAAAATCAACATATTCGTCACTTTTGTTAATTTTACGCAAGATATCCCGAATTGTCTCTATCCCCAGTTCCTGTGAAATCCTGGTGTATAGACTCTCCACATCTACCGCAGCTAAATAAAAGCCTTCCTGCCATTGTATATTTTTCAAGGCCTCCCAAAAATCGGTGGTATCTTCCAAATAGGAAGGGACCCCTTTTAACACTGGGCGCAACATCCAATCCAGATATTGGGACAGGAGTTCGGTCAAAGAGCCGTTCCCTGACACTATGGGCGTCCAGTTGGGTTACATAAAAATATGATCATAGTGATGAATTTCAAGATGGACATAGAGATATAAGTGTCAGGTTTGAAATAAAATGTTTTAAAAGTGAATTCTGAAGACCAGTCTGCGGCCTTCAGAAAATTAGAGAGAGAACCTCCTTTTTGGAAGGCTTTCGTGGAAACTGCTCCTTGGATTGAATGGGGACCAAAGATTGATGCATTAATTCCGGCCATTTGCATGGTAAGTTTAACCCATCTGGCTAATGTAGGGGAAGATACTGGAAGATGTGGTTTACGGAATGAGATAAGAAGTTGGGAAGATTGAGGGGTGCGTAGAGATTGGGTCATGGATTTGTATGTTTTTAAATAGCGGACAACGCATAGTTTATCGTTGAATAGGAAAGCTGGGTAGAAGACCATGTGTAGGTTGGTGTTGGTTGGTCTGGTAATTCGGAAGGTTACTCCGTTAGGGGTGAAGGATCTGTGAAAGATGTCCAAGGCTCTGACGTCTGAAACTCTTTTGATGGAGATGAGACATAAAAGAGTCATGAGTTTAAAGGAAAGTAATTTTAGGGAAAGATGTTCGTTGTCTTGCCAGGTAGAAAAAAGGTTTAGAAGGAAGGTAACACCCCAAGTGGAATGGTATCTAGGTTTAGGGGGTTTCCTAAAACGAATGCCTTTTATAAGTCTGATCATTGGGTGTTTACCAATAGGGATGGAGTTAACAGGGGCATGTTCCGATGATATCGCAGAACGGTAAAGGTTTATGGTTCTATAAGCTTTCCCAATATCAGAGGATGCAGAGACGAAGCTTAATATGTTGGTAATAGGTGTGTGAACGGGATCCAAATTCCGTTCAGAGCACCAATGAAGCCAAATTTTCCAGGCTGATCTATAAGCTTTTCTGGTACCTGGGGCCCATGGATCAGAGAGGATGTCAAGAGTAGATTGTGAAAGGCCGTGATCAATTCTTGATTGCCTGAAATCAACCAAGCCACTAACGATAGGTGTCCCGATAGGATCAGAGGGTGGAGATATCCTGAAGGGTCTCGGAGGAGATCCTGGGAAAAAGGGAGAATTCTCGGGATATCTATTGCCAGACTGAGTAGTGTGGGGAACCATGCTGGAGACGGCCACCACCGAGTGATGATCACTAATGTGGATCCCTGGGCAATTGTCTGAAGTAGAACTCTGGGGATTAGGCGAAGGGGGGAAAGGCGTAAACACGTTTTTGTGGCCAGATTTGATGCAGAGCATCCAGAGCTAAAGCGTCTGGATCTGGATGCCAGCTGAAGAAGGTGGGTAGTTGGGTGTTCAGTCGTGATGCGAATAGATCCATGTGGAGGGGACCCCATAGTTTGTTGATCTGTTGGAAGATGAGAGGGTTCAATTGCCAATCGCTGGAATCCGAAAGGTATCAGGAATTCCAGTCGGCAACTGAGTTTATCAAACCCGGGAGGTATTCTGCTTTTAGGGTAATATCCTTGTCCAAACAGAAATGCCAAAAATCTTTGGCAATATCGCTTAAAATCTTGGAGGTGGTGCCCCCTAAACGGTTGATGTATTGAACTGCTATGATATTGTCCATACGCAGTAGGATGCAGCAGTGTGATTTGTCTTTCGCAAAACTTTTCAGGGCGAAATGAAGCGGCTAGTAGCTCCAGACAATTGATGTGTAAGCGAGATTCTGTTTTTGACCATTTCCCTCCTGTGGAATAAGGACCGCAACGAGCACCCCAGCCTGATAGGCTGGCGTCTGATTCTAGGACCAGATCCGGTAAGGAATTGAATATCATTTTTCCGTTCCAGATCTGGATGTGTTGGAGCCACCAAAGAAGTTCTTCTTTGGCTTCTGGAGATAGGGGAACTTTGTTTGAATATTGTAGGCCCTCCCGTAGATGTGTTTTGAGGCGTTGGAGGGCTCTGTAGTGTAACGGGGCGGGGAAGATGGCTTGTATGTAGACCAATAACAGTCCCACAATCTGTACAATGATGCGTAGGGACACTAGATGTTTGTTTAATACTGATCGGATTTCTTTTTGAATCAGGGAGAGTTTTCTGGTAGGGAGACTCAATAGAGTGTAAACTGTATTGATATTGAAGCCCAGAAATTCTATTTCCTTGGATGGGGAGACGATGGATTTCTTGTAATTGATTAGAAAACCAAAAGTGGTTAGAAGGGAAATGGTCCATTGTGAATGAAGACGGATTAGTGAGAGTGATTGTGCCAGAATTAGAATATATGATTAGACGTACCCCTCGGGATCTTAGGGATGAGACCACCGGTTTCATTAATTTGGGGAAGCACCAAGGGGCCAATGATAGGCCGAATGGAAGGCAAATAAATTGCCATTTCTGGTTGTTCCAGAAAAATTGTAGGTAAGGTTGATGGTAAGGGTGTATGGGTATGGTGAGATACGCATCTTTTAGGTCTATTTTTATTAGCCAGTCTTGAGGGAGTATCAGATCCCTGAGAAGGTGGATTCCCTTCATTTTAAAGTAATGATAAGAAACAAACTCATTGAGGGTTCTTAAATTTATGACAGGTCTGTGACCCCCATCTTTCTTTTTTACTAGAAAGATGTTGCTGATGAAACTGGGAGATAGGGGTGGTACTTGGATGATGGCTCTCTTGTAGAAAATATCTTGTATCTCTGACTCTATGAGGTTTTGATCTAGAGTAGAGAAGTGTTTTGGTTGAGGGATGTGGTTCTGTGAAAGAGGGGATTGGAAATCTATTTGATAGCCTGAGATGGTATTTAGGACCCATGAGTTTGAGGTTAGTGAAGACCAGGTTTGGAAAAAATGTTTCAGTCTTCCTCCTAGAGGAATGTGGGGATAGTTTGGGATAAAAAAAAGCTTACATGATGATGGTCTCGATATAGGGATACCTCGATGGCCTCGGGCTCTCCATGGGCATCATCTGGTAGAGAAGAATGGTGTAGGTATGGTGGATGGCGAAGAGGAGACCCTCAGCAGACGTATCAGGGTCTGAGTTGGCCAGATGAGTAAGCTGTGGGTCTAATTTCATTAACACACGTCTTCTTTCCACGCTGAGGGCGGAATTAATGTTTACAAAGAAACAGATGGCCCTTTGGGCCCAGCCACGTAGAACTGACATGTCTACAGGTTGGCCCGTAATAATGGCTTGTTCGGACAAATCCAATATTTTTGTGAGAGGTCCTAATAAGTCTAGAAGCTTATCTTGACATGATTTGAATGATCTGTCTAGACCTCTTTTTGGATTTTTTCCCGTTTTATTTAGAATTTTAATAATGATAGGGTCTAATTCTGGAGTTTGGGGTATTTTCTGAGGCAGAGTAGGTCTCGGACACTCCGCTTTCTGAAGGATATAATTAGGGATTTGTTGACCCAAAGAGACAAAAAAAAAATTAAATCTGAGGTTGGGGAACCCACTCTCCAGATCTAGGGTGTTTTATCTGTTCAGGGTTGAAAAAGGGAATACCCTGACTGTCTAGGACCAGGGAGTCTGGGAGTTGGCTAGCCAAAAGAGAATCCTCAGGATTCTCTGAGGAGTCGTCTCCGGAGTAAAATTGCAATTCATCTTCCGAACTGGATTCAGAGTTATCTGATGAGGAGGTGGAAGATATATCTTTGTAAGAGATATGCTTAGCCCTCTTACTGGCTGGCTGTCATAGCCCGGATATTGGTAGTCTCCTCCCGGGCGGAGGATCTTTTGTGGGGATTTTCCCCACAATTAACATTACCGTGTAAATTATGCGGACATTCATTAGGATCTTGACCCTTTACCATAGTGTGAGATTTTGGGATATTGGGGATCTTAGGGTCATCAGTAAACCTCCTTTTCTTGGCAGATTTGCCTGATTTTTTGAATCCCTTGACTAGCTCCATAATAGAATCTTCCGCTGAAAGGAAGTTGTCAGACGGAGTAGAAGGGTAAACTTGAGGTGTCCTTTGGTTTACAACCAAGGAAAATGATCTAGAAATGGAGTCTTGAATAGACACCATGGCTGACTGTATCGCCACGGATACTGATTTAGATACGGATTGATCCACCATTTGTTGGGTAGAATCCTTGGTAATACCTCACTAGGCAAGGGTTGACTAGAATGGGGATTAGGCTGTTCCTCTGAGGGGGTCATGTTGTTAAATATGTGAGAATGGATACAAGAGAAAAAATGAGAAAATTGAATGAAGAAGGAATGTAGTATAATAGAAGATATTTTTATATATACACACACACACATAAGGAATATACATTATCAGCATATATCATAAATATATACAGATATGTATAAAGGCGACCACATGCGTGTAAATGCAGATGTACAGAAGTGTAATACTTACAGTGGGGCAGTAGAAGGGGATATATATATATTAATGTTGTTTTATTTGTGGTGCTGTCTGTAGAGAACTCTGTGAGGTGATTAGTTGCGCTGAGGTCATTTGAAAAGTGCACACAATCACCTCACAGTTTGAGCAGAGCTGGGCGCCCGAAGTCTCGCGATACATGAGACTTTGGCGCTGAGAGAGAGATGGCGCCGATAAGGTTGTGGAACGAACAGAAGAGGGAAGGAGGAAAGCCTGGGGAAAAACAAGGCAAGCAATAGACTGGCAGAAAAGGGTGTCAGGAAAAGGAGAGTGGAAAGAAAGAAAGATTGTTATAGTAGATAAGAGCAAAGGTCTTGACGCTGATTGGGAAAAGATGTATCCCTTTCAGGAAACGGGCAATGCAACCACGGCATTTAATATAATCAATAGGACTAGCTCTATCAATTCATAAATACTATTAATAAGTATGAAAGAGACAACAAAAAAATATCCGTATCTCTTCTAGTTGGGAGCAGCAAAAAAGAGACGGGATCTACGCTCTCCTCACCTCTTATACACTGGGATGCTCAGGGATTGGCTACCTGGACTTCTCATTTACATATTTATTCCCTGTTTTGAAAAACTTTCTTTCACCTGTTTTCTTGCTGCTATGGGAGTAGTAAAGAAAGTTAATGCACAATGGGAGCCTCCTGTTGTAATACAATGTATAATTTATGTTGATAAATTTGGTACATTTTTAAACCTGTAGCACTTTTGTCTAGAATTTATGCTACAATTTGTTTATGACACCTCCTAACTGCAGTGCGATTGCGATGTTTTTGCAAATTCTTTAAAAAAAATCACAGTGATATATATGGATTTAAAGTAATTAACATTGTTAACCATTGCTAACAAAAATTTGGTTCGATCTGAATTTACTCTCGGCGAATCACGTTAAAAAATGGCTATTTACATGCTCTGTCCAATTGTGGTTTTCCATAGAAACGGTTCTAAGTACATATCCTAAAAGAACTAGAACTTGTATCTGCAATTGTCTAATCAATACCATATTACACTATATTACTTATGTAGGGCAGTGAATCTGTCATTTTAACACTTTAGTCTATTAAGAGAATCCTCCCTCTTAGGCCTCTTTCACACTACCGTTTTTTTTTCCGTTTTGCGGTCCGTTTTTTGCGGTCCGTATACGGTCCGTATACGGAACCATTCATTTCAATGGTTCCGCAAAAAAACTGAATGTGTTCCGTATGCATTCCGTTTCCGTATTTCCGTTTTTCCGTTCCGTTGAAAAGATAGAACATGTCCTATATTTGGCCGCAAATCACAGTCCGTGGCTCCATTCATTTCAATGGGTCCGCAAAAAAAACGGAACACATACGGAAATGCATCCGTATGTCTTCCGTATCCGTTCCGTTTTTTGCGGAACCATCAATTGAAAATGTTATGCCCAGCCCAATTTTTTCTATGTAATTACTGTATACTGTATATGCCATACGGAAAAACGGAACGGAACAACGGAACTGAAACGGAACCACAACGGAAGCAAAAAATGGAACAACGGATCCGTGAAAAACGGAACGCAAAACACTGAATTCAACATACTGTAGTGTGAAAGAGGCCTTAAAGAGTACCTGTCACTTTTCTTGAAGAGGGTTTGTATGAGGCGGTAGTCAAGCAAGCATTCTGACTAAAGAATAAAAGCATTTGGAGAAGCATTCTCGCGATTGTTGTAGGTCCCACGTGATAAATGTTACTGGTGGGAATCTTATTGTGTTGTTTAGAGATAAGCAAATTTCTCAAAAATTTGATTCGGTCAGTCCGCCAAATTTTCTGCAATGATTCAATTCAATCCAAAATTGATTTGTAGTGAATCACATTAAAAAACTGCTATTTCCTGGCTGCACAGAGCCTTTATAGTAGTGTATAACACTGTGCCTTGCAGTAATACAGATAGGGAGTCTGCTGTGGTAGTGAAATAATACTGTGAGTCCGTATGACATGCGGATGACAGGCGGCGCTCTTAGAATCACTGAACACCACTTATTTGGGCAGTCACAGGGCCAAAACTGACCAAATAACTGAAAGGGAACCTGTCATCAACTTTATGCTGCCCATACTAACGGCAGTGTAAAGAAAAGACAGGTGAGTTGATTTTGGCGGTCTGTCAATTATAAGTTAAAAGTAAGTGGTTGCTGAGAACCAACATCACAATCCTTGCAGACTGGGCCTGGGAAAGAGTCACGGCCACCTGAGAAGAGTCATGGTTATTCATAAATTCCTGCTCTCCCACCTGCTGATGACTGACAGTCTTCTACCTAGTTTTCTCCCTTTGTCTCTAGAAGAGAACTGCCAATCATCAGCAGATGGGCGAGAGTGCAGGAGATTATGTATAACCAGGACTCTTTTCAGGTAGATTTTTTATTTTTTTTTAAGGTCTAGGTTGTAATGATTCTGATGCTGGTTCTCGGCAACCACTTACTTTTAGCTCATGAGAGACACACTGCTGAAATCAGCATTTCTGTCACTATTTTATGCTGCCCTCAGTGAGGTCAGCATCAAGTTGATGACAGGTTCCCTTGAAGTATCAACTCAGCCTTACAGGTCGACGTTAGCGCCAAGAAGAAGTGCTCTCCTTTTACACCCTTGTCAGCTGATTCCACATAGATGTCTACAGAACATGTTCTATTAAACGCTTATACAAGTAGAGCCCCCCCGACAGAGTGGAGAGGGTGTCAGCAGTAAGTTTGTGTTGATATCACTGATTATTTTGCCCTTCCTCTGATCCATCAGAACAATAACCCCCAAAAAACGGATCCTGTCTGTGAAGCATCCGCCTTCACTCAGTCAGCATTTGGTCAGTAATCCATCAGTATTCAATTGTCCCTGCAGTGGAGGCTGAGGACACGGTGGAGGATGAGGAGATGAGGAGGTAGAGGCGGACATTGTCACAGGACCAACGGCATGAGACTGAGGAGGCGAAAGTGGCATCACCTGGCCAAGTTGCTGGTGTGGCTGGGCAGGAACCACATTTACTCAGTGGGCCGTAAAGGCCATATATTGTCCTTGACCATAGTTAAAAATTTTCCCAAAAAAGGCTGTATCACAAACATATTTCACCACTGAATGGCTAATCGACGGAATGCGGTTCATAAAGAAAAAAGTCCAGAATCACCCATCAATTTTCCCAAAAAGGCAGCTTCACAAACAAATTTCCGCACTGAATAGATAATCAATGAATTTGTTTTATACAGAAGAAATTCTACAATCACCCATCAATTTTCCCCAAAAAGGCTGTTTCACAAACAAATATCACCACTGAATGACAATGTAAATTCACTGACAAATGGCTAATAACACGTACTGTACTTATTGAGGATATGTGGTCCAGATTCGCTCTCACTTGTTATATTTATTATCTTAATTTCTTTTTCCCCAATTCTGGATCAGCCCTCCTCCCCATACGGCCCAGGTGTTTTTAATCGGCAGGAGTCTGCTAAGGGTCTATAAAGTCCTACCATCTCTCAGTTGGAGTTCCTGAGAGTCTGTGAGCAGGTGAGCCTTTTGCACCTGTTCACATTATGCGGTGCTGGGCGGTGGCCATTGCTGCTTTTGTGCTGTGCTGGTGAAGCGATGGGACCCAGGACCAAGGTGGCTTTGCCGCACAGTGAGGGTGCTGTGTGGCTACTGGGTCCCGTCGCCTACTGGCGCAGTGCGGAGGTGCCGGTGGTGGCTGCGCAGTGCCGCGCTAAAGTTAGAGTAGAAGCAGGTCCATAGCTTTTAGACAGGTAGGGTAGATTCAGACATTTAATTAACTATTAAAGTATCAGAGTGCGGTCCCCGGGGAGGACATGAATGCACATGTGAAATACGCATCAGCAGCAGATTCATTCACCTTGGAATCTACCCAGACCTGATAGTTTTAAATGTTTGACCCTAAGTGTATATCATACATTTGTGTAATCTAAGAATTTCAATAAAGAATTATTATAAGATTTAGTTTAAGTTATATCATCAGAGAGGTTGCAGACACACGCTTCAGGTCCAAGAGACCATTTAAATATTTTCTGTTTATCAAAAATTAGCGTGGTAACCTCCTGCGGGATTTTTTGTTTGTTAATAATATCATAAAAGTTAGAGTAGGTCCCCACTTGAAGAGGCAACCTTGTCGCGGTAAGTGGGCCTATGCTCTTTAATAAAACTGTATACCAATGCTCCTTTTAGTGCATAGAATAAGGTTATATTTATTTATATTGTGCTGAAAAGCCATGTTTTATCATGCTGAAAAACAGTTGTTATATCAGAAGCATAGTATTGAGAATGTGTGGTCCAGATTCACTCTCACATGTTGTACTTATTTTTCCCATTAATACACCCCAACAATGGCTGTATAACAATGTCGGTTCACTGCAGACGTATTCTTTTTCCTATTAATACACCCCAAAAAAGAAAATGTAACAATCACAATTCACCGCTGAACGGCAAATATATATTTTTTTTACACTAATACACGGCAATAAAGTGCTTTGCAACAAATAACTGCATCGCTGAACGGCAAATATATTTTTCTTTTGCACTAATACACGGCAAAAATGGCTTTACAACTTATAACTGCAACGCTGAACGGCAAATATATATTTTTGCTGCCACTAATAAAAGGCATAAAGGGCTTTACAACATATGACTGCACCACTGAATGGCAAATATATTTTTCTTTTGCCACTAATACACACCACAAAAGGCTTTTGAACATATAACTGCACCACTGAACGGCAAATATATTTTTCTTTTTCCACTTATACATGCCACAAAAGTCTTTAGAACATATAACTGCACTGCTGAACGGCAAATATATTTTTCTTTTTCCACTTATACATACCACAAGAGGCTTTAGAATATATAACTGCACTGCTGAACGGCAAATATATTTTTCTTTTTCTACTAACACATGCCACAAAGGGCTTTAGAACATATAACTGCACTGCTAAACGGCAAATATATTTTTATTTTGCCACTAATACACGACAAAAAGGGCTGCAATTTTCTCACTTCACCACACAACAGCTAATAAGCCCTTTTTTCCCCACTAATACAAGCCAAAAAATACTTTAGAACATATAACTGCACCGCACAAGGGCAAATAAGACTTAGAAATGTTTCCTTGTAGTAAACCTTGTTAATGGCTGTATCAAACAGCACTAACAAGAATGGTTTGCGGGAATTACAGAGCTGTATAATGGCAATTATGGTCCCTAGTCAGTGCAGCAAGGCGTAATAGGATTGTTCCTATTACCCAGGCTGTAACCCCCCCCCCCCCCCCCCCCCTACTGAACACTGTTCAACATAAATGCTGTGGAATGATTCCTTCCTATCCTTTCCCTACACCTTGAATAATCTTTCCCTGCACTTGTAAATAGTTTTTTTAGCACAATGAAGTTTTTTCTAGCTGCTGATGTCTCTCCCTGCACTAAGTACACTGGTAAATGGCAGAATCCACAATGGCTAAGGCTATTTATACCGCTGTGACATCACAGGGCTGGCTGCTGATTGGCTGCACGCATGGCATTATTGGTGATCCCGCCTTCCCAGAGTTCCTTGCTCCATGCCCTTACACATGCAGCAGCTATTTTAGGAAAAAATGCAATTCGTCACCACGAAGCATGAGGAAATTCGGCTTTGTGCAAATCAAATTTTTCCTGAAATTCAGATCGATTTCCACTTCGTCATCTTCGATTCGCTCATCTCTACTAGCCATGCCCACTTTCCACCCACTTTTCAAAAGTGGAAATCAAAGCATAAAATGGTAAACAGTTACACATTTTGGCACAAAACAGGACTTGTTCCAAAATGTGCTACTTTCTACAGATTCACCACAATGAGTATATCACCAATTGCACCTATTAGGTGGCTTATTGTACAACAAAATTGCACATATATTTTGACACATATAAAGCTACACTTCCTCCTTCACAAAACCACACACTGTTTCACTTCCTTTGTAAGCCTAGGCAACAAAAAGTGTCTGTGATAAATGTGGTGTATGGCCTTTACTTCAAAATTCTGATCACATATTGAAAGCCAATTTTTTTTATTTTTCCATCAACTTTTTTGCAAGTTAGTTTGAAGTTTTTATTAGTACTATTTTGGGGTACTAATTTGTTGATGAATACTTACAATACTGGAGATAAGGAAATGTCATAAAATTCTTTTCTGCTTTTTTGCTCCATTTTTCAGTTTGCTGTCTGAAAAAAATGAACAAGCTAGCCTTTTATGGTGAACTATTTTGAAAGAATTATTCATTATCTGTCTATCTCATATCTATGTGGAGGATATTTCCATCTGAGCAGAGGATCTTCCTATTGCTTCCATACAAGGAGGAAGAGCCATTTTGACTCCTTAATCACCAGTCTATTGCTCAGAAAGGCTTGAGGAAATTATTACCACTTAAATCACAAATGTTTTTATTGCTTTTCTCAAAAGAATATTTTTTCATATAAAAGGTGTTACATAACAAACTATTTATACAGCGCCTACACCAGCTAATCCTCATTTGTTCAACAGATTAAACATAAAACATACACAACACATTTTCTCCATTTTTGTATCAATCCAAATACAACATCTTATCTTAGCTTTGCAAGATATCACAGCTTCAACTTTCATCTATTCACTTGGGAATGTAATAGATTTTAAAGTGAAAATAGTAACACAAGAAATAAATCAAGTTAGTGGGAACTAAAAATAAACAGCTCTGTACTAGTGTTGATCAAGCACCAAGGTGCTCGTGTAGAACACTTTGCGATGCTCAGGTGTTCTACCGTGCACCCGAGCACAATGGATTTCAATGGGAGAACCCCTGGCACCCCCTGCTCTGAAGAGGGGAGGATGTTGGAACTCTAGTTCGGTATAGGAGATTCCATATATAGCTATAGCCACATATAAAGTCAGTGCCTGGGATACCCCAGTGTATTTAAATCTAATTTCTGAAAAGTTTTTGCTGGGATTTTAACTTCCAATATTATACATTAGAGGCAAAGACCTTATCCACTCAGATATAAAGCTGGATACTAAACTGTGTCAGAAAAACCTCATAGTAGTTTCTGATGTAGTGAAAATTCCTATTCAGCGTAAGACTTATTTTACAGTTCTGTGCAGGTTAATATGTAGCTGTATAGAGTGGTGGTTAATGTCCTTGACAGAAACATATATATATATATATATATATACATGCTTTATATAATATATTATAATATATGTACATATATTATGGATAAAAACATCAGTAGTAGTTTCCCACATATTGTGCAATCATATATATCAGAAGTATGATTTTATCTATATATGTATATATACAGGTGAAACTCGAAAAATTTGAATATCGTGCAAAAGTCCATTTAATTCAGTAATGCAAATTTAAAAGGAATTGTGACTTTGGGGTTTCATAAGCTGTAAGCCATAATCATCCAAATTATTATAAATAAAGGCTTGAAATATCTTGCTTTGCATGTAATTTAGTCTATCTCATATGTTAGTTTCACCTTTTAAGTTGGATTACTGAAATAGATTAACTTTGCACGAGATATATATATATATATATATATATATATATATATATATATACACATACACACATTTTTTCTTTTTTTTTCTCTTTCTTAGTAATTACACATTTATTTAGTTTCATACATTTTTTACAATTACAAAAAAAAAAATATATATATAAATTCAATTTCTGAAACTTTTCTACCAAGATTCAAACTCCCAACCTTGTATGTTAGAAGCAAGGACCTTATCCACTCAGCTATAAAGCTGAATGCTAAACTATGTCAGAAAAACCTCATAGTAGTTTCTGATCTAGTGAGTATTCCTATTCATCAGAAGACGTATTTTATATTTCCGTGCAGGTTAACATGTAGCTGTATAGTGTAGTGGTTAACCTTATAGCCTCTAATGTACAATGTTGGGAGTTCTGAATCATACTTCTGATATGTATGAATGCATAATATTTGGGAAACCACTACCGACGTTTTTAGCCATAATATATTATATATTCTAAATAAATATATATTAATATATGTAAATCTATTATGGCTAAAAACATATATATATATATATATATATGGAAATGTTTCTGCCAGGATTCAAACTCTCTACCTTGTACATTAGAAGCAAAGACACTAACCACTACACTATACAGCTACATGTTAACCTGCAAAGAAAAATAAAATAAGTCTTCTGTTGAATAGGAATTTTCACTACATCAGAAACTACTATGAGGTTTTTCCTGACACAGTTTAGCATTCAGCTTTATAATTGAGTGGATAAGGTCCTTGCCTCTAATGTACAAGAGGTTGAGTTCAAATCCTGGCAGAAACTTTTCAGAAACAGATGCTAAATTACATTTAAATACACTGACTTGAGCATTGTGGCCGAGAATAGCGATGCTCGAGCCGAACTGGTGTTCGGCCGAGCATGCTCGATCAACACTACTCTGTACATATTAGCATTAATATTCAGCTTTTATTACATTTAATAACTAGCATTCCTACTTTAGTACTAATGGGTGGTACCCCCATATATATATTTTTTTACACCAACTAACAAAAGAGATGAACATACTTCTCAGCTTGTACCTTCATTAATGCTTAAAGTAAAACATAAAGGTCAAAATACCTAAACCCTGAATGTAAAGTTCTTGGATACTGGTCCACAAGCATTTCCTGCACTTTTAAGGGGTTGTCCAGGTTTAGAGCTGAACCTGGACATACCCCCATTTTCACCCAGACATACCCCAATTTCATGCTCCGATGCTCTCCTTTGCTGTGCTGATTTTCGCAGGGCAAAGGCTTTCTTGAGGAGATCTGGTGACATACCAGGTTCTTCATAAGGAAAGGTAGGTGGTGGCTTTTGTCTAGCAGTGTTGCCGGGGACGTCACTGGCACAAATAGGTGGGCTTTAGCACTTCTCTAGCCTGTAAAACATCTAGGGTAGATGCCGGTGACATCACTGGCAACGCTGCTAGGTGTAAGCCTCCACCTAGCAGTGTGAAAAATATAAGCAAATAGCCCTTGCCCTGTGCAATCCAACACAAGGCAAGAGAGAGCATTGCAGCATGAAATGCTCTGATGTTCATATCAGGAGGCCAGAAGGGGGGAATCTGGACAACTCCTTTAACGTCTCTTGGACACATGAGAGGTGCAGTAGATGCATTTGATTCTATAACTTGGAGGTTGTATACAGTAATAATTAGTAATCTTAGTGCATTGTCATTCTTTGCAGGGCTTCTTTAATGCATTTGGGGCACAGTGTAAAGATATAGGTGTCCAATCATTGATTCTCATAGGGATAGTCCAGTAGAGGGAATTAAGTCAATACTCATTGTGACAGGAACAAAGTTAACTTTTTTTTAAAAGTACACACATGTACAGCGTATAGACATGCATATACACACCATAGTTCACTGCTTTTCAGTGGTCATATCACGGACATTCCTAAATATAGAATTAGTGTTAGAGGCACACAGAATTTTTTTATTTACATAGGCTTCAAACACTGTCCTTCGAACACTGCTAAACTAATCACAAGTAGTGTATATGACTTCTGTATCCCACACCCAAAAACAATTGTTTAAACCACAATAGACCCACAGAATAAATGCAGATCGAGACCACAAAATACAAATTCCCTGCTGCTTACTGTTTCCAACTGGGTTTTTGTCCAAGGGATGCAAACATAGTTGAAAATGATGCTTCAACTACCAGTGTGCCTGCTACCAGTGGTCCCCAAGGCACTATTTGCCCTATGGCTAAAGTGTCCTTATTTTTTTTTTTTCTCCAGCCAAGCACTGTCTGAAGTTTTTACCAGGGGCTCATCTTTCTCCACCAATCTACAAAGATCTATTTTAGTCTAAGGCAAGCTTTAGAAAGTGCTACAGATCTATATTTAACCTAAATCTACAAGTTATTTTTAAAGACTGATAAGTGTTTTTATTGAACTGCTTTAAAACTGGGAACTGAACACCCCACCAATCACACTTTTAGAGATTAGGCATAGATGATCAATATTTTTAACACAAGTATCCACAAAGTGTCTTTCATACATTCATTAACTGTATTTTTTATTGCAAATTTTCTTCACCCTGTAGCTGGTCACATACTAGCAGAGGGAGAAATTAGTTTTCAACAGTATTTATTTGGTAGTTATTTATTGGGGTATAAGCTTTTGAACATATGTGTTGATCCCCCAATTCCCTCTCCTTATTTTTGTATGCCAGCCAATTGCTGTAGTAAAAAAAAAATCCTCCAGTACTGTTGTCAGCTGTTAAAATCCAAGTTTTATTCGATATACATTAAACGTAAAGGCATAATTAATCCATCCAATCCATGTCATATACAAACTTAAAACCATGTATATCAAAGCAAAAAAGAAGATATACATAAATGCAAATGCAAGTTTAAGTTTGTATATAACATGAGTTGAAAGGATTAATTATGCTCATGTCATGAGGAGAATACTTGCTCTTTTAAAGGAAGGTGGATCAGTAGAACAGTAGGTTATGACTTGATGTCGAAACGCGTCAACCTGTTATGACTCGTGCTCCTGTACTTTTAATGTATGCTGACTTAAATTTGGATTTTAACAGTGGATGGAGTATTTTTTTTTTTTCCTATTGCAAGTTTCCTTGTTCGGGAGCTCCATGCACGTCTCTTGCTAGCTGCAGGTGAGTTGATGAACTTTTTTCCCGCCATTGCTATAAAAGATATATAAATATATATATATTTTGCTATCAATAAAATAAAATCTTACAATTTTGGAGTCATGTGGCTTTGACTTCTGTTACATCTCATCTAACAAAATAAAATACAAAGAACTTGATTCCCAGCACTACTGCAAGATCATTATAAATGCATTGCCTTATAGAAGACAATGTCCCAGCAATCAATTCCCTTGCTGTACCCAAATTTCGTTCCTCTGTAATATTGTCTTATTGGAGCTGAACTTGAGCTGTTTCCTCCACAAAGAAGCAGATTCTTTCTGAGAGTTTTGATTTAATTAAAGATAATAAACCTATGATGAAAGAAATCAACACACGAGCAACCTTTAATGAGCAGTTAGAAGTAGATTACGGTATTATGAGTATACCTTGACATCTGAACACTGAAATACATAGAGAAATGTAGCAGCCATGCTCATACACGTTCAACAGCAGTTCTACTTAAATAGCACACAGTACCACGGTGCACTTTGCTAATAATGTACCTCACTGGCCACTATTACATCTGTAGTGTAAAAAAGTGGATATGACAGAATTTCACTATGTTTCTTAATGTGTTCTGAATTTCAACTTTCAGCTACAATGGTGTACATATACTTCTAGGTGAAAAGAGATCAACACAACAGTTCAGTTTTTCAAGCATGTTATAAACATTATCAAATTTCTCATTGTTACTCCCAAACTACCCCCCCAACCCTCCTCCTCCCTTGCGATGCGTCTCCTATCCCCTCCGTCCACTAGGACGGAGCAGGGATTACGGTGGGGGTGAAAGCAATAAGACTTAAGACTTCAAAATCCCCCATACCTTTTCCCATTTCTCCTCAATATTTCTTTGTTTATATAAGATTTTTTCATATCCCTTAATCTTATTCACCAAATTGAACCATATATACACACTAGGAGTATTTAGTGAGAACCAACCCTGCGTGATTAAATGTCTTGCCAAAAAAAGTATTTTAATCAGGAGGGTTCTTTTATACTTATCACATTTAATTTGGGAAAAATCACCCAGAATCCAACATTCCACCATAAATATTTTTAGTTTTTGGGTAATAAGTTTAGCTATTGACTCCCAATATTCTGTTAATTTTATACAAGACCACAACATGTGTAAATAATGAGCCCCAAGTGAATCACATTGTGGACAATTAGAGATACTCTTCAACGCACATTTATTAAGCCATACTGGTGTAACATGTAGTCTATGTATGATATTGAATTGTACTAAAACATGATTAAAATTGTGTGACACTAATCTTAAGTTAGTCATCATTTTCCCCCAGTAATCTGGTTGGATCCTTAAAACAGATCCCCAAGCCTTTTGTCCGGGGGAACGTATACCATTAAATAGTGATTCAAGAAGCAATTTATAAAGTTGAGAATTTTTAAACTTCTGACCCAAATTTTCCGTTAATCCATTCAAAGGTGTACAAGTATCTATCTGTAGCAAAAAATTCCCCTTTACACTTCCAAGTGCCAAACATAACTGTAAATATCTAAACCAAGCTAAATGAATTATATGGAGATAATATATTTCCTTTACTCACCACTTGTGCAACATACAGAATATTGTATTTAATTTATTTTGCTAATATTTATCTTCAGCTAGAAAATCCAACTCCTGTAAATAATAATTATTCCAAAGGGAAGTGCAGTGGAGAGCTCCCCTTACTCCCAACCACCCTCTAATAGTGGTCCACGTCTTAATAAATAGCTTTCTAGATTCCCTATAATCCTGTTGAACTCTGTATAATAAGCCAGACTCTAATAATGAAAACATATTATATGTAGATCTACTCAAGAAGTTCCTACAAAGTGGACTTTCCTCCCAGTGATTATACAGCCATAGTTTTGAAGCTATGAAGTAGCCCTTAAAATAGGGAAGGTTCAGCCCTCCCTGTTCCATCGGCTTATAAAGATATTCCAATTTAAGCCTCACACGCTTTTTTCCCCACACCAGATCATTAATAATTCTCTCAATTAAAATGTATCCTCAATCCACACTGGGGAATTTCTAAGAATATAGAGGAGTTGGGGTAATATAACCATCTTAACCAGGGATATTCTGTCAGCAATAGACAAAGGATGTTGAAGCCATACCGTCACTTTAGAGCTCAGCTTACTTATCAATGGAATCAGATTTAGGTGCAGAAAATCTTCAACTCTAGAGGATATAGTCATGCCCAAATATATACATGATTCGGAAATCCTAAGTAAACTCAAAGGCCCCTCAACAGAATATTCAGGTCTATCAACAGGCATAAGCGTTGTTTTTGACCAGTTGATATCAAAGCCTGAGCCTAAGTCTTAACTATTTGAATAGGTTCAGGAAGTGAGGTATTAGTATGGTTTATAATACACAAGACATCATCCGCATATAGAGAGATGCTGTCCTCTATTCCTAATATCCCAAACCCCTCAATCCCAGAATCCTGCCTAATTCTAGCAGCAAGGGGCACAATATAAATATCAAATAATAATGGAGAGAGTGGGCAACCCTGACGGTTACCTCTACTCAAGGAGAAGCTCTCCGTCAAGCTCCCATTAATATTCAATCTTGCAATAAGGGATTTATACAATAGCTTAATCAATTTTATAAATCTATTACCAAATTCCATCTGTAAGAAGGTACAGGGAATCATCGTGGATGATAGGTACGTGTCACCGAGGTTACTGGCCTTAATAGAGTAAGAGAGGGTTTTTATGTGTCAGCTGCAGTTGCTGTTTGACACCTTAATACTTAGTATCACTGTATAGCTGATCTGGGACGGCTATTACTGGGAGTAGTCAAAGTGCTGGGTGGATGACTACTCCCCATGTTCCAGGCCGGGTTTTACCACGCAAAAAAAACAGCCAGCATTGCCAGGTGAGGAGGATTACCTCAGTCAGTGGAGCTCAGGAGATGTGTGTGCTGGGATCTGAGGCTTGTGCCATGCTGGAGGGCTGAGACCCATCTGTAGGGGAAACGAGCCCCCTAAAAGCCTGCTATGGACTGCTGGAGGAAGAACTGCCAACAAGGTGATTTTTCCTATGTGGACTTTCCATTGTGTGTGAACTAACACCAAGACTGCAAAGTGATGTTTCGTTTTTGCTTTATGTGTAAATAAACACGGAAGTTTGATTTAAGAACTGGTAATTTGCCTCTGTACTGTGTTCGCACACCCTGTCTACCAGAGCGAATCCCCCACACATCTTTCCCAAAAACCTTTGAAAGGAATTCCCATTCCACCCTGTCAAATGCCTTAGAGGTGTCTAAAGACAGAATGGAGTGATAACCCCCCCGGAGGACTGTATATTACCAAACAGATCATGTAAATTATAGTGAGTACTCTTATTTGGAATAAACCAATTTTGATCAGGATGTATAATTGATGTAATAACCTTGGATAGCCTTGTAGCCAGAATTCTTGAGAGAAGCTTCATATCTGTATTCAATAGAACAATAGGCCTATATGACCCTATATCTAGGGGGTTCTTCCCCTTTTTCAACATTAATATTATTATAGCCTCTGTCATTGATTCTGGAAGGCTATCCTCCTTAAATGATCCTAAAAAACACAACTCAATAAACGAGGGAGGATAATCTCCCTATATTTACGATAGAATTCATATGCGAGTCCATCTGACCCGGGCAAAGAATTCCCCAAAAATACCTTCAGTGCAACCTCTAGAGAGAGATCCTGATCTAGAAACTCCCTCTGAGTATCGGTAAGAATTGGAAGAGAAATAAAGTCCAAATATGAATTCATCTCTTCATCTGATATAACCTTATCTGAATTATATAATTCAGCAAAATGCTTCAAAAAGGTTCCCTTTATACACTCTTGTTCTTCAATAATTATACCCTCTAATGACCGGATGCTAACTATTTCTTTTTTTTTGTCCTTGGTTAGAGATCACTCTAGCCAGAAGTTTCCCTGGTCTCCCTGCTTCAGAAAAACATTTTTATCCCTAAAAAAGAGTCTCTGCTGGGCCTATTCCAAAAGAAAGTCGGCATACACCTGGCTTGCATTCTGCATAGTTTTCTTATTTCCTGGTGTTTTATTCCTAGAGAACTTATTCATTGCAACTAACGCTGTGTCTTCTAACTCCCACTCCTTCTTACTGTATCCCTTTTTTAGAGTTAAAATATTACTAACAAAAATTCCCCTCATAAAGGCCTTAAATGTGTCTCATACCAGTTGGACTCCAGATGTGTTCTCATTACTATCCTAAAAATGCTCCCATCTCCTGTTTTACCAATTCATGAGTATCCTTATCTATTCTAAAAATCCAACGGGGGTTCAGTCTAAATAGAGGTTCTTACTTTATACTCATTGCCCCCCATGGTTAATTCAAGAGATAAGGGTACATGGTCCGATAACCTGGCCTTGTATTTCATCGATTTAATAAGTCTAAGATGTTTTTTATTTACCAAGGCCAAGTCCATCCTAGACATGCAGTTTCCAGATTTACTTATACCGAAGTCAGCTCTTTTCCCTTTTCCAATCCATCCCCATACATCCACAAGACCTGCTTCCAGACAAAAGTGTGCCAAAGGGGTTACTTGGGCTGGAGTGTAAATCCAAAGAAATCCTATCTGTTTCTGGATTTATAACACAGTTAAAGTCCCCAATAACTAGAGAGGAACATTCAGGCCACTGATCCAGAAAGGTTAATAAGCTATTAAGTGCATCTCAAGAAAAGGGGGGCGGGATATAAACAAAATCCAAGATACAGTATCTTCCCGAGAGTTTCCCATAGAGAAAAACAAACCTCCCCTTCTTATCGGTAGAGGATGCCTCGCAGACAAAATCAATCCCCCTTTGAATCAAAACTGTAACACCTCTGGAATAGCTAGTAAAGGTAGAATGATGAATCTGTGCAGCCCATCCCCTAATGAGATGCAAAACCAGCTCCATGCGTCTTGACCAAGCAAATGATCAGTGGTGGATGTCTCTGAACCTGGTCAAAAACGCCTGTCTTTTAATCTTTTTCCCAAGACCTCGCACATTCCAAATGAAAATTCTAACTGCCATCAGATCCACCAACAGATTCCCATAATATAGGTATAATCCAAACCTCCACCCCCAACCCCACCATCTTAGAAGACGCATCGCAACCCATCCCACAACCCTCCCCCCCACTTCTTGAGCTGCCACATCACTGCTCAGATCTCTCACCTAAGACTACCCCTCCTGCTCTCCCCCTTCCCACTGACATCTAAAGTAGAAAAAGGGAACATCAAAAGGAAAAGTGATCAGAAAGAAACTAATTAAATATTATTCCGATCCAGCCAGTCTATAGCAGAGTCTGGGGTATCAAAAGAATGGGTTTCACCATTAAAAATTATTCTCAGTTTAGCTGGGTAGACTGCGTCTCCTACATGTTCCTTCCTATGTTTTTCCTTAATTAAGGTCTCTATCAATTCGGCAAGATTTATTTCCTCAGAGCCTTCAGGTAGACCCAAAATTCTCAAGTTGCATCTCCTAGACCTGTACTCCAGCTCCACCACCTTCTTTATAAGAATGTTAACCTCCATTCTCAATGTGGAAGTTTCAGATTTCCATATTTTAGCTTCATTCTCCAAAGCCACCACAGTTTTTTTTATGTATTTGTAACTCTGTCCTGGATATTTGTAACATCATTTCTTACCAGGACCGCATCTGTCTGGATTACCCTGATAACCATGCAGGTCGAGAAAGTTCAGCAACAGTTTGACAAGATCAATCCCAATGCATACTGATAGCTACATCAAAAGTATTATAAACAGAACAAGCTGTAGACAATTATTCACAAATATATGTCTGATAAGCTGCCAATGGGTCAGAGAGGCACATTCAGGGCTCATAGACGAGGTAGCTTAATCATGGAGGCAGAAGATGGCTTATTCATACAGCCAGGAGTCCGGAAGTGGCATTGAGGCAGGTGAAGACAGATAGAGGCGACAAACACAGATAGCCAAACCTTCCGATCCTGTCAGGAGTAGAGTGGAGGCAGGAGGTAACTTAGTCATTGAGCCCGGGGGGCAGGAGGTAGAGTAGCTTTGAGGCAGGTGTAGGCGGATATAGACAAAAAAATAAGACAGCCAACCTTCCGATCCTGACTATAATAGAGTAGAAGAGACAGAGAAAGCCGGTAGGAGTCCGCACCCTCCTAAGTCCAGGAAGCGCCAACTCGAGGGGGATCACCTCTGCTAATCACCGGCAGCACTGCGGCGCCATCAATGTCCAGAGCGCTCCTTTACATGCGGACACAGAAGTTCACCGCAGCGGGATAGGAGGAGAGGGGGGAGGCGCGACGTAGCTCCTCCCTACATCATCAAGTCATCACCTGTAATAACCGTTTTTGACGTTTAACTAATTTTATTAACTTTAAAAACTTCAAAGCTATGGAAACTGCTTTGTATGATCATGCTGAGCTGCTTTATCTCAGCAGGAACACCACCCACTGTATATGATATATTTGTATTGCTCACATAATGGACTGTAAGGATTATATAACAAGTTTAAACAAACATTCATTTCTAAAATGTATATTACCGTCTATATTTGTTCTAGATTGCTTTAGACTTGAATTTATTTTTTAGCATATATCAACTTTATCAATAGACAGGCAAACAAGTGGGTATTAAAGGACACGGTCATATTTTCCATGGATAATAGCACATTGCAGGAGATTCAACACCTGTGTACAGCGTTATGTCACTGTATTGTAATGACTAGTGTGAAAGCATAGAATTCATTCTCCAGCCACAGTGTTACATTTCTGCTTTAGTAAGAGGTTAGATCTCTTTACTGTGTCTTCTCCAAGTTTCTACAAAAGATATTTACTTTTTATTGGAATAGGAATTGTAAAATGTCACTTTTATTTAAAGCGGTTACCCGGCCAGTCATTTTTTTTCAAGCCTCAAAGATTTTTTTGAAAATCAGAAATTTCCATTCTCAGCTCCTATTTATCCTAATTTTATTAATTAAATCTTTATTACAATTGTTACAGTCTTCAGTTCATTGGGGTTGCCCATAAAAGTATTCTACATTTTTCAAACTAGCACCTGCATCAGAATACTTTTTTAATGGCATGTAATCATATTTAGCATGGCTGGATCTTAACAAGGTTCCAAGTAGAGCTTCAAAATGCAACAAGAAGAAATGGGAGTGAGACAAAAACATTTTTTGAGCATTCAATTTAATGAAAACAACGAATAAACTGAAACAGGCTGTTTTTCAGCTGATCAAAAGTTTAGGACCACACCTCCCAAAAAAAACTAACCCCCCCCCCAAAACAGAAATCCAACTTCCAAACATGAACTTAGTAATGAATAGCTCCGCCGTTATTGTTTATCACTTCAAAAATTCGTTTCGGCATGCTTGATGCAAGCGTTTCCATGAGGTGGGTGGGAACATTTCTCCAAGTGGTGAAGACGGCCGCATGAAGGCCATTTACTGTCTGGAACTGTTGTCCATTTTTGTAAACTTCCCTTGCCATCCATCCCCAAAGGTTTTGAATTGGATTTAGATCAGGGGAACACGCAGGATGGGCCAAAAGAGTGATGCTATTCTCCTAGAAAAAGTCCCTTGTCCTGCGGGCATTGTGTGCTGTAGCGTTGTCCTGTTGAAAAACCCAGTCGTTACCACACAGACGAGGGCCCTCAGTCAAGAGGAATGCTCTCTGCAACATCTGGACATAGCCAGTGGCCATTTGACGCCCCTGCACTTCCAGAAGCTCTATTGTTCCACTGAAGGAAAAAGCACCCCAGACCATTATGGCGCCCCCTCACTGTGCCGCGTAGAAAACATCTCAGGTGGGATCTGCTTGTCATGCCAGTAATGTTGGAAACCATCAGGACCATCAAGGTTAAAAAAAAATTCATCAGAGAATAAAACTTTCTTCCACCTTTGAATGTCCCATGTTTGGTGCTCTCTTGCAAAGTCCAAACGAGCAGTTCTGGGGCGTTCAAGGAAATAAGGTCTTTGAAGAAGTTTTTTGTTTTTGAAGCCCTTCAGTCTCAGAAGCCGTCTGATGGTTATCGGGCTGCAGTCAGCACCAATAGGGCCTTAATTTGGGTCGAGGATCGTCCAGTGTCTTGAAGGACAGCCAATTGGATCCTCTGGCTCAGTGCTGAGGACATTTTTGGGGGTCTTCCACTTGACTTTTTTGTTCCATAACCCTCAGGATCATTTAGGAAATTCCAAATTACTGTCTTACTGCGTCCCACCTCAGCAGCCATGGCGAGCTGTGAGAGACCCTGCTTATGCAGTTCAACAACCCGACCACATTCAAAAAGGGAGAGTTTTTTTGCCTTTGCCATCACAAAGTGTTACTACCTGACAGAAAATAACAATGAATCCACATCTTTGCACAGATTTGGCCTTTTAAATGATGTGGTCCTAAAATTTTGATCAGCTGAAAAACAGCCTGTTTCAGTTTATTCGTTGTTTTCATTAAATTGAATGCTCAAAAAATGTTTTGTCTCACTCCCATTTCTTCTTGTTGCATGTTGAAGCTCTACTTGGAACCTTGTTAAGATCCAGCCATGCTAAATATGATTTTTTGCAATTTTTCAAGTGGTCTTAAACTTTTGATCAGGACCATACCTCTGCGAAAATACACTTTGAAATAAATGTAGCAAAACAACTGGAGTGGTGAATGGGGAGATCTCTGGATTCATTTGAGGTACAGGGCTGGTTCTATGTAACGGGGAGCCGGCGACGAGCTCTCTCCCTGTAGCGCTGCCGGCATCCCATTCATGAGGAGGAGAGAGGATGCGGCTGGCGTCCTCGTCTCCATGGTAACAAGGGGGCAGAGAGGACCCGACCGCCCATGCCTCTTCAACGTGGCTGGCGTCCTTCATCCCATAGACAACGAGTGGGGGGGAACTGAGCGCTGATGTCAATGAGTCGGCGCTTAGGTGTATTGATGTGCTGGACATGGGTCACGTGACGCTGGCTACGTCACATGACCCATCAATTATACCTATTTAAACAGGTAACCTGCTGACCACAGGTTTCCGTGATTAGTCTTGTTACCTCACTAGCGTTCTCTGCATGTGTGACTACTTTTGTTTAACCTTGGCTTGTATTTGACTTCGATCTTGTGTTACCCCTTGTACTGACGTGACCTCTTGGCTCCTGACCTCGGCTTGTATTGATTTTGATCTTGAATTACCCCTTTGTGCCCTTGTTACCTCCTGGGTCTTGACCTTGGCTTCCATTGGTTTCAGTTGTGGTTTTACCCAGCCTAGGAAGCTTGTTGCTTCTGTGTTTTCCGTCTTGTCTTTTGTTTTCTCCCCGTGTTGTTTCCTCACTTTAGGCCCCTGCACGTATGTAAGCTAGGGACTGCCGCCCAGTTGTACCCTGTCGTTTACGATGGACCATGCAAGTAGGTAGGGATAAGGGAGTGGGTGGAGTTTAGGGCTGCCCTTATCCCTTCCTTTTTGTGACATTGTAGCTTTATTAGAAAAAGATTGTCATGTACTATATGATATCTGATTTTCAAGTCAGGACAAAAAAAAAGCCATTCGAGAGGAGTGAGGGGGAAAATGTGAACAAGACAGAATAATACAACAAAAGAACCGACCTTTAATGTCAATATCTATCAATAATAATAATCATGCAGGCAAACATAGAAATTAACCATCGGAAAAATATAATAGAACACCTATTTTATACAAAAACATGTGCATCATGGTCCTAGATAATCATATAAAAATACATCTTTATTAAATTCATTGCTAAAAAGCCATTTCAAAAGCTGTGTTAAAAATGAACAACAGCCAAAATATAAGGACGCAGAGCCCTCCCCCCAGTATACATGTATTGTTATCACAACATATTAGATCAGAGTAACTACCAATTTAAAATACATTATCTGTCTACAAGAAACGGTCAGCAGTTACTATGACTAGTACCCGTGGAAAGAATAAAGAGTGATAAAGTGCATCATACACAAAAATATATGCAATTGCATGCCATAAGTGAGAGGGGTCCTCATTTATATAATGCCTAATTCGTCAACCAATTGGCTTCTATACAACTGCTTGGCACCCACTATCAACTTCTTGTATGTTATTGATTGATAAGATCAAAGTTTCCTCCATTGCAGGCTGGCATCAACTACTTTATATAACACAGCTGGCATCCACACTGTATGTAGAGGGCTTAGTTCCTGAGCTTAATCAAGACATTCTTGCACAAGTGATGTACGTGTGCATAAGGGGCTAATCTGTCAGATTCCTAGCCTCTGTTCCTTTCCACTGTTCGACTGTGGAGACTGGGAGATTTAGCAGGGAGAATCTCTTGTAAAATGGGCCACAAACCTGCTTTAAGTCTTATCAGTACTAGAAATGGCCTTGCGGTTCGCCCGGTGGTCGTTTCGAGGTGAACTTTGCTACAGTTGTATCATCGTTAGCGCTCCCTGCAGACTCGCATTAGCGCGTAACTATAGCAAATTTCATTTGTGAACCCGAAGCGCTTGGTGGTGCAATTTTGCTGAGTGAACACCAGATGGCACTTGGAACTACCTGGGACCCACTTGGAACTACAGTACATTGTAAACTGCAGCCCCCCCTTCATCACGCACGTGGCCAAAAAGCAGAAATCGGCTGTCGGGGGTGGCGGTGTGGGGGGAAGTTCGCCAGACAGAATTATAGAATTTGAATTAACCGCAATGTGATTTCAACTTGCTCAAATCCGACAGTACATTCTAGCATGGAGCCATTCCCATGGTGATGGGGATGCTCCATGAGCGTGGAAGTCGGCAGAAGTGCCGCAATGCATTTTATAGAACTTGACTTATTCGCATTGCTATATTCCATATTTGTTAACTTCATTATACAACTTTAAGTTTCATTCGTATGCGAATACAACTGAGAGCAAGGTACTAATATGAAATTTGCCTGCCTAATGCCTATACAGTCTACTGTTTGGTTCGTTATCGCGATAATATGTAATTTAAATAATCGTGTTTGTGCATCTGTACGTGCGTGCGTCTGTACGTGCATGCCTGTCTTTGGATCGCGAGGCGAGTGGAGATAGACAGATCCTACAAACGAGACGGAAATGGCAAAAAGCAATTTCGATCCGGAAGAGCTGGAATATTTGATCACTGTAACTAATTCTACCTATGTCACTCTTAAAGTGGAGGGCACTGTTCCAAGTCACTCTTAAAGGGGAGGGCACTGTTCCAAGTCACTCTTAAAGGGGAGGGCACTGTTCAACTAACTCTTAAAGGGGAGGGCACTGTTCCAATGCGGTTAATTCAAGTTCTATAAATCACATTGCGATTTCAACTGAGAGCTTCTGCCGACTTCTGTGCTCATGGAGCGTCCCCATCACCATGAGAACGGCTCCATGCTACAATGTACTGTCGGATTTGAGAAGGTTAAAATCGCAATGCGGTTAATTCAAGTTCTATAAATCGCATTGCGATTTCAACTGAGAGCTTCTGCTGACTTCCGTGCTCATGGAGCGTCCCCATCACCATGAGAACGGCTCCATGCTAGAATGTACTGTTGGATTTGAGAAGGTTAAAATGGCAATGCAGTTAATTCAAGTTCTATAAATCGCATTGCGATTTCAACTGAGAGCTTCTGCCGACTTCCGTGCTCATGGAGAGTCCCCATCACCATGAGAACGGCTCCATGCTAGAATGTAATGTCGGATTTGAGAAAGTTGAAATCGCAATGTGGTACAGTGTACAGTAGCTGTCTGGTGAACTACCCCCCACCCCGCCACCTCCGACACCCGATTTCTTATTTTTGGCCACGTACGTGATGAAGGGGACAGTATACTGTACATTACCATATATTGTCAATGCCACACAGGTTACTGTAATCTCCGCCACCTCAGTGTTTCACATACGGGGGGGACACTAAGTTTAGGGGAGAACAAACATTAAGGATGAAAGGCAGAGCGGGGAGGGATGACGGGAGCCGGGAAGCCACTCTGGCCAATAACTACGATAATTTGAATACTTTAACTAAACACCGCCATCTAGTGGCTTTGCTGTGTATTGCTACACTGACGGAGATAAAATCGCGTTTCGGTATTAACGAATTGCGGAAAAAGGGAGCGGTAACGATGATACATCTGTAGTTTGCGGTTCGCCGAACAGGCAAACATATGGCGATGTCTGCCGGCGCCATATTCTTTGCATTGTGCAGAACTTTGATCCATGACACATGCTTCAGGTGGGACAGGACAGCCAATTGCGATGTTTAAGCACATGGACACAGCCCTTTCCTATAAATAAACCCGATCTGGCAGCCATTTTACATGTTTTTTTGCCAGTGTAGGGAGAGGTTGCTGTGTGGAGCAGGGACAGACTGTTTGGGACACCAAACGCTAGCTAAAAGGGCTGTAAAAGTCCTTTTAATTACTGGTATATGTGTGCTATCGATAGGTGTGACATACTGAGGGGTGTGATATACTTATAATATACTTTCTAACATAGAAAGTATATTATAGTGCATTTGCATTGTGCAGCAGTTGTGTGCGGTTCTGCTGCGATACTGCAGCTAGATAGAGGGACAAACACTATTGGAATAACTAACTGCAACTGGTGTGATATACCTAATGCCCCCCAAAAAATAAAGTAATTAAGGGGTGTGATATACCTATAATATACCTTCTAACATAGAAAGTATATTATAGTGCATTTGTATTGTGCAGCAGTTGTGTGCGGTTCTGCTGAGATACCACAGCTAGATAGAGGGACAAACGCTATAGGAATAAGTAATTGAAACAGTTGTGATATACCTATTTCCCCCCCAAAAAAACAATAGAGGGGTGTGATATACCTATAATATACCTTCTAATATAGAAAGTATATTATAGTGCATTTGTATTGTGCTGCAGTTGTGTGCGGTTCTGCTGAGATACCGCAGCTACTGTATATAGAGGGACAAACGCTATTTAAATAACTAATTGCAACTGGTGTGATATACCTGTTACCCCCCAAAAAACGATTAAGGGGTGCAATATACCTGCTTCCACAAAATATTGATTGTGGGGTGTGATACACCAGCTTACACCAAATATAGATTGAGGCCTGTGATACACCAGCTTCCACCAAATATTGATTAAGTGGTTTGATTTACCGGCTTCCTGCAAATACTCATTATTGGGTTCTATATGCCTGTTTCCACAAAATACTGATAGAGGGGATTGGTATACTGGCTTCCACCAAATATTGATTGAGGCCTGCGATACACCAGCTTCCACCAAATATTGATTATGGGGTTTGATTTACCGGCTTCCAGCAAATACTCATTAAGGGGTTCTATATACCTGTTTCTACAAAATACTGATAGAGGGTATTGATATACCGGCTTTCACCAAATATCGATTGAGGCTTGTGATACACCAACTTCCACCAAATATTGATTAAGTGGTTTGATTTACGAGCTTCCAGCAATTACTCATTAAAGGGTTTCTATCACTTCGCAGCACATATTTAGCTGTCAGACACTAGCGATCCGCTAGTGTCTGCTCTGCCCAACCATCCTAATATAATTGCTTTTGGGGCAGCCGTTTTGCTAAAAAAAAGAACTTTTATTAATATGCTAATGAGCCTCTAGGTGCTATGGGGGCGTCATTAGCACCTAGAGGCTCCGTCTACCTTCAGAAACTGCCGCCGCCCAGCGCGTCCCTCCAGCCCGCCCATCTCCTCCTGAATGCGATCCTCCTTGTGAGCGCCTGTATTCGGCGCATGCGCAGTGAATGTCTGACAGCTTCCCTGCTCAGACATCTCCACTGAGCCTGTTGCTCGGAGCACTATGGCGTCATCGCGCAGGCGCAGTGGAGATGTCTGAGCAAGGAAGCGGTCAGACATTCACTGCGCATGCGCAGAATACATACGCTCACAAGGAGGATCGCATTCAGGAGGAGATGGGCGGGCTGGAGGGACGCGCTGGGCGGCGGCAGTTTCTGAAGGTAGACGGAGCCTCTAGGTGCTAATGACGCCCCCATAGCACCTAGAGGCTCATTAGCATATTAATAAAAGTTCTTTTTTTAGCAAAACGGCTGCCCCAAAAGCAATTATATTAGGATGGTTGCGCAGAGCAGACACTAGCGGATCGCTAGTGTCTGACAGCTAAATATGTGCAGCGAAGTGATAGAAACCCTTTAAGGGGTTTTATATAACTGTTTCCACAAAATACTGATAGAGGGTATTGATATACTGGTTTTCACCAAATATTGATTGAGGCCTGCGATACACAGGCTTCCACCAAATATTGGTTAAGGGGTTTGATTTCGAAGCTTCCAGCAAATACTCATCATTGGGTTCTATATAACAGATTCCACAAAATAATGATAGAGGGTATTGGTATAATGGCTACCACCAAATATTGATTGAGGCCTGCGATACACCACCTTCCACCAAATATTGATTAAGGGGTTTGATTTACCAGCTTCAAGCAAATACTCATTATTGGGTTCTATATACCTGTATCCACAAAATACTGATACATGGTATTGATATAGCGGCTTCCACTAAGTATTTATTGAGGCCTGCGATACACCGGCTTCCACCAAATATTGATTACGGGGTTTGATTTGCCAGATTCCAGCAAATACTCATTTTTTGGGTTCTATATACCTGTTTCCACAAAATGCTGATAGAGAGTATTGATATACTGGCTTCCACCAAATATTGATTGAGGCCTGCGATACACCGGCTTCCACCAAATATTGATGAAGGGGTTTGATTTACCGTCTTCCAACAAATACTCATTATTGGGTTCTATATACCTGTTTCCACAAAATACTGATAGAGGGTATTGATATACCTGCTTCCACCAAATATCGATTGAGGCCTGCAATATACCAGCTTCCCAGAAATATTAATTAAGGGGTGTCACGGAAGGTGTACAGAAAACAAGACAATGCAAAATGAATATATGACTCACTGGATCCAAAACTAAGCAACAAAAGGGAGACCCCTGCATAAGACCTGGCACTCTCCCTGACTGCTCAGCCTATGCAAACACCCCAATGGTGGATGATCGCATATCCTCGTAGCTCGACTATATACCACCTGAACACCCTACAATAGTGAGGGGACACGACCACCGGCTCCCTACACTAGACACGGAGGGAGTCAGGGTCACCTGGGATCCAGCAAACAGAAAATCACAAATAAATGTACAGCACTTATCTTGTAGAAGACTGGGAAATGGGATCAGCATGCACACACACTCCAGGAAGTTGTATAAGCAGCACACTAATGCATTATGGGGAGGAATTTAAAGGGATGCAATCAGTCCAACTACATGACAGCTGAGAGAGGCTAACAAGATGAGGAACTGAAAACCAAAACAAAGAAAACTCAAGGAGGAGGTTCTGAAAGGCTTCTGTCAGAGCTTCTCAGCTGTCTGGTTATGACAGTACCCCTCCCTCTACGAGTGGACTCCGGACACTCAGAGCCCACCTTCTCAGGATGGGACCTATGGAAAGCCCTGATGAGACGAGTGGCCTTAATGTCCGTCACTGGGACCCACATCCTCTCCTCAGGACCATAACCCTCCCAATGAACGAGGTACTGGAGAGAACCTCGGACAAGACGAGAATCCACAATCCTAGAGACCTAAAATTCAAGATTCCCATCAACCATAATCGGAGGAGGAGGCAAAGGCGAGAGTACAATGGGTTGAACATAAGGTTTCAATAAGGACTTATGAAAAACATTATGGATCTTCCAAGTCTGAGGAAGATCAAGACGGTAGGCAACAGGATTGATGACAGACAGGATTTTGTAAGGCCCAATAAACCTAGGACCCAACTTCCAGGAGGGAACCTTCAATTTGATATTCTTGGTAGACAACCACACCAGATCACCAACATTCAGGTCCGGACCAGGCACACGTCTCTTATCTGCCACACGCTTATATCTCTCACTCATGCTCTTTAGATTATCCTGAATCTTTTGCCAAATAGATGACAAAGACGAAGAGAATCTGTCCTCATCAGGTAAACCAGAAGACCCCTCTCCCGAGAAAGTCCCAAACTACGGATGAAACCCATATGCACCAAAAAATGGTGACTTATCAGAGGACTCCTGACGACGGTTATTTAAAGCAAACTCAGCAAGGGACAAAAAAGAACACCAATTCTCCTGATTCTCCGCCACAAAACAGTGCAGATATGTCTCCAGATTCTGATTGACGCGCTCTGTCTGGCCATTCGACTGCGGGTGGAAAGCAGAAGAGAATGACAACCGAACCCCCAAGCGAGAACAGAAAGCCTTCCAGAATCTGGAAGCAAACTGCATGCCCCTATCAGAGACTATGTCTGAAGGAATACCATGCAATTTGACAATGTGATCAATAAATGCCTGCGCCAGCGTCTTAGCATTGGGCAAACCAGGAAAAGGGATGAAATGCACCATTTTGCTAAAACGGTCCACCACCACCAGAATCACAGTCTTCCCCGAGGAACGAGGCAGGTCCGTTATGAAATCCATGGACAGATGTGTCCAAGGACGGGAAGGAATGGGTAAGGGAAGGAGAGGACCTGATGGCCGTGAATGAGGGACTTTGGCACGAGCGCAAGTCTCGCAGGCTGCCACAAAACCCTCAACCGACTTACGAAGCACAGGCCACCAGAATCTCCGAGCGATGAGATCCACTGTGGCTCTTGCCCCTGGGTGCCCAGCAAGGACTGTATCGTGGTGTTCCTTAAAAATCTTGTGTCTTAAAGCGAGAGGCACAAACAACCTCCCAGGAGGACAAAGATCAGGAGCCTCTGACTGGGCTGCCTGCACCTCTGCCTCCAATTCAGGAAAAAGAGCAGAGACCACCACACCTTCAGCCAAAATGGGACCCGGGTCTTCAAAATTCCCACCTCTAGGAAAACAACGTGACAGGGCATCTGCCTTCACATTCTTAACCCCAGGGCGGAACGTGACAACAAAATTAAACCTTGAAAAGAACAAAGACCATCTGGCCTGTCTCGGGTTCAGACGCTTGGCTGACTCCAAGTAGGCCAGATTTTTATGGTCAGTAAACACGGTAATAGGGTGTCTGGCTCCCTCTAGCCAATGGCGCCATTCCTCAAAAGCCAACTTGATGGCCAACAATTCCCTATCTCCCACATCGTAATTTCTCTCTGCGGAGGAGAGTTTCTTCGAGAAAAAGGCACACGGTCGCCATTTGGCAGGAGAGGAACCCTGAGACAAGACCACACCCACACCCACCTCAGAAGCATCAACCTCAACTATGAAGGGTAGAGAAATATCAGGTTGTACCAAGATGGGACCGGAAGCAAAACTCTCCTTGATATTAGAAAAGGCCTTACGCGCCTCTACCGACCAGGAAGAAAAATCTACCCCCTTTCTGGTCATATCAGTGAGTGGTTTAACAATAGAGGAATAATTCAAAATAAACTTCCTGTAATAATTGGCAAAGCCCAAAAAACGCATCAGCGCCTTCTGATTCTCAGGAAGCTCCCACTCAAGCACAGCGCGGACCTTCTCGGGGTCCATGCGAAAACCAGAAGCGGAGAGAAGAAACCCCATAAATTGCATTTCTGGAACCGCAAACACACATTTTTCCAGTTTCGCGTATAATTTATTCTCCCGTAGGATGAGCAAGACCTGACGTAAGTGTTCCTTATGAGTTTTGAAATCAGGAGAAAAAAATCCAAATGTCATCCAAATACACTAATACAAATTTTCCCATTAAATGATAAAAAATGCTGTTCACGAAATGCTGAAAAACATCTGGGGCATTCATCGAACCAAAAGGCATAACCAAATTCTCAAAATGGCCCTCAGGGGTATTGAAGGCCGTCTTCCATTCGTCTCCTTCTCTGACCCTGACCAGGTTGTATGCCCCTCTTAGATCTAATTTGGAAAAGACTTTAGCCCCAATAATCTGGTTAAACAGGTCCGGGATCAGAGGAAGCGGATAAGGGTCACGAATAGTGATACTGTTCAGCTCCCTGAAATCCAGACAAGGTCTTAAAGAACCATCTTTTTTCTTAACAAAGAAAAAACCAGCAGCAACAGGTGACTTCGAGGGTCGTATGTGTCCTTTTCTCAGACTCTCCGAGATATAAGCACGCATAGCGACCCTTTCAGGTTGGGAAAGATTGTATAAACGAGATTTAGGCAGCTTGGCGCCTGGGATGAGATTAATAGGGCAATCGTACTCCCTGTGCGGGGGAAAATCCTGAACTCCACTCTCAGAGAAGACATCCGAAAATTCAGAGAGAAAAGGTGGTACAGTCTTAGTAGAAACCTCAGAAACAGATGTCGTAAGGGAATTCTCTCTGCAAAAGTCACTCCAACCATTTATTTGCCTCGCTTGCCAATCAATGGTGGGGTTATGTTTAGTGAGCCAGGGTAGCCCCAACACAAGAGGAGTAGGTAATCCGCTAAGGACGAAACATGACACATCCTCAACATGAGCATCACTCACAATTAAATGAATATTGTGAACTATGCCCTTTAATGATTTCTGAGAAAGTGGAGCGGAATCAATAGCAAAAACAGGAATATCCTTTCCCAAAGTACACACCTGGAAACCATGAATTATCTCAAAATGATTATCAATGAGATTGACAGCTGCTCCACTATCTACAAAAATCTCACAAAAAATGTTCTTGCTCTCTTGCGCCACCCTGGCAGGCAGGACAAAACGGGAACTACAAGCAAACGGAAAACCTTCAATTTCTGCCTCAACCCTGCCAATAGTAACAGATGGAACATTTTTAAAAGATTTTTTCCTTTTTGTTTCTTTATTACTCCCAGAAAACTGCCTGAATCTCCTAGAGGGACAAACATTTGCCAAATGATTTATACCTCCACAACAAAAACAAACCTTCCTATGCGGGCTGAATCTTCTATTGTCAGAGGCAATCAACCCCAGCTGCATGGGCTCCTGCTCAGAAGGGGCTGACAGCGACTGAGACCCCTGCGCACAGAATGAGACCGCTGAACTGTCCTGGGACTGAGTATGACAGGAAGGAGAGATCTCTCCTCTCTCTCTAAGACGCCTGTCAATACGAACGGCCTGAGACATAGCAGAGTCCAAGGAGATAGGCCTCTCATGAAAGGCAAATGCATCTTTCAATCCCTCTGAAACACCATGGCAAAATTGACTTCGGAGTGCAGCATCATTCCAACCAGTATCAGCTGCCCATCTCCGAAATTCTGAGCAGTATATCTCTGCGGATTGTTTACCCTGGCATAACAGACGTAGTCTAGTCTCAGCCAAAGCAACACGATCCGGATCATCATATATCTGACCCAGGGCTAAAAAGAATTTATCCACTGAACGGAGGGGCCGTGCCCCCACCGGCAGCGAAAAGGCCCACGACTGAGCGTTACCCCTGAGCAGCGATATAATGATCCCCACCCTCCGTTCCTCATCACCAGAGGAATGGTGAAGAAGGCGAAAATGGAGTTTGCAAGCCTCTCTGAAACGCACAAAATTCTCACTACCCCCGGAGAACGTATCCGGGAGCGAGATCTTAGGCTCAGAACAAACTCCATGAACGCAAGCTGAACCGGTCACTAGAAACTGAGAAAGAGTCTTACGGAGATCAGCTACCTCCAATGAAAGACCCTGGAAGCGTTCAGTCAAAAGTGAAACCGGATCCATGCTTGAGACAGTTTTGGCGGCTTATAATGTCACGGAAGGTGTACAGGAAACAAGACAATGCAAAATGAATATATGACTCACTGGATCCAAAACTAAGGAACAAAAGGCCCCCAAAGACCCCTGCATAAGACCTGGCACTCTCCCTGACTGCTCAGCCTTAGCGAACACCCCAATGGTGGATGATCGCATATCCTTGTACCTCGACTATATACCACCTGAACACCCTACAATAGTGAGGGGACACGACCACCGGCTCCCTACACTAGACACGGAGGGAGTCAGGGTCACCTGGGATCCAGCAAACAGAAAATAAATGTACAGCACATATCTTGTAGAAGACTGGGAAATAGGATCAGCATGCAAACACACTCCAGGAAGTTGTATAAGCCGCACACTAATGCATTATGGGGAGGAATTTAAAGGGATGCAATCAGTCCAACTACATGACAGCTGAGAGAGGCTAACGAGATGAGGAACTGAAAACCAAAACAAAGAAAACTCAAGGAGGAGGTTCTGAAAGGCTTCTGTCAGAGCTTCTCAGCTGTCTGGTTGTGACAAGGGGTTTGATTTACTGGCTTCCAGCAAATACTCATTATTGGGTTCTATAAAACTGTTACCACAAAATACTGATAGAGGGTATTGATATACCGGCTTCCACCAAGTATTGATTGAGGCCTGCGATACACTGGCTTCCACCAAATGTTATTGATTGAGGCCTGCGATACACTGGCTTCCACCAAATGTTGAAAAAGGGGTTTGATTTACCGGCTTCCAGCAAATACTCATTATTGGGTTCTATATACCTGTTTCCATAAAATACTGATAGAAGGGATTGATATACCGGCTTCCACAAATACTGCTCTTCTCTAGGGACTTTGTCACAGGGTCATTTTGAAAATGACAGACAGAGGAAGAGGCAGGCCATTTTGCAGGGGTGGTAGGGGTCGGGCAGGTGCACCAGGCCAGAGCCTAAGTGGGAAGTTGGAGAAGGTGCGTGCGATTACGTCAAAGGATGCACTAGACTTGGTTGAATGGGCTTCCTCATTCTTTGTATCAGCACCCTCCTCTCTCTCTGCTGTGTGCACCCCAAAGACAACACCACCACAACAACCACCACCATATCCCCTCCACTTGAGTCAGAGGAATTATTTTCCCATTCATTCCCAGACCTTACCGATGCACAGCCATTCTTGACATCAGATGAGGAAGAGGAGGTAGCAATGGCCGCCACCCAGCGGTCTGACAACAGTACCCATAAAAATACATACACACATACACATATATAGACACTTGCATACAGAAGCACTCATAAATACACTGCACATTCATTTTTTTTCCATTTCATCATGTGCGGTGTATTTATGAGCGCTTCTGTATGCAAGTGTCTATATATGTGTATGTGTCTAAGTATTTTTTTATACATACATTGGTTCAAACCCCATACATAGCAATTATGCATTTTTACATAACTAGAATCAAGAATAGGCAGCCCAGAACCGCTTAGGTTTGTATATGTGTGCATATATGTGAAGGTGTATGCGTATGTAAGTATATGGCGACACTATTACTACTAGTGCCAATATCAATTTTATGATGACTAAGAGTGGGTTAATCTGATGTATATGTGTGAAGGTGTATGTGTATGTAAGTATATGGCGACATTACTATTAGTACGAACATCATTATTATGATGACCTCTGGTGGCAGTATATGTCACCATACTTGTGGGATTGTGTGTGTCATGACGATTATCGATATTTGTGTGTGGTATATATCACCATATTTATGGCATTCTAGCTTATTTTATACTACCAACAGCGGTTCCAGTTTTATGCGTGTCCACACATGCGGCCACGTATACGTATATATACGTCAATACACCTCAGGCGTGTATGTGTGTTTTTCCATATATCCCCACATATACACATACCTTTTGTGATACATCTCTAAAGTTGTGATATACCTTTTAAGGTGTGGACATTTTTAACTTTTCCCTACCACGTATTTTAGTTCCTTGCCTTTCGTCCTTTTTTGACTTGTACATGTATACGGATTTTTTATGTTTACACTCATAACTACTTCCAATTCATTTTATTTTTATTATATATTTTTTTATTTCTATTGTCAACACAATGACTGTGTATATACATTTTATGTCTCTTCTGTACCAAAAAAAAAAACTTCTAAATTTGTGATTTCTTAGACTTGAAAAAGGAGTATATTGACTCCGAAACGCGTTGTCATTTATCAATAAAAGACCCTTTTACCTAAAAAAAAAAAAAGTCATTTATCAATAAAAGACCCTTTTACCTATCCACTGAGGTTGTGTCTTTGCGCCAGAAGGTATCAATTGGCGCACTACTCTAGGGCACGAAAAATCATTTTCATAATGCATTACACATCATTCCTCTGGAGACTTGGCTACTCCACCTACGAGGACTGAGAAGATACCGGCTGCACCGACCCCCTGTCCTCATGAGTGTTGTGCCTACGTACGCACAACACCACAAGGTGAGAACTACTTCTGATATCTTGACTTCGTATATTTATTACTGAACCTATTACCCTATGAGCGCCTTGCTATCTTTTTTCGCCACAACTGCTGACAAGAGAGGAAGAGGAGGGGAGTTCAGAGGGAGAGACTGAGCAGCATATAGGGAGAAGAAACAGGCAGTGCACAGAAGGCAAAAAGCAGACTGCAAATGTATATGGAGTGAGCCATCCACCATGCACGGTCACATCTGGCACTCCCTGGACGCCGGCACATGGTTTTGCGGTGTGGGCTTTTTTTAACGTGTCAGCTGCTGACAATAGTATTGCCATCTGCAGCCTGTGCTGTCAACCCATAAGTCACAGTAAGCCCAACACTCACCTAGGGATGACCGCCCTAAGAAGGCACCTGGCCTCCTATCACTGAGCCCAGTGAGAGCAACACCGTCAGAACCCACAAAGCCACACTCCCCGGCGCTCCACATCCTGCCTCTTCTCCTTCTCCTCTCTCCTCCCATTTGTCCTCCACTCCACCTTCCACTGTGCCGTCGTCGCGTTCATCTGGAAAAAGGCAGGCTGCCGTGGCCCAAATGTTCGAACTCAAAAAGTTGATGACGCCGGATAACCCTCTTGCCCAACAGCTGGCCGCCGGCTTGTTGGAACTGCTAGCCCGCCAACTACTGTCATCTAAACTGGTGGACTGGGAGGACAGTAGAAAATCTTTGGCTATTGGCACTCCGCAATGGAAGGTCCCCAGAAGGAAATTTTTCTCCCAGAAGGGCATCACAGAGCTATATGGCCATGTTCAGCGGCAAGTGAATGTATCTCTGGCACACAGTGTCGGTTCCAAGATACATCTGACCACAGATACGTGGTCTAGCAAACACAGGCAGGGAAGGTACATAACTTTTACTGCCCACTGGGAGAACCTTCTGATTGCTGTCAAGCATGCAACCCGTCGCACCCGTGTGGATTTGGTGTTACCACCACGGAATGCATGCAGGCCTGCCTCTTCTATTCCTCCTCCTACTCAATCCTCTGTATCTTTCTCTGCTGACTACCTCCTGACTAAGCCTGCGTGGCGAAACACGTGTCGAGGTTGATGCGTTTGGGGATCTGTGTCCCCAGTTCACAGCAGCAACATGGGTAGGTAACATGGTACCTGTAGCAGGGTGGGATGAGTGGTTTGAATTATTTGTACAATGTCACCTCTATGATTAGTACTCCACCGTCCTTCAATACCACACAGTGTCCATATGTCAGATGCTAAGATAGTCAGTTGTCATTTACCAGGGAATAGCATTTGCATCCGCAAACCACTCCAGTGTCTATAGCCTCTGCTCAAATTGTTGTGTCACCTGCTGTTTTTGGTCACAATATCCCCAAATGTGATTCTCCACATTGTAGAGCCTTATTGTGGCTCAGTCTCTATGTCCTGTCCCCTTTGCTCTCACTTGTATTGATTATGTCATTTGAATTGAATAAAATGAGATTTTTTATCATTATATATCCTCGCTCTTTTGTTGTATAAGTTGTAGTAGGCTGGGGAGTTAGGTATTGCTATTGGGGTTGTTGTAGGCTATAACAATATATATCTTTCTCTGCTGACTACTCCTTTTCCACTGCTACAGCCTCTTCCGCTGCACCCCCCCAGCTCCACAGAAGCTCTTCGACGTGCCAGGTGAGACGTTGCCAAGCTGTGCTGCACATTTTGTGCCAAGAGCCACACCGGCCCTGCACTCCTTTCAGCTCTGCGGTCACAGGCCGATCAGTGGCTAACCCCGCTTAATTTGACAGTTGGCAAAGTGGTGTGCGATAATGATGCCAATCTGCTGAGCATGCTAAAACAGGGCAAAATGACACACGTGCATGGCACACGTCCTGAACTTAGTCATGCAGCGATTTGGTGCCAAATACCATGTAGTCCAGGACATCTTGTGGCAGGCCAGGAATATCTCTGGCCATTTTAGAAAATCTTACACGGCCATGGCTTGCCTTGCTGACGTTCAGCAGCGACACTACCTGCCCATCAGACGTCTGATTTGTGACTGCCTGACACGCGCTGGAACTCCACCTTGTATATGCTTGATAGGCTGCTCCAGCAGAAAAGTGTCGTTAGCGACTACCTGTACGAACTCTGTGGCAGGACAGGTTCTAGGGTGCTTGTTTTTTTTTCATCGCGCCAGTGGATGCTCAGGCGCGACTCATGCAGACTTCTGCAGCCATTTGATGAGATCACCAAACTGGTTAGTCACAGCCGGGGCGCCATCAGTGACATTGTTCCTTACCCCTTCTTTCTGGAGCGTGCATTGCGTCGTGTCATTGATCAAGCTGTCGAGGAGCAGGAGCAGGAAGATGAGGAAGTCGCAATGCTGAATAAATTCCCAGGGTAGCTACTCCATCTGATACAAGTCAGCAGGAGTCTGAAGAGGAGCCAGAGTAGAATGGTGCCTGGCGGGAGGAGGAGGAGGAGCAAGAAGATCAGGCTTTAAACTATTCTGGGATCCCTGATGTTGTCCGTGGATGGGGGAGGAGACCGAGGACAACATTTTCCTGGTGCGATGAGCAGGAGCCAGGCCGCTCCACCACTTCCAATTTAGGGCAAATGGGGGCCTTCATGCTCCAGTGTTTGAAGAGGGGACCCCCGTATAAAAAGCATAAAGGGCAAGGAGGCAAGGACCAGTACTGTGTGGCAACGTACTTAGACCCCCGGTACAAACAAAAAATGGCGGACATGTTACCAGCATCACAGAGGACTGTCAGAATGCAGCATTTGCAGGCCTTGCTTCAAGAGATGCTGCATTCTGCTTTTGTGGGCACTGGCAGAGGAATTTCTACCCACAGAGAAAAAGTTGCGGGTACCAATCCTACAGTGAATGCAAGAAGAGGGTGGTTTGAAGATGTGTTGGTCCCTTCAGATATTAGATTATTCTTGCAGCTAACCCATTGACAGCCGCCCTATGGATCCAGCCTCCGGGAACAACTAGACTGACAGGTGTCAGACTATATCGGGTTAACGGCCAATGTGGACGCTCTGAGAAGCGAGGAACCCCTTGACTACTGGGTTTGCAGGCTTGATCTGTGGCCAGAGTGGGCACAATTTGCCAGGGAACTTGGCTTGCCCCTCGTCGAGTGTCTTGTCCGAAAGTACGTTCAGTGCAGCAGGGGGGTTCGTGACCGATTAGCGCACTTGCCTAGCCCACGACATTGTGGACTACCTCACATTTCTAAAAATGAATGAGGCATGGATCTAGGTGGAATTCAACACCTGTGACAACTACGTTTAACTGAATTTCCTCATGCCAGCCCACACATATCCGCCACAACACAGAACAAACAATGTCTTATGTAAATACAGCGGCAATAAAGGTCATGTTTGGGGCCTGTACTCCACTGGCCTGAAGTAAAATTGATATCCACTGACCTTCTAATATACCTCCAGCCACATAATCACTTGATGTTTTCTGTCCGGTGAATGAATAATTTTTGGGGCCTATTGTCCACTGGCCTGCAGTAAATTTGATATCCATTGACCGTCTAAAATATCTCCAGCCACATAATCACTTGATCTTTTCTATATGGTAAATGCATAATTTTTTGGGCCTGTAATCTAACTGGCCAACAGCAAAATTGTTATACGGTGACCGCTTAATGTACCTCCAGCCACATTATCAATTGTGCTTTTCTGTACGGTGAATGAATACATTTTGGGGCCTTTAGTCCACTGGCCTGCAGTAAAATTGATATTCAATGACCGTCTAATATACCTCAAGCCACATAATCACTTGATGTTTTACTGTCCGGTGAATGAATAATTTTTGGGGCCTGTAGTCCACTGGCCTGCAGTAAAATTGATATTCTTTGACCGTCTAATTTACCACCAGCCACATAATCTCTTGATCTTTTCTGTCCAGTGAATGCATAATTTTTGGGACCTGTAATCTCACTGGCCAACAGAAAAATTGTTATACGGTGACTGCCTAATGTATCTCCAGCCACATTATGAATTTTTCTTTTCTGTACGATGAATCAATAATTTTTGTGGCCTATAGTCCACTGGCCTGCAGTAAAATTGATATCATTCGACTGTTTAATATACCTCCAGCCACATAATTACTTGATCTTTTATGTACAGTGAATGCATAATTTTTGGTGCCTGTAATCTAAATAGCCAACAGTAAAATTGTTAAATGGTGACCGCCTAATATACCTCCAGCCACATTATGAATTGTTCTTTTCTGTACGGTGAATTAATAATTTTTGGGGTCTGTAGTCCAGTGGCCTGCAGTAAAAATTGGTATCCAATGACCATCTAATATACCACCAGCCACATAATCGCTTGATGTTTTCTGTCCGGTGAATGAATAATTTTTGGGCCCTATAGTCCACTGGCCTGCAATAAAATTGATATCCATCGACCCTCTAATATATCTACAGCCACATACTCACTTGATATTTTCTGTCCGGTGTATGCCTAATGTTTGGGGCCTGTACTCCAGTCGTCTAAAAGAGAAAATTTCTAGGCTCCAGCAGGGCACATTTTTGACATTTTCCCTTTAAGACGCATAAAAATGGCCCCTGATCAAAATACATATTTGCGCACTTCTAGTAAGTATTTGGTGGTTGCAAATATGATCTGAAGGTTTTTCGGGTTCACCTACCATTAAAGTGAATGGGGCACGCTGCGAACTTGCGTTGCACGGTCTCGCTCTCGAATCGTCCCGGCCGATGTTTGTCCATCACTAATCAGTACGTATTATAAATGTTTTTGGGGGATTTTAAAGGAAATCTGTCACCAAAAATTGTATCTGTCAGTTAAAACCAGATTTGTTTTTTTTGTAATCTGTTTTTATTTTCTGATTGTAGATGTTTTATTCTATTTCCTGAACATTATTATGCGGGCAGCCATTTTACACAGCATAAAAAAAAATTGCTTATGACAGCTCCATGGGCCATAGGCACAATGGTCGGGAGGGGACCATATTGACTTCTATGGGAGAGTTTTCTATGCATACTCTGGGACCCCCCTCATTGTTAGGCTCTGTTCACATCTGCATCAGAGACTCTGTACAGAAACTCAGTTACAGATTATGTCATGTTTATATTATCATGAGATCAGAAGTTCGGGAAAAAAAATAGACTTAACACGACTTAGGCCTCATACACGCGACCATTCAGTTTTTTTGCGGAACGGGTGGCCCATTGTAGAAATGCCTATTCTTGTCCGCAAAATGGGCAAGAATAGGACATGTTATATTTATTTGGGTGGGGCTGCGGAACGGAGCAACGGATGCGGACAGCACACAGAGTGCTGTCCGCATCTTTTGCGGCCCCATTAAAGTAATTGGGTCCACATCCGAGCCGCAAAAACTGCGGCTCGGATGTAGACCAAAACAAAGGTCAGGTGCATGAGGCCTTAGGCTGAGTTCACACTTCAGTTCTTTGGTCATTTATTTTGATCTCAGTGGGCCAAACCAGGTGCAGATCTTTACCTTACACCTGATCTCTGAGTCGGCTTCACACCCAGTTTTGGCTGACAATTATGGATGAAAATAACTGACCAAATAACTGAAGTGTGAACTTGGTCTTAGTTGCATAAAGATTTTCTAACTAGGAAACTTTGATGCCTTCTTTTTTTTGGAACTGGTGTATGTGGTGTGGATGGGGGAGAAGTTACAGCTTCGTCAGCAAATCCACTTTATTCTCCAGTACCGATATACTCCAAGAATTGGCATATATCTATCCAAAAATGACCCCCTAAGACTGGTTTCACACAGGCGTTGCGGAAAAAGATGCGGGTGCATTGCGGGAACATGTGCAATTTTTCGGGTTTGGGTTTGGTGTTGTGTAGATTGTATTTTCCCTTATAACATGGTTATAAGGAAAAATAATATCATTCTTAATACAGAATGCATAGTACAATAGGGCTGGAGGGGTTAAAAAAAAAGTAAAAATAATTTAACTCACCTTAATCCACTTGTTCACGCAGCCCGGCTTCTCTTTTGTCTTCTTTCTTCAGGACCTGGGTAAAGGACCAGTGGTGATGTCACTGCGCTCATCACATTGTCCATCACATGATCCATCACCATGGATCATGTGATGGACCATGTGATGGGAGCAGTGAGGTCACCACAGGTTGTTTTCCTCACAGATGAAGACAGAAGAGAAGGTGGGCTGAGTGAACAAGTGGATTAAGGTGAGTTAAATATTTTTTTTATATATTTTTTTTTAACCTCTCCAGCCCTATTGTACTATGCATTCTGTTTCTGTTTAAAGAATAGTAATGATCGGGTCCCCATCCCGATCGTCTCCTAGCAACCATGCGTGAAAATCGCACCGCATCCGCACTTGCTTGCGGATGCAATGCTATTTTCACACAGCCCTTTTCACTTCTAAGGGGCCTGCGTTGGTGAAAAACGCAGAATATAGAACATGCTGCGATTTTCACGCAAAGCACAAGTGATGCTTAAAAATCACCGCTCATATGCACAGCCCCATAGTAGTGAATGGGTCCGGATTCAGTGCGGGTGCAATGCATTCACCCCACGCATTGCACCCGCCCTAAAATCTCGTCTGTGTTAAAGGGGCCTAAGTGTTTTCTATTCTCCTGGCCCCTCCTAGCCCCACTTATAAGTTAGTATGCACGTACAGTTACCTCATACTGCAAAAATATGGCCATCATTTTGATTCTCTCTCTAATGATTTTCATTACAAAGAATTAAAAAAGGAAGAAGCAATTAAAAACCTTGCTTTACAATGTTTGACAAGAAATATACTGTATTTTTCGCTTTATAAGACACCTTTTCCCCAAAAAAGTAGGGGGGAAATGGCCGTGCATCTTATAAAGCCTGGCCTGGCCGTGCGGAGCCGAACGGATCCGTCCTGACTTACAATGTAAAAGTAGCACCGCACCGAACGCAAGTGTGAAAGTAGCCTGTGAGGATTTTTTTATTTTTTTATTCTAATCTGAGGTCTGATGGGGGTCAGAAACAAAGGGCTGATCTGAGGTCTGATGGGGGTCAGAAATAAAGGGCTGATCTGAGGTCTGATGGGGGTCAGAAATAAAAGGCTGATCTGAGGTCTGATGCGGGTCAGAAATAAAGGGCTGATTTGCGGTCTGATGGGGGTATGACATTAAGGGCTGATCTAAGGTCTGATGGTGGTCTGACATAGAGGGCTTATATGGGGGTCTGATATGATGTCCTGATATGGGGGTCGGATGTAATGTAATGTCAAATGAAAAATGTTTTTTCTTTTTTCCTCCTGTAAAATCTGGGGTGTGTCTTATCATCGGGTGCGTCTTCTAAAGCGAAAAATACGGTAGCAGGCTTAAAGTTCCCATCAAAGTGATGGACATTTACAGTGGAATGGATGGGCCCCATTATTAGTCATTGTGATCTGTAAGGTGACGGTGGTGTCTGTCGTGTGATGGATCTGGGATATGTCTTACGGCTCCCACTAAGAAAGAAGCCACAATACAAATGTGAAAATAACCTTAGACTGAATATCGGACATGAGTAAAATAAAAAGTGATTTTATTTCTTAGTACTTACAAGCATGACTTACATATAGAGGTTTAAAGTGGAGATCCTGGGACCTTGTTACAAAACTTGTAAGGCCAACTTCACACTTCAGTTATTTGGTCAGTGATTGTGAGCCAAAGCCAATAGTGGAGCCTACACGGAGATCAGGTATAAGGGAAAGATCTTTCTCTAAGAGGAGTCTTTAGGCCACCTCAGGCTCCTGGGAAATGGACAACTGCTCCACTCGCCCCCTTGCATATAGCTACATATACTGCTTATATATTGCTTTCTTCATTGATCTGTTTACATATAAAATATGCATCATTTGGACGATCATTTATTAACATTTTTACACCACTTTTTGGTGTATTTATGTCGCATATTTTGTTGTGACTTTTCCCCGCTCACGCTACTTTTGCAAAGTGGTGAATAAGGAGGGTGGTGCCAGTTTTTTACGTGGAAGATTACCTTAAACTTTGCCAGCAAGGGAGCTGGCATAGATTAAAGCATGTTGCACGGCTGGTAGGAGCAAGTGCCAAAGTTATGTAGAGACTGCTCCTCAACAAAACTTAGGCACATCCACCGGCAACGAACAGGGATTAAGATCGGCATCTAAATCACCGTTCTTAATAAGTGTCCCCCGTATAGAATAAAACTGAGGTTACCTCAAATGCTTTGTATTAAAAGAGAGAATCATTTCATTCAGCCTCAGAATGTTAGATTGGCTGGTAAAATATGTTTAAAAAAAGTAAAATGACTGGCTCTGTGAATGAAAGCATTTTACAGTTATTTATATTTGCGCTGACTAAAAGCATTCATGAGGAGCAACCCATCACCCCGCAATCTGCAGTGTTGTATCACAGCATTTACAGCTAATCGGTATAATACATAGCGGCGGTTGACAGCTGCTGCAGACCATTTTTCACTGTGGACATTGATTGCCTGAACCAGATGTGTCAAATCCATTTCTATATTGATTGTGCATAAAATATACAACTTATTTCTCTGATTAAGAACTACTGCAATATTATAAAAACATGAAAAATATAGGAATGCATTTGCTGAAACATCCTATGAATCAGTACAGTCTCCAAATATACTGTACTAGTAAGATGGCCTGTCCCAGCACAATGATGTTATAGAGAATGCATCCACTTAAAAGGGATCTGTCAGCAGATTTGTGCCCATGACACTGGCTGACCTGCTACATATGCATTTGGCAGCTGAAGGCATCAGTGTTGGTCCCATGTTCGTATGTGGCTGCATTGCTGAGAAAAATGAAGTTTCATAAATACAAATGAGCCTCTAGGAGCAACGGGAGCATTGCCTTTACACCTAGAGTAGAGTAGTAGTTTTGCAACAGCTGCAGGTTGAGCATCCCTGACCTAGAGGCCCTGCTCTCTCTGCAACCACTGCACCCTCTATATCTTCATTGACAGGACCAGGTGTGATTGATTATGTTTACATTGCCTGGCCCTGTCAATCAAACTGGAAAGGGTGCGGCAGTTGTAGAGAGAGCTGAGCCTCTAGGTACAAGAAGACTGTGGTCCGCAGAATAGTCAACGATTAGTGCTAGTAGTGTAGCAGGGAACAGAACTAAAGCTTTTTGCTCACAGTGCAGTCAGGAAGTGACAGGCCATAGGTTTAGAGATGAGCAAACTAGTCGAGATTCGGTTGAACAAAAGTGGCTCCAATTGCCATGGAAATTGATCTATAACAGTTTAGTCTCCTAGGACTCCGGATTTTTAGGAAAACTTGTTATCTCTCGTCATAATTTTTTTTTTAAATGAATTGTTTCTTTTTCCCTCACCACTCCCCAAGCTCTTGAAAGCAATAACAGCAGCAGGATATAAGGTGTGAGTGACTATAACATACATAGCTATCGTAAAAGCATGTTTGACAGCAGTAACAAACAGCGTCCCCTGCTGAATGAGCGTCACCATCTGTTCTACAATAAATGTCAGAGGGATGACATTGTTCATAATGCAGTTGTCCCTTGCCTCTTTGAAGGGCTTCCGCACCCAACAGGTGTCTCGGATGAGCCTGACCTCGAAGCAACACATACTCCCTACTACTGAGGTGGTCTGGTGCATGGCAAAATCATCCATCCATGGCTTTCCATTGCTCGTACAAATGCTTGAGCATTTGAAAAGATGAATTCCTAAAAGTTGGAACGTTGTGGATTAAGCAGTATAACGGCAGGCCGTACTGTTGCAAGAGAGAGCGTTCCTCACCACGTAAGAGTAGCTGAAGTGTTTGGACAGTGTCCTGGACATTGCAAGCACCTTGCACAAGCCAGTGTACTTATTTAAAAAGCATTGCACGACTAGGTTGATGATGTGTGCCATGTAGCGAGTGTAGTGCCCTGGAACAAGGGGTACTTTGACATTTAGACATTTGTGGACATTTGCCTACATCCCCTATGCAAAGTTAAAACTTCCTACTTTGTTTCTCTTGAAAGGGTTAACCTGCACTGTTTAATACTGTGTAACTGCATTTTATATAAATGATGTGACATATATCGTGTTCATTATCACTAGCGATGAACGAACATTATACGAAAGAGAAAGTAACAGCTCATAGAAACATAGAAACATAGAATGTGTCGGCAGATGAGAACTATTCGGCCCATCTAGTCTGCCCAATATATCTGAATCCTATGAATAGTCCCTGGCCCTATCTTATATGAAGGATAGCCTTATGCCTATCCCATGCATGCTTAAACTCCTTCACTGTATTTGCAGCTACTACTTCTGCAGGAAGGCTATTCCATGCATCATCTCGCGATAATTGAAGTGATATTACGAAGTTCCGATTTTATGACGTCAGTAAGCAATTACATTCTAGGTTTGATCCAACCCAACAGATATACCTGCACTTTACGGACTTGGTACATGAGATAGTCCATCCATTGTCTCATCCATCCCATTATTACGTGTATGTATGTTTTTATGGTTTAATAAATTGCACTATTTTACTTTATTGGTTCTTTGCGTGAACCCTTATGTTTGAGTGCCGGTCCAATTCAATTCAATTTCACAGGAAAGGCAGCCTAACATAAAGTCAGCCATGTGTGCCAGAGTCCCAACAGGCAAGACTTCGCTATCATCATCAGGAGGATGACTCTCAATCTCCTCATCCTCTTCCTCCTCTTTTGCCCATCCACGCTGAACAGATGGATTTAAACTTCCATGGGTACTACCCTCTGTAGCGGAGCCAACCGTCTCCTGCTTCTCCTCGCGCTGAGAAGACGAATTAAAGGTGGTCTGGCTACTACCTTGTGTAATCTCTTCCCCCAATTCCACCTCTTTCACATGCAAAGTGCCATCCTTAATTGCGAGCAGCGAGTATTTGAGTAGACACAAAAGTAGCGTGATCATGACTCACCATCTGTGTTGATTCCTCAAAGTTTCTTAAAACCTCACAGAGGTCAGACATCCATGCCCACTCCTTGCTTGTAAAGAGCAGAAGCTGACTGAAAAGGTGACAACCATTTTGCAGCTGGTATTCCACTACTACCCTCTGCTGCTCACAAAGCCTGGCCAACATGTGGAACGTGGAGTTCCAGCGCGTGCTCACGTCGCACAACAGTCCGTGAGCTAGCAATTGCAAGCGCTGCTGCAGCGTTTACAGACCGGCGGAAACTGTTGACGACTTGCGGAAATGGGCATACACACAGCGCACCTTCACCAGTAGCTCAGGCAAATTGGGATAGGTTTTGAGAAACCGCTGAATCACTAAGTTGAAGATGTTGGCTAGGCATGGGATTTGTGTGAGCTTGCCCAGTTCCAAAGGCGCCACCAAGTTATGGCCATTATCAGACATAGCCATGCCTGGTTCTAGGTTGAGTGGCGAGAGCCACAGCTCAGTCTCGTCTCTTATCTCCTGCCACAGCCCTGCAGCGGTGTGCTGTTTGTCACCTAAGCAGAGCAGCTTAAGCACGGCCTGTTAACACTTCCCCACTGCTTTTAGCTACCGATGGATGGTTGACTGGTGCTGCAGGAGAAAAAATGCTGCGATGGAAGCGGAGGAGGAGGCGGAGGAGGAGAAGTGGGGATTGGAGCCACTAACATAGGTACGACTTGCTCCCGGCCTTCACAACCTTCTCCCAGAGTGCAGTCGGTGGCTGGGGACTGAGTAACGAGGGACGGCTGCCGACATCAGGCTGCGGAAGGCCTCAGTGTCCACAAGCCTAAATGGCAACATTTCTAGGGCCAGCAATTAGGAAAGGTGCACATTTAGTGCTATGGCCTGTGGGTGAGTGGCTGGGCATTTGCGCTTGCGTTCAAATGCCCGGGGTAAGGGCATTTGTATGCTGCGCTGGGACATGGAAGTGGATGTGGTTGCTGATGGTGCTTGTGAAGGTCCAGGTGCAGGACGGGAGCCATCCAGGCCAGTGACTTTGACAGGGTATTGGCCAGCACATAACACGGGGGAAGAGGAGGCAGTGGTGTGACCCACAGACTCAGATTGTGGACCCAGGCGTTCGGTTCACCTATTAAGGTGCTTTGATGTGGCGCATCATACTGGTGGTGGTGAAGTTGCTAGTGTTCACGCCCCAGCTCATTTATGTATTTCACAGTTTGCAAATTAAAATTATTTTGTCATCCGCACTTTCCTCAAAAAAGCGCCAGACTGCGGAACACCTACCTCTTGGCAAAAGAGATTTCCACAAGGGTGTTCTCCAGAGAGCAGTTGTGGGCCTGTTTGGTGTGGCCTGCCTTCTCCCTTTTGCCACCCCACTGCCTCTTTCAGCCTGTTGCGGTGTTGCGGATCCCTCCCCCTCTGTACTGCTTGACACCTTCCCAGGTTGGGTCAGAGACTTCATCGTCCACCACCTCCTCTTCCACTACCTTACTCTGGATGTGGAAACGTCACACAGGAGATATAATGCAGATAATGTCAATGCTGTCACCAATGGCTAATAAAAAATTACAGGGAATGTCACAGGTATTTGGGATGTGGAAGCGTTACACAGAAGATGTACCCCAGGTAATGTCACTGTCCGCAGCGGACACCGTCTATGGAAAAAGTACACTGGATGTCATTGATATTTTTTGGATGTGCACACGTTACACAGGAGATGTAGAGCAGTTAATGTCACTGTCCGCAGTGGACACCGTTTACAGAAAAAGTACACTAGATGTCACAGATATTTTTGGGATGTGCACACATTACACAGGAGATGTAGCGCAGATAATGTTGCTGTCTGCAGTGGCCAAACTATTGTACGCTATTTAGAGCAGGATTTGCTAAAAATAGATATTGCTGTCACACACAATAGTCCATAAAAGGACTTTTGGGTGTGTAAAGTTTCAGCAATTTAGTGCAGGTTGCGCTAAAAATATATATTGCTGCTGCCACACACAACAATAGTCATTAAAAGTACTTTTGGGTCTGTAAGGTTTCAGCAATTTAGCGCAGGTTGCGCTAAAAATATATCTTGCTGATGCCACACACAATAGTCCTTAAAAGGACTTTTGGGTCTCTGACAGGTTTTTTCAACTTACAAAAAAAAAAAATTCACTCCTTGCATTATCTTTCCCTACTTCAGCACAGCTCTCCCTGACTAACACTGAGCTGAACACGTGTAATCGGGTTCTATATAGCACAAGATGACGCGTTCCGGCCTGCCAATCACTGTAATGATGGCATGTAATAATATGTAATAACACTGTAATAACTTGTAATGGCATGTAATAACACTGTAATAATGATATGCATGAAGCTGTTGTGGAGCTGAAGAGCTCATTCAGTGACAGACTGCTGCATCCTAGGTGCACGAAGCATGAAGGAACGTTATCGGAGGTCCTTCCTCCCAGCAGCGGTTAGGATTTTTAACCACCACTGTTCCCAGATACCCAGTAGTGAATTTCTTAAGTAAATTCTGTGTTATGTTTTTCTTGTATTTTACTTTAATTTCTAATTACTCCTATTTTGCTCCTGTTGTGAATGTGATTGCTGCTGTTATGCCAAAATTTCTTCCCCACTGAGGGACAATAAAGGTATTTTCTTCTTCTTCCTAATGCCAGTTACCAACATGGCTATGGCATTACAGTGAAGGGTAGTACTTACCTGCTCTTTATTGGCTGCGAAGCAGCCAACAAACGTGCAAGGAGGAGACTCAAGCATTGCGCTCGAGCACTTATGGTATTTGGGCAAATACCGCCATGTGCCAAGCATCGAGATGCTCGAGCAGAACTGATGTTCGACCGAGCATGCTTGATCAACACTAGCTTAGGGCTTTCCTCAGTATCAAACCCTTCTTCTGCCAGGGAGGAAACTGGAGAAGCCAGCCCAATGCCTTGTCTGTATTGTTTTGTACCTGAATTCCTCAAGTAAAGAAGCACCCTGGTTTACTGCAGGCCCTGAATTTTTGGACTTATTTCCCATTGGGGTGCACCATGCTTTACCATCCCTTCTGGAGAGCAGCAACAAATAGTGACACCTCAATGGTGTCCGGGGGACCCAGCGTAGCATTGGGCCCACCCCAAACCCAGCCACTGCGCGAGCATGATTTATTTCCCCCAGGTTCAGGGCAGCTAGGATGTTGCAGCCATTGTTGCCCAGTTGAAATTGGCGGGGTAACAGCAAGCGGGATGTTTTCTGCTTGATCTACTTTAGCAACTGCTCAACCATGTGGCTCCTCTTGCCCAGGTGAATCGGCTCCAACAATGCGTGACAATGATGGACTTGACACATGTGATTGGAAAGAGGGGGTATGGGAGTGATGTTGTGCCCTGCTGATGAGGCAGAGAAGTGCCTGGTGTGAGAGTGGGCCGACACAATTGTGGGGGGGGGTCAAAATGACCTGACCGCTGATAAGGTGTTGCTTCGCCAATGCTGGAAAAAACATTGATGCATGGGGCCGTGAAAGACATGTACTGTTCCTGTCCATAGGAGCTGCTCGAATTGTCCACTGTGGAGTGAGAACCTTGCCGCATTGCAAATATCACAGGGATTATCCCACGTTCTCTGCTTTGTTAGAGTACAAAGTAGAGATGGCTTTTTGAGAGAAAAAAATGGTGGTTAGGTATCTTCCAGTGAGGCTGAGCACATGCTATTAGCTCCCTTAAAGTGAACCTGTCACATAGAAAATGCATATTAAACAGCTAGCATTACATTTTAGAAGTCTGTAGCTTGTTTTCAATGTTGGGTTTCTCCTTGATGTCAGATACACCTAATAGCAAAAATAAATCATTTTATTACCCTACCCGCGTCATAGAGTCAAGGGGGCAGTGACTTTCTCTCTTCAAGTCAAGCTCACCATGCCCCCTTTACTGCCCCTAAGTGTTTGATTGATAGATGTTTAAATTGAGCATTCGTAAGGCCTCTATCATACGGTCAGTATTTGGTCAGTATTCTGCATCAGTATTTGTAAGCCAAAACTAGGTGTGGGTCCAAAACAGAAAAAAAAATTAATGGAAATATTTGCACCTCTTCTGTGTTTTGGACCCATTCTTACTTTTGGGTTTCAAACACTGATCAAGTACTGACCATGAGAAAGAGGCCTTACGGAAGCTCAAAATACAGATTCCTTTTTTTCTGTTCTTATGACAGATCAGAAGATCGGAAAAATGAATGGTGATGTGAACATGACAAAACAGGAACAATAGTGGCCCCATAACAGAGTGGGGAGGGGGGGCAGCAGCAGTGGCATACCTCAAAAGATCGTTGCAGATCACAGTAGTAGCAGATCCCAACAATAGCGTTTAGTTAAAAGTGTTAGCAAGTGCCAGTGGTATGCATATCCTTGTAAAAATGTAACTTGTACATATGTAACACCCCAGAGTTGTGTTACTACATGCCTCTACCCCACTACTATCTCCTAAGAGCCTTTACCTTGTCATCTGATATGATTTTGCTCATGTCTTCACAACTGTGCATTTAAAACTATGTTAAATGTAAATTTCCTTGTAATGTTCCATGTTCACCAGCAGGTAGCAGCAATGCATTGGAAAGGAACTAGTTACAGTTTAGCTTATCTAGGCTGGAATGGTTTGTTCCAGCTTAGCTCCCCCTCTGTGAAGGTATGGACTGTTCCCACATCCTGCACTTGGGTGGAGAAGGAAGTTAGAGTCAAAGGTAGAGGTAGGTGGAGAGTCCTTAAAAATGATTTTAGGGATTTAGGTCATAGTGGGAATAACGGAAACATGGCTGGATGATAGCTATGACTGGGCAGTTAATGTACAAGATATAAGAAATAACAGGAATAGCTCACTCCTATGCGATAAGGACCAGGTGCTCTAGGCCAGAAAACTGTATCACCCGTACAGAGAAAAATATTGGAAATAGATAAATAAATTGGACTGTCACTCTGTATGTGTGGTATAATACAGGATAAAAATGTAATAAAATACAATATAAAGTGATCACACAATTTAATTCACAAAAAACTCAAATTACAATAAAATCACCCAAATACATGATTATCAAATTAGATATAAAATAAACATTGCAACAACAATAATACATAATACTTCATAAAAATACTGACAATAATAATATAATCCTAGTGGGTTCTTGTAGTCAAGTAAAACCAAAAGTGTTCCTTTATATGAAGTTCCTTTGATAGGGAAGAAGCAGGTTAAATCTCCTTCCTCTCAAGGAGTGTATGTGTAGAGAGGAATAGCGCTTCGTTGTGCAGTTATGGAATCCTGTCCGCAAATTTGAAGAGGGCTTTGTAAAAAACGGGTATCCAAAATAGCTTTAGTCGCAACCCAATCTAATGGGTAAATAAAGTGCTGTGTGCTCTAAGGTAAAAAATGAATCTTACCTTGGCCCAGATGATATTTAAAAGTAGGTATAGATACTGCATACCTGATTGACTATTCGTATCCCAGGACGCCTCACGTGATCTATGACGTGCCTCTAGTCCGTGACTGTATCGAGGTATCGCGGGAACTGTGCTCGGCGGTTTCTATATAGAAGGATTTTTCACTGGAGCGCTCCAATTTTTAAAGGAATATTCACAGACTTTGTGTCATCTGTAAGAAGGCCTTGGTCGAAGTGGGAGCTATGGCGTAACCAGCTGATAGCTCCCACTTCGACCAAGTCCTTCTTACAGATGACACAAAGTCTGTGAATATTCCTTTAAAAATTGGAGCGCTCCAGTGAAAATTCCTTCTATATAGAAACCGCCGAGCACAGTTCCCGCGATACCTCGATACAGTCACGGACTAGAGGCACGTCATAGATCACGTGAGGCGTGGGCGTCCTGGAATACGAATAGTCCGGCCATTAGCTCTTCCGATACTTCGCTACGGACTAAGCCAGAAGCACGCCATAGATCACGCAACTTCAGCGTTCACTCAAACAACGCGGGACCGTGTACACCACAGAGGAATAACAATCAGGTATGCAGTATCTATACCTACTTTGAAATATCATCTGGGCCAAGGTAAGATTCATTTTTTACCTTAGAGCACACAGCACTTTATTTACCCATTAGATTGGGTTGCGACTAAAGCTATTTTGGATACCCATTTTTTACAAAGCCCTCTTCAAATTTGAGGACAGGATCCATAACTGCACAACGAAGCGCTATTCCTCTCTATACATACACTCCCTGAGAGGAAGGAGATTTAACCTGCTTCTTTCCTATCAAAGGAACTTCATATAAAGGAACACTTTTGGTTTTACTTGACTACAAGAACCCACTAGGATTATATTATTATTGTCAGTATTTTTATGAAGTATTATGTATTATTGTTGTTGCAATGTTTATTTTATATCTAATTTGATAATCATGTATTTGGGTGATTTTATTGTAATTTGAGTTTTTTGTGAATTAAATTGTGTGATCACTTTATATTGTATTTTATTCCATTTTTATCCGTATTGTACCACACATAACGAGTACCAGTAAAATTTATTTATCTATAGTTAATGTACAAGGTTATAGTCTGTTTAGAAAGGATCGTCAAAACCGGAGAGGGGGAGGGGTCTGCCTTTATGTAAAGTCCTGTCTAAAGCCCACACTCCGGGAAGATATAAGTGAGAGATGTGGAGTCACTGTGGGTAGAGATACATGGAGATAAAAACAATAATAAATTACTAATAAAAGTTTACTATAAACCACCTAATATACCAGAGTCCACAGAAAATCTACTACTAAACGAGATAGACAAGGCAGCAAATCATAATGAAGTGGTTATTATGGGGGACTTCAACCGCCCAGATATAGACTGGGAAACTAAAAGCTGTACATCCCATAAAGGAAACAGGTTCTTGGCAATAACCAAAGACAATTACCTCTCCCAACTGGTTCAGGACCCAACTAGAGGGACAGGCATACTGGACTTAGTATTAACCAATAGGCCTGCCAGAACAACAGACATGCAGGTTTGGGGACACCTGGGAAATAGTGACCATAAAGTAATATCCTTCCAATTATCATTCAAAAAAGTGTTTCTACAGTGAGGAACAAAAATACCAAACTTCAAAAAAGCTAAATTTAGCCAACTAAGAGAGGCCATAGGCCTAACTAACTGGGACAAAGTCCTCAAAAATAAAAAAATACAGCCACAAAATTGGATATTTTTTAACGCATCCTAAAATCTCATTGTGAGAGGTACATACCTTATGGGAATAAAAGGTTAAGGAACAAAAAAAAAAAACAATGTGGATAAATAGAACTGGAAAGAAAGAAAGAAATGACAAGAAAAGCATATAAATCACTAAAACGGGAGGGTAGCAAGGAAGCACTGAAAAACTATAAGAAAAAAATAGAACATGTAAAAAACAAATAAAAGCGGCAAAACTAGAGACCGAGAGATTAACTGCCAAAGAGAGTAAAACTAACCCTAAAATGTTCTTCAATTATATAAATGTTAAAAAGTATAAATCTGAAGGTGTCGGCCCTTTAAAGAGTAATGAGGGGGGAGTCGCAGAGAGTGACGAGGAGAAAGCAAAGCTGTTGAATATTTTTTTCTCCAATGTATTCACTGAGGAAAATAAACTGTCAGACGAAATGCTGAATGTAAAAGTAAATTGTCTGACCCAGAAAGAAGTACAACAGCGACCTAAAAAGATTAAAATAAACAAATCGCCAGGACCGGATGGCATACACCTTCGTATCCTAAAGGAAATAAGTAATGTCATAGCCAGACCCTTTATTTCTGATATTTGCGGACTCTATACTGACAGGGAATGTTCCACAGGATTGGCGCATAGCAAATGTGGTGCCAATATTCAAAAAGGGTCCAAAAACAGAGCCTGGAAACGCCGGTAAGTTTAACATCTGTTGTGGGTAAACTGTTTGAAGGTTTTCTGAGAGATGCTATCTAAGAGCATCTCAACGGAAATAACCAAATAACACCATATCAGCATGGCTTCATGAGGGATCGGTCATGCCAAACTAATTTAATTTGTTTCTATGAGGAGGTAAGTTCTAGACTTGACAGGGGCGTATCAATGGATGTCGTATATCTGGACTTCTCCAAAGCATTTGACACTGTACCACATAAAAGGTTAGTGTATAAAATGAGACTGCTCGGACTAGGAGAAAATGTCTGTATGTGGGTAAGTAACTGGCTCAGTGATAGAAAACAGAGGGTGGTTATAAACGGTACACATTAAGATTGGGTCACTGTCACTAGCGGAGTACCTCAGGGGTCAGTATTGGGCCCTATTCTCTTCAATATATTTATTAATGATCTTGTAGAAGGCTTGCATAGTAAAATATAAATTTTTGCTCATGACACTAAACTGTGTAAAGTAATTAACACTGAAGAGGACAGTATACTACTACAGGGGGATCTGGATAGATTGGAGACTTGGGCAGATAAGTGGCAGATGAGCTTTAACACTGACAAATGTAAGGACTAATGCAAGTCACCCGTACATACTAAATGGTAAAACGCTCGGTAACACTGACATGGAAAAGGATTTTAGGAATTTTAATAAACAAACTAAGCTGCAAAAACCAGTGTCAGGCAACTGCTGCCAAGGCCAATAAGATAATGGGTTGCATCAAAAAAGGCATAGATGCCCGTGATAAGTAGAGATGGCCTTGTGGTTCCCCCAGCGGTCGTTTCGCGGCGAAATTTGCGTGTTCACGATATGCCAAACATGCAAACATATGGAGCTATTCGCGCCCACCATATTCTTTTACATTGTGAAGAACTTTGACCCATGACACATCCATCTGGTGGTACCGGACAGCCAATTGAGACGTTTAAGCACATGGATATACCCCATAGCTTTATAAATAAACCTGATCTGGCCGCCATTTTACATTCAGTGTTTTGCCAGTGTAGGGAGAGTAACAGCAAGTGTGGAGCAGTGTGGAGCAGGGACAGGCTGTTAGGGACACCAAACGCTAGCTGATAGGGACACAAAAGTATTTTTAAGGACTGGTATAGGTGTGCTATCGATAGCTGTGATACACAGAGGGGTGCAATATACTTATTATATACTTTTATAATGAGTCAAAAACACATAGATCTATACAGGGAGTGCAGAATTATTAGGCAAGTTGTATTTTTGAGGATTAATTTTATTATTGAACAACAACCATGTTCTCAATGAACCCAAAAAACTCATTAATATCAAAGCTGAATATTTTTGGAAGTAGTTTTTAGTTTGTTTTTAGTTTTAGCTATTTTAGGGGGATATCTGTGTGTGCAGGTGACTATTACTGTGCATAATTATTAGGCAACTTAACAAAAAACAAATATATACCCATTTCAATTATTTATTTTTACCAGTGAAACCAATATAACATCTCAACATTCACAAATATACATTACTGACATTCAAAAACAAAACAAAAACAAATCAGTGACCAATATAGCCACCTTTCTTTGCAAGGACACTCAAAAGCCTGCCATCCATGGATTCTGTCAGTGTTTTGATCTGTTCACCATCAACATTGCGTTCAGCAGCAACCACAGCCTCCCAGACACTGTTCAGAGAGGTGTACTGTTTTCCCTCCTTGTAAATCTCACATTTGATGATGGACCACAGGTTCTCAATGGGGTTCAGATCAGGTGAACAAGGAGGCCATGTCATTAGTTTTTCTTCTTTTATACCCTTTCTTGCCAGCCACGTTGTGGAGTACTTGGACGCGTGTGATGGAGCATTGTCCTGCATGAAAATCATGTTTTTCTTACCTTGCAGACTTCTTCCTGTACCACTGCTTGAAGAAGGTGTCTTCCAGAAACTGGCAGTAGGACTGGGAGTTGAGCTTGACTCCATCCTCAACCCAAAAAGGCCCCACAAGCTCATCTTTGATGATACCAGCCCAAACCAGTACTCCACCTCCACCTTGCTGGCGTCTGAGTCGGACTGGAGCTCTCTGCCCTTTACCAATCCAGCCATCTGGCCCATCAAGACTCACTCTCATTTCATACGTCCATAAAACCTTAGAAAAATCAGTCTTGAGATATTTCTTGGCCCAGTCTTGACGTTTCAGCTTGTGTGTCTTGTTCAGTGGTGGTCGTCTTTCAGCCTTTCTTACCATGGCCATGTCTCTGAGTATTGCACACCTTGTGCTTTTGGGCACTCCAGTGATGTTGCAGCTCTGAAATATGGCCAAACTGGTGGCAAGTGGCATCTTGGCAGCTGCACGCTTGACTTTTCTCAGTTCATGGGCAGTTATTTTGCGCCTTGGTTTTTCCACACGCTTCTTGCGACCCTGTTGACTATTTTGAATGAAACGCTTGATTGTTCGATGATCACGCTTCATAAGCTTTGCAATTTTAAGAGTGCTGCATCCCTCTGCAAGATATCTCACTATTTTTGACTTTTCTGAGCCTGTCAAGTCCTTCTTTTGACCCATTTTGCCAAAGGAAAGGAAGTTGCCTAATAATTATGCACACCTGATATAGGGTGTTGATGTCATTAGACCACACCCCTTCTCATTACAGAGATGCACATCACCTAATATGCTTAATTGGTAGTAGGCTTTCGAGCCTATACAGCTTGGAGTAAGACAACATGCATAAAGAGGATGATGTGGTCAAAATACTCATTTGCCTAATAATTCTGCACGTAGTGTATAGTGATCACCTGGAAGTCCGGGGCCTAGGGGCTAGGAGCTTACTAGGGCCATATTTATATAGGGTAAGGTTCCAGACGGGGGTTGCTCTTATCAGGGTGGATGGTCTGTGGTTAGGTTATCAGGGCCAGCCCAGAATAGCACCCCTCTGAAGGGCAATATCAGGGACAGTTCTTTGCCCACCCTATCCTTCAATACCACATCATCATATAGCCCAGGGATAGATGTTTTTTGCTTTCCCTCTGGGATTCATGGATGTGCACTGGAACCCCCCGGATTGTGGTAGGACATATGGTTTCTGATTTGGTGGCGCAGAGCACCTGATTTAGTGCCGCCGAGCACTTGTAATTTCCTACCACATCTATGCTTTTTGCTTAACTTTAATAATTTAATTTATTTTCATTTTGAGGGAAATCTTTTCAATTAACACGTATGCAAAATGGGTCCGCATCCGTTCCTGCAATTTTGTGGAACGGGTGAAGACCCATTCATTTTCAATGGGGCCAGAATGTGCTGTCCACATCCGCATTTGCGGATCCGCACTTCCGCACCAGTGCTTCTGTTTCTGCAAAAAAATAAAACATATCCTATTCTTGTCTGCAATTGCAGAAAAGATTAGGCATTTTCTATTATAGTGCCAGCGATATGCCGTCCGCAAATTGCGGAATTCACTTATTCCGCAAATTGCGGAATTCACTTATTCACTTTGCGGATCCGCAAAACACTTAAGGACGTGTGAATGGACCCTCATAGTAACATTATTAAAGGTTACGTTTTATCTTTATGTATATTCTAATGGATTGCCTTCCTTGTACAATGTTATAATATACTTTCTATGTTAGAAAGTATATTATAGTGCATTTGAATTGTGCGGCAGTTGTGTGCGGTTCTGCTGCGATACTGCAGGAATATAGAGGGACAAGCGTTATTGGAACAAATAATTTCTACTGGTGCGATATACCAGTCGTCCCCCAAAAAAACTGATTGAAGCAGAGTGTTATATACCAATATACTTTCTTTATAGTGCATTTGGGTACTGTATAGTGCATTTGCACGTATGCGAAAATTATATTGCCGATATTTCGCATTGAAAAAAATTATAAATGGAGATTGCAAATTCAAATAATACATCTGGTATGTCACTGTCCATGTTGTGAAACTATTTGTGCACTTCTAGTAATTATTTCTTGGCTGCAAATGTGAGCTGATGGTTTTTCAGGTTCACCTGCCATTAAAATGAATGGGACTCGCCGAGAACTCGCGGTTCTCAAACATTTGACCGCGTTCGCGAACCGTCCCGGCAGATGTGTGTCCATCACTAGTGATAGGAACATAGTCCTACCACTATACAAATTTCTAGTCAGACCACACATGAAGTACTGTGTACAGTTCTGGGATCCTGTGAACAAGGCAGACATAGAGCTGGAGAGGGTCCAGAGGAGGGCAACTAAAGTAATAAATGGAATGGGGAAACTACAGTACCCTGAAAGATTATCAAAATTAGGGTTATTCACTTTAGAAAATAGACGACTAAGGGGAGATCTAATTACTATGCATAAATATATCAGGGGTCAGTACAGCGATCTATCCCATCTTCTTTTTATCCCCAGGACTGTGACGAGGGGACATCCTCTGCGTCTGGGGGAAAGATGGTTTGTACACAAACATAGAAGAGTATTCTTTACTGTAAGAGCAGTGAGACTATGGAACTCTCTGCCTGAGGAGGTGGTGATGGTGAGTTCACTAAAAGAGTTTAAGAGGAGCCTGGATGAATTTCTGGAATGTAATAATATTACAGGCTATAGGCTGTGTGATAGAGTTCAGGAGTCCCCCTGCATAGGGAAGAAAGCCAGGATCTTGTCTCGGCTGAGACATTGATCACCTCCCCGCCTGAGAACCCTCAAGCTCGTCTGGATGAAACCAGCAGACAATCTCCAGAGTTCCAGGACCAAAGCATTCCCTGAGAGCCTATCTGTGAGTTAAGTCCAGAGACCTAGGAGAAGCCATTCCTCCTCAGCTAGTCTGTCCCCACAAAGCAGAAGGTACAGAAAAGTGCAGAAGATTAATTCCTGCCACAGTTACAGAGCTACCAAGCAGACGTCTTATCCTGCAAGCTCCCCACATATGAAGCAGAAGCATTTATTCCTACCAATCATTGATAAAACCTGCCGGGACCAGAGACCAAAGCTGTATACTGCTTGGATACAAGTTACCTTCAGTAAAGAAATGTTTGAACTTCACCTCTTCACCTAAAGGTATGAATATTATTTTTCTGCAAAATTCCTCTATTACTCCTACTATCACAACACTCAAGTTTATTGCAAGTGAGCCAGGAGTCCAGCCGTACCCAGGTAGGACCGTTGACACCATTATCACCACCTATAGCGACATTATAGGCCATTACACCACTCTGGCATTCCTAACCTGGGACGTGTGTTATAACACCTTGGGAGGGCTCTGTGATAGTACCCTGCGCACGTTGCAATTGGCGTCACGAACAAACAACAGACCGTTCCTGGTCACTACACATATCAGTATGACAAGAAACCCCTTTGTAAGAATGGCAGTAGAGGCAGCAGGTGGGTGGCATTAGGCAGCATTAGAATGGTGGCAGCAGCAGCATGTGGAGAGAAGTAGCGGCCATTTTGCACAATATTCCAGCCTGCCGGTACACTACAGTATTACCATTAGTGGAAGAATGGTTGGTCTACGCCTGATTCATATTTATAAAGGTTAATCCCTCAACATTTTGGGAGGAAAGGCAAGTTCTCTTCGGGGTAACTGTGCTCCCTGCCACACTGAACACCTGCTCTGATGCCACACTACGGGCCGGACAGGAAAGCATGCCCATGGTAAACTTCAAGTTTGCATGCCCAGTAGTCCAGGGGATCTTGGATCATGGGTAAAAAGGTGCAGTTCAAGAATGCAACCACCTGCTAGTTGAGGTTCTGCTGTATGTCCCACTTCTGCTGCTGCTGGGTGGATTCTTCGGAAGGTGGCTGAAGAAAACTGCTTTTCAGAGACTCCAGACTTAAAGGGGTTGTCCGAGTTATTTTTTTTGTTCTTTGTAATCAAATCAAATGTAAGGGGTTTACAATGCACTTACTCCATCTACAGTCGCTCCTTTCTCACTGAGGGTCAAATGACCCTCAGTGAGAGCAGAGCAGATACTCCTATTTATCCTCAGTATTATTATGTGACAGTAGCTACTCTTAGTCTATGCCCTGAAATGCTGCCCTCAACCCAGGGAAATTAGCCTTTTTAAAATTCAGTGTCTTTGCTCTGCCTGACAGAGTTTGCTTCTTATAGTTTAGGGGGAATATAATTATATTGTGGTCACTATTACCTAGTGTTTCTCGAACAGTAACATTTTCAACAAGTTAATATATAATAGTAAATAGTGGACTTCGATCTGAATTTTAGGATAAATTTGATTCGCTGTAAAGCCGAATTTCCTTGTGCTTTGTGGTAGCAAACCGATTTAACTTAAAATAGTGCAAAAACAAAAAAAAAACATACATACCTGCCCCTGCTCCATTTGCTCGTGATGGGCTGGCCGCCATCATCTTGCTTGAAACCCTGTGGACAGTGAAGTATGACGTCACCTCACCGGACGGTTTAATGACATAATCTCGGGCTGCGTGAGATGTCGCACCAGATTTTCAAGCAAGATGGCCCCGGCTGGCCCGTTGTGAGAAAATGGATCAGATAAGCATGATTTATTTTTATTTTTTTTACACTGTGTTATGTATATCAGATTCTGCGATCATGTATGAATGCGGCATCTGGACGGGTACAATGATGGGGAGTGGCGTAATTGCAGCTCCCTGTAATTGCACTCCACTCACTACTTACAAAGAAATGCACTTTCAGTTTCCTCTCCCTGCATCTCCCGAAGGGAGTTCAATCTCCGATGTGAGATAATCTATGGATCAATCTGTGGAAATTCAGCTTTGCAGCTAATCTAATTTATCCTGAAATTCAGATCGAAGTCCACTAATTGCACTTTTTGCAAAATTCGGCAAAGCAGCTGAATCGAATTTTCCATAACTTCACTCATCTCTAATAACTATCCATTGTATTCCCTTCTACAAAATGCCAAAGTTACAAGGAGAAAACTCGTTCATCATGAAGACAGATATATATTATCTTTATCTTATATATACTTACATGAATACATACATCCACTGTGTATTTTCTTGAAATAGTTAACATATATGGAAGAAATCAGTAGATTTTTCTAGCTGCATTGTTAAGGAAGGACACCTTGCCATTTTAAATGTCAGTTTTAAATACAGAGAATAGAATTTAACCCCCTGCTGGGAAAACATGGCTTAGCAAGAGTTTTACATCCGGCCTCATTGATCCACAGATTATCTCACATCGGAGATTGAACTCCCTTCGGGAGATGCAGGGAGGGGAAGCTGATGTGAGAAAGTGTGTAGATTTTATTCTTTTGACTCTGGGGCTATGCAGATTAAATCTGGCAAGTTAGAAGCATGGGAGTTATTTTTCTCCTTTATGTTTTCACACTTCTTGTTCCCCGATGTCAATATTCACAATCTATAACACATTGCAAGATGCAGAACAGAAACGCTGATAAAGTATTTGCATACATTAATGGTATTTTCCAGTCTCCTGTTGGAAATGCTCAGGCATCCGCAGAACATTTATGCACATAGTTTAATATATTCGATGCAGTCATGCCTTCATTTTTTTTAGATAGCATCAAAATGTCTGTGTTGGACTGTCCTTTTGTAACTGTTAATAAAAGTGACCACACATGAAATAAAAAGAAGGATAAACAAATAAACTAATTATGGTTGACATTACTGAGCAAGCTAATAACTTACTGTCCGTCACATGTCTAGAAAGCTGTGGTGATTAGGTGGGAGTATGCTGATTAGCTGGACTTTGACGAGGATTATTTGATTGTGGCAGGCGAGGTTTCAAGAGGAATTGCCTCAGTCTTAAGATGGAACTACTGCTTGACATGTCAGGGAATTAGGGATTTCTTCACCGTGGATCTAAACAGATTTATTTAAACAAAGGTCACTCAATTTGCTAAGCAACTGATAAATGTAAGAATGACATTTTCAAACAAGGATTGAAACTTTTGCCTTTGTGTTCGTATGGATAAATGTGTACATAAGAGGCGTCTATTATCTGTGTCATCATTTAAACATATTATTTAAAGCTACTGGAGATTGAATAATAATATCAAATAAATCAGATCAGAATAATGTTTAAAAAGTCCAGTCTTCTATGTGTTTTAGGCTACATGCACCGCAAAAAACGGAAGCCGCCCGCGTGCCTTCCGCAATTTTCGGAATGCCCATTGTAGGCATCCCTATTCTTGTCCGCAAAACGGACAAGAATAGGACATGCAATATTTTTTTTGTGGGGCCTCGGAACGGAGCAACGGATGCGGACCCGAAAAACGGTGGTGTGCATGAGACCTTATTCTCAAAATGGCGCTGATGCCAGCAAGAGGATGCATGTTGTGTGAGTGGACAAAAGTAAAGGTTTTCAATTTGCTTTTTGCATTAGGCACTGATTGCACATATTACTATACATCTGAATGGTCCTGATGTTTTTTTATTTTTTTATTTTTTAAATAGTCATTTGATTTTATAAAAAAAAAATATACAAAAATAGTTACATTTAATCAACAACAGTCCCACGGAAATTATTCTACAGTTTTCAAACCTGCACCTAGATCTGAATACTTTTGTACAGTAATTGCATGTAAGTGAAAAATTTGTATAGCCACTAAGTTATTCAATAAAATGTATCTCTATTGCTGGCATCCTGATCAGGGATTTCAGACTTAAAGGCGTTCCCTATGCAAGTGATGAAATTAAATTAGTAATTAGCAAAAATAATAACTATGGTTAAAACACTTCAGATTGCATCAGGGACATTAACATCTACAAATATAAAGCTATGATATCGCCCATCAGCCTTCTCTTATCTATGGTAAATTCATTTAGTATTCACTTTTGACTTTTCTTCATTTCTGAGATCTTCCATACTGTACCTCTTGTTAATTTGTTTCCCTTCTTAGAACTTTCCCCCTGTGTTTTATATTTTTTCTATGAATTGATGCCCAAAAGTGAGCAAGCAAATGCTGTTATTCTCCAGGACTCATTAGGGGAATCCAAATTATTTCCTAATACTTGTCAATATATTGCTAACTTTTGGTGCAGTAGACTTGCATTATATGTAATCATTTATTTTATAGATATTAACACTCAAATTCTTCTCTATTGTAGACAGTAATCTATAACATTAACACTTATTCATAACTTCTAGTTGAAAAAAAAAGCAGGAATGGCACAACTTATAGCCATAGGAATAGATGCTCCAGAATTGCTGTTACATGGGGAATGCATGTAGCTATTAAAACAGGCATGTCATGAGTGGTGAAGGGTCCTCTTTAAAGGTCATCTGTCAGCAGATTTGTACCTACTATATGAAGCTGGCTATCTTATTGCAGGTGGACTTGGCAGCTGAAGGCATCTGTGTTGGTCCCATTAGAGATGAGCGAATTTCTTAAAAATTCAATTTGGTCGGTTCGCCGACTTTTCCAAAAAGATTTGATTCAATCTGAATTTATTTGTGGCAAATCGCATTAAAAAACAGCTATTTCCTGGCTGCAGAGATCCTGTATAGTGGTGTAGAACAGCGTTGTAACACGCATAAGGAGTCTGCTGTGACAGTGAAACAATACTGTGAGTCAGTATGACACACCATATTACAGGCGTTGCTCTTAGAATCACTTCACACTTCACTCATTTGGTCAATTACGGGGCCAAAACTGACTATATAACTCAAGTGTGAACTCAGTTACTGAGTAAGTTGATTGATCGGCACTCCTGTTGTCGTAGGTGGTGCTCAGTGGTATGAAGGGCATAGACGTCAAATGAGTTAAACCACGGCACTCAAGATAATTGCCCAATGGCTCTGTTTTTGGGGGGGGGGGGGGATGGAATAAAGAATATACCTACATTCATGATCTTGAGTGCCGTGGTTTAACTCATTTGAACTCAGTTACTGACCATAGTTACAGTTCCACACCCCGGTACTGCCATGCACTTTGGCAGACACCTACTGGTTCAAGGACTGGCCCACCTTCTGTTTTACATACATGTGCAGGGCTAGTACTGCCTTTTTCACAAACAAATGACGGCTTGAGACTCTCCAGCTCGGCTCGGCACAAGCCATCAGTTATCTGAAAGGTCCAGAGTCCACCACTTGGAAAGGGAGGGACTGCAGAACCAGCAACTTGGCCAGGAGCATGTTCAGCTTCTGCACCATTAGATAAGTGCATGCATACTGTTGCCGCTTGGCAATCGCTTAGGTGATCGATTGCTGACGAAATGACTAACGAGGAGTAGGAGGAGCATCAGGACCAGCAGATGATGGAAAGGAGAGACAGCTCCCTTTCGGCTGAGGTGGTGGGGCCTTGACTGCATGAAATCTGGTGCGTGCCACTGGGTGATGCAGCGGTTGCTGCGGCAGACTGGATCACGACATTGGTCACAGTTCTCCCAGGTCACTTTATGGTGACACTGCATGTGTTGATGCAGTGCCGTGGTGCCAACATGGCACCATGACCACGCTTCACCTTCTGCCCACAAATTTGGCAAATGGCCATGTTCACTACTCTGGCTGCCTAACAAAAAATTGTCACACCGCCGAGTATGCCATTTTCTCCCCAACACTCCATGCTGACTGCCTGATACCGCCACTGCCTCTGTGAACCCGTGCACCACTACTTTCCAGGCAGGTAGGTTCCTGCGAAGTGAGGAGATTGGTTCACCAATAACATGGGAGAAGTTTTATGCACTATATAGGAATATGGATATCAGTCTGTACCAGGCTTGATAAAGGCTAAGATGTAGCCAAAACGTAGCTGTCTGGCTTTTACTGCACGCATTCTGTAAGGTTTGTCCAATAAAAGGAATATACTAGAGATGCTGCCGTCACCTTTTATTTAGTGCTATTCGGTGAACCACTGAGGATCTGTGGTCGTGGTTCGGCTGGTGTATTCCGGTGAGGTCATAGAGGTCTGAGTGTGCTGCTCTACAATACCATTTGTAGGCTTTCCTCAGAATAGGTCATCAGTATCTACTCGGTGGGGGTCTGACACCCGGAATCCCTGCCGATCAGCTGTTTGAGAAGGCAGCAGCGTTCGTAGTAGCTAATAACAACATGTTCATCGGTCACGTGGACTAGGAGCAGCTCAGCTCCATAGAAGTGAATAGTGCTAAGTGCGATACCAAGCACAGCTGCTATAAAAAGTACAATGCTCCGCTTGGTGAGCTGCGAGAAGGCCAGCGCTATCTCAACCTTTTAACTTTGAACCTCATTTAACATTTTGCTGCTGATTTAGCCAGGTAGCGAAAACACATTCTGAACAGTATAGTATCCAAAGCCGTTCAGAGCTTTCTGTAAACTGCAAAAGCAGAGAAAGTACTATAAAGTCCAACTACTGCATCATTAATGAACAGGTTAATCATTAATAGTCTCAGTATTAATATTCCATTGCCCATTTATTACTAGATAATATCAAAAAGTGAGTGTGAAGCATGAATTACGGTCCTAGGGTGTTTGCAAAATAACGCCTGGCTGCATTGTACTAGTGACCTTGTGAACATTTTGAAAAGTTGGGACTGCATTATCTTGAAGCAGCCTGTCTATAGCCCTGACTATACACCATCTAATTTTGATCTTTCTCTGAAACTGAAAACACCTTGGAGGCTTATAGTTCCAGTCTGATGACAGCATCAAAAAAAAAGTCCTAAAATGGCTACGTGAGCAGGATAAATCTCGTTACCAGCAGGGATTTGATTCCTTGGTCTATTAATCTGGGTTAGAATAGAGAGCTGTTAACATATGTTGAGATCAGACATCGAAGCAAGTTTGTAGAAAAAAAGAATGGCTCATTTTGACATATAGACATCAGATAATGGAGACCTTGTCAGATAATAGGAAGTAACTCATCCATGCACTCATCCAGGTATTTTAGTAACTTTTTCGACCCACCATTTCCAATTGTCCATTTGATTAATATACAGAAAGTTAAAAAGTTTTAACCAGGTTTATTCAATTTTAGTAATGTACAATTATCCTAAACTGAAATATAGATTTCTTTATATGGTTGCTACAGGAAAGACAATTTTGTTAGCAATTTGTATATAATGTACCTGTAATAAGATAATTTTAGTCACATGCACAGTTATTTTCCTTTGGATAAAGGTCTTCCAATGTCTTAAAGTATGCAATTAATATTTGAATGTATAACAAAATGTCATCTTTTTTCAGTGTCCATCAAAGGTTCAGTTTTTTCTGACAGGAAGAATAGCAGAAGTTGCAGTCATCAAAAAGCCAGAGAAACGTGATGGAATGATCAACATGATCCATTCATTGGTAACTTTTTGAAAACAAATCTGGAACAGCTGTCAAGGCCCCCTTTTGAAAAAAAAGTCATGACTCTAGTGTGAACAGACCCTAATGTATGATGTCTCAGTTCTGTCTAGCAGAACCCTGATTAGAGGCAGTTCTGTTTAAAGGGGTTGTCCATCCACTTATTTAAAAAATACAGAACTCCAGAATACTTAAATAAGGAATATTCACCTTACCATTCCCCTTTCACCTGTCTCTTCAGTTCTGATGCTTAGCTGGTAAGCCACTGGTCTCACCTTCTTGGTCCCTCTTGAGACAAAAGAAATGCCCACTCATCCAAGATGTTGACCTGCCTCAGCCAGTAAATGGTTAAGCAGGCATTACTTGTGTTTTAAGGCAAGCATGGGATTGTTGTACATGCATTAAAGGAAATGTGTCACCAAAAATGTGTTCCTTTTTCTAATCTCTTTTTATATTCTGATTGCAGATTTTTTTTATTCTAGTTCCTCAACATAATTATGGGGGCTGCCATCTTGCCTGGGATGTTCAGCAGCATTAAGAAAGCATTAAGGAAATTGCTTTCCGATGGGCCATAGACACAATGGACTGAAGGGGGCCACATTGACTTATATGGGAGAGTTTTCTAGGCATGCTCTGTGACCTGTGCAGAGGTCATTGTACAAGGAAAGAATAGATAAACTGTGACATTCACCTATTGCGAATGTGAGGGCCCACCAGAGCGATTAGCTTGGGGGACTCATGGGGGCAATGACCCCCATATTTTAGGTCAGTTACTATGCAGTATATGTTTTCTGCCCCCCCCTTGCTTTTTCCCGCTCTTATTTTACAGGTAATTTACCTCAAAGAAGAAGAATCCGGCTGGAGCTGGTTTTGTTGATATTGGAAATTCTGTATGGCAACTGGAGAGGAGCTTCTAATTGGTTGCTGCCCTGTTGCTGGGGGAGAATTCCGGCTCTGTGATTTGCCCCTGCCTGCAAGGCGGGAAATTTGTCCCCTTTATATCCCCAGGTTCGCTGCTACCTCAGGGCAGTCGCCGCGGATCTGGACAGCGCACCAGGATGGAGGATTTACTGCGCCAGCTGATCGGGAGAGCGGAGTCTGCCAGCGGAGAAGAATGGCTGAGAACCTGCCTGATGATGCCGCCGTCTCGCCTACCGCCGCCATCGCCTCAGAGGTCGCCGTCGCCGCCGCTCCTGATGTCGGCTGAAAAAAGGAGGGAGCCGGAAGACGGAGGAGCCATCCCAGAGCTGTGTACAGAGGAGCCATCTGTTGACCAGTGTCAGGGGGAGGAGTTGTCTGCGCTGCCTCGCAAAAGAGCTCGTAAAACCAGGAGCGCTTATACTCCTCCCCCTCCGAAGGCTGGACGCCGGCGCAGCAGCAGAGCAGAGACTGTGGCCTCCGGCCAGAGCCGAAGGTCCTCCAGGAGCGTCGAGTCAAGAGGACAGAGCGGCGTTCCGCTCTGTACAGCAGGTCCCAGTACCAGCAGGGGGCAGCGTCATCGGCAAGCGACGATTCCAGAGCCACGTCATCAACAAGCGGCGGTGCCGGTGAGACGTCATCAGCAAGCTGCCAGTGAAGGAGTATCAGCGCGGGCTTGCGCTTCACAAGGTTTTCAGCAGGAGGATTTAAGGCTACCTGTTGAGAGGCTCCCACCTCATGTGGTTGAGCTGGCTCCAGGCCCCTCAAGTAAATCTTCTCTACAGTCAGCTGCAGCCTCTGGACCAGCCCAGGAGGGACACCCTGTTGGTGAGATTCTCAATGTTTTGTCTGTGTCTGACTCAGCGTTGGTAGCTGGTCTGGTTAAGCTGCTAGTGGAAACTACTGGCAGGCGAAAGGTTAATTCAGCTTCAGATGTCTGGAGCTCTAAGTCTGATCAGGTCAGTCTGCCTAGTATTGAGAGTGGCAGTGGGTTACCTAATGTTGAAAAAGGTACTGGTGTGAAGGAAATTTGTTTTAAGGAAGCTTTAGCTTGTGAGGTTTCACCGCTTGGTTTTCATTTAAGTAATATTATCAAAGAGCGAATTTGGAGAATGGAATATGTAGAGTTAATGTCATTATTACCGTCTTCAAAGATCAGGTTGTTAAGAAGGAAGACAGAGTGGATGAGGAAAGAAAGCGTTTTCTTCCCAGGTCTTTTAATAACTGGCTGCAAGCCTTTTGTATTTATTCTGCAGTACTGGGTGAAAAGCATCCTGAGCTTTGTTCAGGACTTTTTTAGCATCTGGATATAATTATAGAAGCATACCGAAATTTTGGCGGGATGGCTTGGTTTCAGTATGAGGAGACATTCCGTCAAAAGCTAGCGGTACACCCGTCTCTTAAGTGGGGGGTGAAGGATATTGGCCTATGGGTGAATTTGATGTTACCCCAGAAATCGGTTCCAGTTAGGTCATCTAATCCTTCACAAACCACTATGAGAAAAGGGGTGTATTTTGCCTTTAACGAGGCCACTTGTAAATGGGCAAGTAACTGTCGTTTTAAGCATGAGTGTTCCTTTTGTGGAGGTACCCATCCCATGTCTCGCTGTTTCAAAAGGAACTCCCTATCTGGCCAGCAGCAACCAAATACCAGGGAGCTCGTTTCTAAAAGCATTGAGTCCTGTGAGGTTAGCAGAAATGCAACCATGGCTCGTCCATTATCCAGATCATCAGAAAGCTGAGATGCTTTTTAAAGGGTTTCAGGTGCCACAGTTCTTGGGTGTTGGTTGCTGCTGGGTTGAAAATCTGAAATCAGTTTCCTTACATAAAGAGGTAGTTAGGAATAAGTTGCAGAAAGAGCTTGATTTGGATAGAATTGCTGGCCCCTTTTTAGAACCTCCTTTTGAGAACTTTAGGCTTTCTCCTTTGGGCGTTGTGCCAAAGAAAGAGCCTGGGGATTTTAGAATTATCAATCACCTGTCGTATCCTGAAAAAAGCTCTTTAAATGACATGGTGGATAAGTCAAAAGCCTCAGTTGTCTGTGCCTCTTTTGATAATGCGTTGGCGCTGTTGCGGTCTTTTGGTAAGGGAGCATTATTAGCAAAGGCGGACATTAAGTCAGCTTTCCGTTTATTGCCAGTTTTGCCTTCAGGTTTTAATTCCTTAGGTTTTCATTTTGATGGTTATTTTTATTTTGATAAATGTCTCCCAATGGGTTTTTCTCTGTCTTGTTATTATTTTGAAGCCTTTTCATCGTTCTTTCAGTGGGTTGTTGAGTTTGATATTAAAAGGGGGGGTGTTTTACATTATTTAGATGACTTCTTGTTTATTGGATTTCCTGATTCTAATCTATGTTCTGAATTGTTAGTCAGATTTTTAGACATTTGTTCTTGCTTTGGTATTCCTGCAGCAGCAGAGAAAACAGTTCTTCCTTGTTTATGTTTAGAATTTTTAGGGATTGTCATTGATGCTGAGAATATGGTGTTTAGGCTGCCAGTAGAGAAGATAGTTAAAATCAGGTCTTTATTAATTTCTTTGTTAGGTAAGAGGAAGTGTAGTTTGAGGGAAATGCAGTCTTTATTAGGATATTTGAATTTTGCTAGTAGAGTTATTCCTATAGGGAGGGTTTTTTGTAGGCGTCTTTATTTTTCCACTAGGGGTTTAGTGTGTCCAAATTCTCATATTAGATTGACAAGATGTCTGAAAGAAGATATGTCTGTCTGGCTGGAATTTTTGCAGGACTTCAATGGCTCTAGCTGTTGGCAGGAAGAATTTGTGGAATCAGATGCCTTGGGCCTGTTTACAGACGCAGCTGGAAGCTGTGGCTATGGGGCATTTTGGAGTGGAAAGTGGTCAGCGGAAAAGTGGCCGTCATCATGGGTGTGCAATGGTCTCACAAGAAATGTCGTTTTATTGGAACTTTTTCCAGTAATTGTTGCAATTGTGTTATGGGGTTGTGATTATAGGAATAAAAGGATATTGTTACATTCAGATAATAAAGGGGTTTGTTTTGCTATCAATACTCTTTCTTCAAAATCCGATGTAGTAGTTAAACTATTGAGGCATTTGGTTCTTTTTTGTATGCAGTATAATATATGGATTAAAGCCAAATATATAGTAGGTTTGTCAAATGTTGTAGCTGATGCATTATCTCGTTTTCAGTTTTTGAAGTTCCGGGAAGTAGCGCCGGAAGCGGAGATGGAAGGGAATCCGTGCCCTCGTCATCTTTGGGATTTGATATGGGACTAATTTGTGATTCTATTAAGCACTCTCTGGCCCCAAGAACATGGGCAGCATATGCTGCTGCATGGCAGGATTGGTTGAATTTTGTTAATTCAGTTGCAGGTAGTGTTAATGTTAATGAGTTGAGTTATGGGTTGCTTTTTGTTGCTAGTTTATTTAAAAAGTCCCCTTCATCGATCGCTAGGATGGTATCAGGGGTTTCCTTTTTTCAAAAATTATATGGTAACCAGCCATTGTCATCTCATTTTCAAGTTAAGCAGATGCTTAAGGGTTATAGGAGAGGCCTGCCGAACATGGATAGTAGGAGGCCAATTTCTATTCCTTTATTGGGATCGCTATGTAACACACTGCCTAAAGTTTGTTTTGATACTTTTGAGTCTTTGCTTTTCCGTACTACTTTCGTGTTAGCATTCTTTGCAGCTTTAAGAATTGGCGAATTAGTTGCGGCCAGTCGTAGAGTGTGTTCTGGTTTGGATTTTTCTGATGTATCTTTAAAAGGTGATGTAGTGGAAATTTTTCTTAGAAGGTCAAAGACTGATCAATACGGGAGAGGTAGACTAATTAAATTGAATGTTTGGGAAGGTTCGGAATTATGTCCAGTTAGTGTAGTAAGGTCTTGGCTGGAGGTTCGCCCGGCGCTGAGCGGCCCATTTTTAGTTCATAGAGATTGTTCTCCGCTCACTAAATTCCAATTCAATTCAGTATTGAAGAAATGTCTGTCTTTTTTGAATCTTGGCTCTTGTAAGATATCTTCTCACTCCTTTAGAATTGGTGCCGCTACTGAGGCGGCACAGGCAGGGTTGGATGAGTCAATTGTCAGGAGAATTGGGCGTTGGGACTCTCATCGGCTTAAGCTATATGTTAGGCCAGATTTAATTTTATCAGTCTGAATGTTTTTCTGTTTTTGCAGGTAGTCATATTGTGGTCTGGATTGTGGGCCACTCCTTTATTTTTTGGGCTCAGAAGCGAGCGGAGAAGAGAATATATTCTGAGAACCTATCATTTGATTCAGCTGACCTGCATGTTTTTTGGTGGGGTGTTAGAGGGTTGGGTTGGAAGCGTGTACTGTCAGAAATTCTTAAACTTTTATTGAAATGGCCGGTTCCCAATCTTCTTGTGCTTCACCTGGGTGGTAATGACATAGGGAGACTGAAAACGTGTGAATTATTATGGGTTATGAAGAGGGATTTGTCGTTGTTGCAATGTATGCTTCCTTTTACTACTCTGGTTTTTTTCTGAAATAGTCCCTCGTCTCATATGGTCAGGTAAGGAAGGTATTTTTCTTGAGAAAATACGCAAACGGGTGAATAGGGCGTTAGAGAAATTTCTTCCTTTGGTGGGTGGGTTTAGTTATAGACATATAGATCTGGAGGGCTTTGTGCCTGGACTCTACAGAGCGGACAATGTCCATCTTTCTGATGTTGGGATTGATGTTTTTAATTTAGGTCTTCAAAATATAATAGAGAAATGGCTGCGGTGCTTTGGGGGGCCTCGCCTATGCTAGGCTTGGCTTGTGGGGCTGTATCGCTCAGCTGATGCTGAGTGGATCTTGGTCTATATGGATGGTTTTTAATTGGTATTTATTGTTATGGTTATGGTTTTGATTATTAATTAATTAATTAAATTATTTATTGGTTTTAATCTTGGTTACCCTTAATAAAGCACTTCGGCCATTTCTATTCCATTAAGAAAAAGTTGTCAGTGTTTTTATTTAGCTTAATCACAATATGAGGGAGGAAGAGTGGGTCATTTGCCTCCATGTGAGGGCCCACCAGAGCGATTAGCTTGGGGGACTCATGGGGGCAATGACCCCCATATTTTAGGTCAGTTACTATGCAGTATATGTTTTCTGCCCCCCCCTTGCTTTTTCCCGCTCTTATTTTACAGGTAATTTACCTCAAAGAAGAAGAATCCGGCTGGAGCTGGTTTTGTTGATATTGGAAATTCTGTATGGCAACTGGAGAGGAGCTTCTAATTGGTTGCTGCCCTGTTGCTGGGGGAGAATTCCGGCTCTGTGATTTGCCCCTGCCTGCAAGGCGGGAAATTTGTCCCCTTTATATCCCCAGGTTCGCTGCTACCTCAGGGCAGTCGCCGCGGATCTGGACAGCGCCTGCCCTCCCACCCCTTTAATTTTGTGCTATCTGTCGCTGTGCTTTATTAGAGGGGCTGTATCGCTCAGCTGATGCTGAGTGGATCTTGGTCTATATGGATGGTTTTTAATTGGTA